>NW_027363634.1:0-582481 GCF_046119375.1 Phyllobates terribilis
ATCCTAGCATGATAAAGAAGATTCAAAGAGAGTGAGATGCCAGCTCCTTTCATTCAGTCAGTAGCTTCAAACATTTTCTGGTATATGAAAAACATGTTTTTCAATGGCAAAAATCAATGAATATTGTAAATGCACAAACAGTAATATCTCCACATTGCAAGGTGCAATTCTGAAATTTTTTGCTTTTTCCTGTTAATCCTAGCATGATAAAGAAGATTCAAAGAGAGTGAGATGCCAGCTCCTTTCATTCAGTCAGTAGCTTCAAACATTTCTGGTATATGAAAAACATGTTTTTCAATGGCAAAAATCAATGAATATTGTAAATGCACAAACAGTAATATCTCCACATTGCAAGGTGCAATTCTGAATTTTTTGCTTTTTCCTGCTAATCCTAGCATGATAAAGAAGATTCAAAGAGAGTGAGATGCCAGCTCCTTTCATTCAGTCAGTAGCTTCAAACATTTCTGGTATATGAAAAACATGTTTTTCAATGGCAAAAATCAATGAATATTGTAAATGCACAAACAGTAATATCTCCACATTGCAAGGTGCAATTCTGAAATTTTTTGCATTTTCCTGCTAATCCTAGCATGATAAAGAAGATTCAAAGAGTGAGATGCCAGCTCCTTTCATTCAGTCAGTAGCTTCAAAACATTTTTGGACGTTTTTCAATGGCAAAAATCAATGAATATTGTAAATGCACAAACAGTAATATCTCCACATTGCAAGGTGCAATTCTGAAATTTTTTGCTTTTTCCTGCTAATCCTAGCATGATAAATAAGATTCAAAGAGAGTGAGATGCCAGCTCCTTTCATTCAGTCAGTAGCTTCAAACATTTCTGGTATATTAAAAACATGTTTTTCAATGGCAAAAATCAATGAATATTGTAAATGCACAAACAGTAATATCTCCACATTGCAAGGTGCAATTCTGAAATTTTTTGCTTTTTCCTGCTAATCCTAGCATGATAAAGAAGATTCAAAGAGAGTGAGCTGCCAGCTCCTTTCATTCAGTCAGTAGCTTCAAACATTTCTGGTATATGAAAAACATGTTTTTCAATGGCAAAAATCAATGAATATTGTAAATGCACAAGCAGTAATATCTCCACATTGCAAGGTGCAATTCTGAAATTTTTTGCTTTTTCTGCTAATCCTAGCATGATAAAGAAGATTCAAAGAGAGTGAGATGCCAGCTCCTTTCATTCAGTCAGTAGCTTCAAACATTTCTGGTATATGAAAAACATGTTTTTCAATGGCAAAAATCAATGAATATTGTAAATGCACAAACAGTAATATCTCCACATTGCAAGGTGCAATTCTGAAATTTTTTAGCTTTTTCCTGTTAATCCTAGCATGATAAAGAAGATTCAGAGAGTGAGATGCCAGCTCCTTTCATTCAGTCAGTAGCTTCAAACATTTCTGGTATATGAAAAACTTGTTTTTCAATGGCAAAAATCAATGAATATTGTAAATGCACAAACAGTAATATCTCCACATTGCAAGGTGCAATTCTGAAATTTTTTGCTTTTTCCTGCTAATCCTAGCATGATAAAGAAGATTCAAAGAGAGTGAGATGCCAGCTCCTTTCATTCAGTCAGTAGCTTCAAACATTTCTGGACGTTTTTCAATGGCAAAAATCAATGAATATTGTAAATGCACAAACAGTAATATCTCCACATTGCAAGGTGCAATTCTGAAATTTTTTGCTTTTTCCTGTTAATCCTAGCATGATAAAGAAGATTCAAAGAGAGTGAGATGCCAGCTCCTTTCATTCAGTCAGTAGCTTCAAACATTTCTGGTATATGAAAAACATGTTTTTCAATGGCAAAAATCAATGAATATTGTAAATGCACAAACAGTAATATCTCCACATTGCAAGGTGCAATTCTGAAATTTTTTGCTTTTTCCTGCTAATCCTAGCATGATAAAGAAGATTCAAAGAGAGTGAGATGCCAGCTCCTTTCATTCAGTCAGTAGCTTCAAACATTTCTGGTATATGAAAAACATGTTTTTCAATGGCAAAAATCAATGAATATTGTAAATGCACAAACAGTAATATCTCCACATTGCAAGGTGAAATTCGGAAATTTTTTGCTTTTTCCTGCTAATCCTAGCATGATAAAGAAGATTCAAAGAGAGTGAGATGCCAGCTCCTTTCATTCAGTCAGTAGCTTCAAACATTTCTGGTATATGAATAACGATGTTTTTCAATGGCAAAAATCAATGAATATTGTAAATGCACAAACAGTAATATCTCCACATTGCAAGGTGCAATTCTGAAATTTTTTGCTTTTTCCTGCTAATCCTAGCATGATAAAGAAGATTCAAAGAGAGTGAGATGCCAGCTCCTTTCATTCAGTCAGTAGCTTCAAACATTTCTGGACGTTTTTCAATGGCAAAAATCAATGAATATTGTAAATGCACAAACAGTAATATCTCCACATTGCAAGGTGCAATTCTGAAATTTTTTGCTTTTTCCTGTTAATCCTAGCATGATAAAGAAGATTCAAAGAGAGTGAGATGCCAGCTCCTTTCATTCAGTCAGTAGCTTCAAACATTTCTGGTATATGAAAAACATGTTTTTCAATGGCAAAAATCAATGAATATTGTAAATGCACAAACAGTAATATCTCCACATTGCAAGGTGCAATTCTGAAATTTTTTGCTTTTTCCTGTTAATCCTAGCATGATAAAGAAGATTCAAAGAGAGTGAGATGCCAGCTCCTTTCATTCAGTCAGTAGCTTCAAACATTTCTGGTATATGAAAAACATGTTTTTCAATGGCAAAAATCAATGAATATTGTAAATGCACAAACAGTAATATCTCCACATTGCAAGGTGCAATTCTGAAATGTTTTGCTTTTTACTGCTAATCCTAGCATGATAAAGAAGATTCAAAGAGAGTGAGATGCCAGCTCCTTTCATTCAGTCAGTAGCTTCAAACATTTCTGGTATATGAAAAACATGTTTTTCAATGGCAAAAATCAATGAATATTGTAAATGCACAAACAGTAATATCTCCACATTGCAAGGTGCAATTCTGAAATTTTTTGCTTTTTCCTGCTAATCCTAGCATGATAAAGAAGATTCAAAGAGAGTGAGATGCCAGCTCCTTTCATTCAGTCAGTAGCTTCAAACATTTCTGGACGTTTTTCAATGGCAAAAATCAATGAATATTGTAAATGCACAAACAGTAATATCTACACATTGCAAGGTGCAATTCTGAAATTTTTTGCTTTTTCCTGTTAATCCTAGCATGATAAAGAAGATTCAAAGAGAGTGAGATGCCAGCTCCTTTCATTCAGTCAGTAGCTTCAAACATTTCTGGTATATGAAAAACATGTTTTTCAATGGCAAAAATCAATGAATATTGTAAATGCACAAACAGTAATATCTCCACATTGCAAGGTGCAATTCTGAAATTTTTGCTTTTTCCTGTTAATCCTAGCATGATAAAGAAGATTCAAAGAGAGTGAGATGCCAGCTCCTTTCATTCAGTCAGTAGCTTCAAACATTTCTGGTATATGAAAAACATGTTTTTCAATGGCAAAAATCAATGAATATTGTAAATGCACAAACAGTAATATCTCCACATTGCAAGGTGCAATTCGGAAATTTTTTGCTTTTTCCTGCTAATCCTAGCATGATAAAGAAGATTCAAAGAGAGTGAGATGCCAGCTCCTTTCATTCAGTCAGTAGCTTCAAACATTTCTGGTATATGAATAACGATGTTTTTCAATGGCAAAAATCAATGAATATTGTAAATGCACAAACAGTAATATCTCCACATTGCAAGGTGCAATTCTGAAATTTTTTGCTTTTTCCTGCTAATCCTAGCATGATAAAGAAGATTCAAAGAGAGTGAGATGCCAGCTCCTTTCATTCAGTCAGTAGCTTCAAACATTTCTGACGTTTTTCAATGGCAAAAATCAATGAATATTGTAAATGCACAAACAGTAATATCTCCACATTGCAAGGTGCAATTCTGAATTTTTGCTTTTCCTGTTATCCTAGCATGATAAAGAAGATTCAAAGAGAGTGAGATGCCAGCTCCTTTCATTCAGTCAGTAGCTTCAAACATTTCTGGTATATGAAAAACATGTTTTTCAATGGCAAAATCAATGAATATTGTAAATGCACAAACAGTAATATCTCCACATTGCAAGGTGCAATTCTGAAATTTTTTGCTTTTTCCTGTTAATCCTAGCATGATAAAGAAGATTCAAAGAGAGTGAGATGCCAGCTCCTTTCATTCAGTCAGTAGCTTCAAACATTTCTGGTATATGAAAAACATGTTTTTCAATGGCAAAAATCAATGAATATTGTAAATGCACAAACAGTAATATCTCCACATTGCAAGGTGCAATTCTGAAATTTTTTGCTTTTTTCCTGCTAATCCTAGCATGATAAAGAAGATTCAAAGAGAGTGAGATGCCAGCTCCTTTCATTCAGTCAGTAGCTTCAAACATTTCTGGTATATGAAAAACATGTTTTTCAATGGCAAAAATCAATGAATATTGTAAATGCACAAACAGTAATATCTCCACATTGCAAGGTGCAATTCTGAAATTTTTTGCTTTTTCCTGCTAATCCTAGCATGATAAAGAAGATTTAAAGAGTGAGATGCCAGCTCCTTTCATTCAGTCAGTAGCTTCAAAACATTTTTGGACGTTTTTCAATGGCAAAAATCAATGAATATTGTAAATGCACAAACAGTAATATCTCCACATTGCAAGGTGCAATTCTGAAATTTCTTGCTTTTTCCTGCTAATCCTAGCATGATAAATAAGATTCAAAGAGAGTGAGATGCCAGCTCCTTTCATTCAGTCAGTAGCTTCAAACATTTCTGGTATATTAAAAACATGTTTTTCAATGGCAAAAATCAATGAATATTGTAAATGCACAAACAGTAATATCTCCACATTGCAAGGTGCAATTCTGAAATTTTTTGCTTTTTCCTGCTAATCCTAGCATGATAAAGAAGATTCAAAGAGAGTGAGCTGCCAGCTCCTTTCATTCAGTCAGTAGCTTCAAACATTTCTGGTATATGAAAAACATGTTTTTCAATGGCAAAAATCAATGAATATTGTAAATGCACAAGCAGTAATATCTCCACATTGCAAGGTGCAATTCTGAAATTTTTTGCTTTTTCCTGCTAATCCTAGCATGATAAAGAAGATTCAAAGAGAGTGAGATGCCAGCTCCTTTCATTCAGTCAGTAGCTTCAAACATTTCTGGTATATGAAAAACATGTTTTTCAATGGCAAAAAATCAATGAATATTGTAAATGCACAAACAGTAATATCTCCACATTGCAAGGTGCAATTCTGAAATTTTTAGCTTTTTCCTGTTAATCCTAGCATGATAAAGAAGATTCAGAGAGTGAGATGCCAGCTCCTTTCATTCAGTCAGTAGCTTCAAACATTTCTGGTATATGAAAAACTTGTTTTTCAATGGCAAAAATCAATGAATATTGTAAATGCACAAACAGTAATATCTCCACATTGCAAGGTGCAATTCTGAAATTTTTTGCTTTTTCCTGCTAATCCTAGCATGATAAAGAAGATTCAAAGAGAGTGAGATGCCAGCTCCTTTCATTCAGTCAGTAGCTTCAAACATTTCTGGACGTTTTTCAATGGCAAAAATCAATGAATATTGTAAATGCACAAACAGTAATATCTCCACATTGCAAGGTGCAATTCTGAAATTTTTTGCTTTTTCCTGTTAATCCTAGCATGATAAAGAAGATTCAAAGAGAGTGAGATGCCAGCTCCTTTCATTCAGTCAGTAGCTTCAAACATTTCTGGTATATGAAAAACATGTTTTTCAATGGCAAAAATCAATGAATATTGTAAATGCACAAACAGTAATATCTCCACATTGCAAGGTGCAATTCTGAAATTTTTTTGCTTTTTCCTGCTAATCCTAGCATGATAAAGAAGATTCAAAGAGAGTGAGATGCCAGCTCCTTTCATTCAGTCAGTAGCTTCAAACATTTCTGGTATATGAAAAACATGTTTTTCAATGGCAAAAATCAATGAATATTGTAAATGCACAAACAGTAATATCTCCACATTGCAAGGTGAAATTCGGAAATTTTTTGCTTTTTCCTGCTAATCCTAGCATGATAAAGAAGATTCAAAGAGAGTGAGATGCCAGCTCCTTTCATTCAGTCAGTAGCTTCAAACATTTCTGGTATATGAAAAACATGTTTTTCAATGGCAAAAATCAATGAATATTGTAAAAGCACAAACAGTAATATCTCCACATTGCAAGGTGCAATTCTGAAATTTTTTGCTTTTTCCTGTTAATCCTAGCATGATAAAGAAGATTCAAAGAGAGTGAGATGCCAGCTCCTTTCATTGTCAGTAGCTTCAAACATTTCTGGTATATGAAAAACATGTTTTTCAATGGAAAAATCAATGAATATTGTAAATGCACAAACAGTAATATCTCCACATTGCAAGGTGCAATTCTGAAATGTTTTGCTTTTTACTGCTAATCCTAGCATGATAAAGAAGATTCAAAGAGAGTGAGATGCCAGCTCCTTTCATTCAGTCAGTAGCTTCAAACATTTCTGGTATATGAAAAACATGTTTTTCAATGGCAAAAATCAATGAATATTGTAAATGCACAAACAGTAATATCTCCACATTGCAAGGTGCAATTCTGAAATTTTTTGCTTTTTCCTGCTAATCCTAGCATGATAAAGAAGATTCAAAGAGAGTGAGATGCCAGCTCCTTTCATTCAGTCAGTAGCTTCAAACATTTCTGGACGTTTTTCAATGGCAAAAATCAATGAATATTGTAAATGCACAAACAGTAATATCTCCACATTGCAAGGTGCAATTCTGAAATTTTTGCTTTTTCCTGTTAATCCTAGCATGATAAAGAAGATTCAAAGAGAGTGAGATGCCAGCTCCTTTCATTCAGTCAGTAGCTTCAAACATTTCTGGTATATGAAAAACATGTTTTTCAATGGCAAAATCAATGAATATTGTAAATGCACAAACAGTAATATCTCCACATTGCAAGGTGCAATTCTGAAATTTTTGCTTTTTCCTGTTAATCCTAGCATGATAAAGAAGATTCAAAGAGAGTGAGATGCCAGCTCCTTTCATTCAGTCAGTAGCTTCAAACATTTCTGGTATATGAAAAAACATGTTTTTCAATGGCAAAAATCAATGAATATTGTAAATGCACAAACAGTAATATCTCCACATTGCAAGGTGCAATTCTGAAATTTTTTGCTTTTTCCTGCTAATCCTAGCATGATAAAGAAGATTCAAAGAGTGAGATGCCAGCTCCTTTCATTCAGTCAGTAGCTTCAAACATTTCTGGACGTTTTTCAATGGCAAAAATCAATGAATATTGTAAATGCACAAACAGTAATATCTCCACATTGCAAGGTGCAATTCTGAAATTTTTTTCTTTTTCCTGCTAATCCTAGCATGATAAAGAAGATTCAAAGAGAGTGAGATGCCAGCTCCTTTCATTCAGTCAGTAGCTTCAAACATTTCTGGTATATGAAAAACATGTTTTTCAATGGCAAAAATCAATGAATATTGTAAATGCACAAACAGTAATATCTCCACATTGCAAGGTGCAATTCTGAAATTTTTTGCTTTTTCCTGTTAATCCTAGCATGATAAAGAAGATTCAAAGAGAGTGAGATGCCAGCTCCTTTCATTCAGTCAGTAGCTTCAAACATTTCTGGTATATGAAAAACATGTTTTCAATGGCAAAAATCAATGAATATTGTAAATGCACAAACAGTAATATCTCCACATTGCAAGGTGCAATTCTGAAATTTTTGCTTTTTCCTGCTAATCCTAGCATGATAAAGAAGATTCAAAGAGTGAGATGCCAGCTCCTTTCATTCAGTCAGTAGCTTCAAACATTTCTGGACGTTTTTCAATGGCAAAAATCAATGAATATTGTAAATGCACCAACAGTAATATCTCCACATTGCAAGGTGCAATTCTGAAATTTTTTGCTTTTCCTGCTAATCCTAGCATGATAAAGAAGATTCAAAGAGAGTGAGATGCCAGCTCCTTTCATTCAGTCAGTAGCTTCAAACATTTCTGGTATATGAAAAACATGTTTTTCAATGGCAAAAATCAATGAATATTGTAAATGCACAAACAGTAATATCTCCACATTGCAAGGTGCAATTCTGAAATTTTTTGCTTTTTCCTGCTAATCCTAGCATGATAAAGAAGATTCAAAGAGAGTGAGATGCCAGCTCCTTTCATTCAGTCAGTAGCTTCAAACATTTCTGGTATATGAAAAACATGTTTTTCAATGGCAAAAATCAATGAATATTGTAAATGCACAAACAGTAATATCTCCACATTGCAAGGTGCAATTCTGAAATTTTTGCTTTTTCCTGCTAATCCTAGCATGATAAAGAAGATTCAAAGAGAGTGAGATGCCAGCTCCTTTCATTCAGTCAGTAGCTTCAAACATTTCTGGACGTTTTTCAATGGCAAAAATCAATGAATATTGTAAATGTACAAACAGTAATATCTCCACATTGCAAGGTGCAATTCTGAAATTTTTTGCTTTTTCCTGTTAATCCTAGCATGATAAAGAAGATTCAAAGAGAGTGAGATGCCAGCTCCTTTCATTCAGTCAGTAGCTTCAAAACATTTCTGGTATATGAAAAACATGTTTTTCAATGGCAAAAATCAATGAATATTGTAAATGCACAAACAGTAATATCTCCACATTGCAAGGTGCAATTCTGAAATTTTTTGCTTTTTCCTGTTAATCCTAGCATGATAAAGAAGATTCAAAGAGAGTGAGATGCCAGCTCCTTTCATTCAGTCAGTAGCTTCAAACATTTCTGGTATATGAAAACATGTTTTCAATGGCAAAAATCAATGAATATTGTAAATGCACAAACAGTAATATCTCCACATTGCAAGGTGCAAATCTGAAATGTTTTGCTTTTTCCTGCTAATCCTAGCATGATAAAGAAGATTCAAAGAGAGTGAGATGCCAGCTCCTTTCATTCAGTCAGTAGCTTCAAACATTTCTGGTATATGAAAAACATGTTTTTCAATGGCAAAAATCAATGAATATTGTAAATGCACAAACAGTAATATCTCCACATTGCAAGGTGCAATTCGGAAATTTTTGCTTTTTCCTGCTAATCCTAGCATGATAAAGAAGATTCAAAGAGAGTGAGATGCCAGCTCCTTTCATTCAGTCAGTAGCTTCAAACATTTCTGGTATATGAATAACATGATGTTTTTCAATGGCAAAAATCAATGAATATTGTAAATGCACAAACAGTAATATCTCCACATTGCAAGGTGCAATTCTGAAATTTTTTGCTTTTTCCTGCTAATCCTAGCATGATAAAGAAGATTCAAAGAGAGTGAGATGCCAGCTCCTTTCATTCAGTCAGTAGCCTCAAACATTTCTGGACGTTTTTCAATGGCAAAAATCAATGAATATTGTAAATGCACAAACAGTAATATCTCCACATTGCAAGGTGCAATTCTGAAATTTTTTGCTTTTTCCTGTTAATCCTAGCATGATAAAGAAGATTCAAAGAGAGTGAGATGCCAGCTCCTTTCATTCAGTCAGTAGCTTCAAACATTTCTGGTATATGAAAAACATGTTTTTCAATGGCAAAAATCAATGAATATTGTAAATGCACAAACAGTAATATCTCCACATTGCAAGGTGCAATTCTGAAATTTTTTGCTTTTTTCCTGCTAATCCTAGCATGATAAAGAAGATTCAAAGAGTGAGATGCCAGCTCCTTTCATTCAGTCAGTAGCTTCAAACATTTCTGGACGTTTTTCAATGGCAAAAATCAATGAATATTGTAAATGCACAAACAGTAATATCTCCACATTGCAAGGTGCAATTCTGAAATTTTTTGCTTTTTCCTGCTAATCCTAGCATGATAAAGAAGATTCAAAGAGAGTGAGATGCCAGCTCCTTTCATTCAGTCAGTAGCTTCAAACATTTCTGGTATATGAAAAACATGTTTTCAATGGCAAAAATCAATGAATATTGTAAATGCACAAACAGTAATATCTCCACATTGCAAGGTGCATTCTGAAATTTTTTTGCTTTTTCCTGCTAATCCTAGCATGATAAAGAAGATTCAAAGAGAGTGAGATGCCAGCTCCTTTCATTCAGTCAGTAGCTTCAAACATTTCTGGTATATGAAAAACATGTTTTTCAATGGCAAAAATCAATGAATATTGTAAATGCACAAACAGTAATATCTCCACATTGCAAGGTGCAATTCTGAAATTTTTTGCTTTTTCCTGCTAATCCTAGCATGATAAAGAAGATTCAAAGAGAGTGAGATGCCAGCTCCTTTCATTCAGTCAGTAGCTTCAACATTTCTGGTATATGAAAAAACATGTTTTTCAATGGCAAAAATCAATGAATATTGTAAATGCACAAGCAGTAATATCTCCACATTGCAAGGTGCAATTCTGAAATTTTTTGCTTTTTCCTGCTAATCCTAGCATGATAAAGAAGATTCAAAGAGAGTGAGATGCCAGCTCCTTTCATTCAGTCAGTAGCTTCAAACATTTCTGGTATATGAAAAACATGTTTTTCAATGGCAAAAATCAATGAATATTGTAAATGCACAAACAGTAATATCTCCACATTGCAAGGTGCAATTCTGAAATTTTTAGCTTTTTCCTGTTAATCCTAGCATGATAAAGAAGATTCAAAGAGAGTGAGATGCCAGCTCCTTTCATTCAGTCAGTAGCTTCAAACATTTCTGGTATATGAAAAACATGTTTTTCAATGGCAAAAATCAATGAATATTGTAAATGCACAAACAGTAATATCTCCACATTGCAAGGTGCAATTCTGAAATTTTTGCTTTTTCCTGCTAATCCTAGCATGATAAAGAAGATTCCAAAGAGTGAGATGCCAGCTCCTTTCATTCAGTCAGTAGCTTCAAACATTTCTGGACGTTTTTCAATGGCAAAAATCAATGAATATTGTAAATGCACAAACAGTAATATCTCCACATTGCAAGGTGCAATTCTGAAATTTTTTGCTTTTTCCTGCTAATCCTAGCATGATAAAGAAGATTCAAAGAGAGTGAGATGCCAGCTCCTTTCATTCAGTCAGTAGCTTCAAACATTTCTGGTATATGAAAAACATGTTTTTCAATGGCAAAAATCAATGAATATTGTAAATGCACAAACAGTAATATCTCCACATTGCAAGGTGCAATTCTGAAATTTTTTGCTTTTTCCTGCTAATCCTAGCATGATAAAGAAGATTCAAAGAGAGTGAGATGCCAGCTCCTTTCATTCAGTCAGTAGCTTCAAACATTTCTGGTATATGAAAAACATGTTTTTCAATGGCAAAAATCAATGAATATTGTAAATGCACAAACAGTAATATCTCCACATTGCAAGGTGCAATTCTGAAATTTTTTGCTTTTTCCTGCTAATCCTAGCATGATAAAGAAGATTCAAAGAGAGTGAGATGCCAGCTCCTTTCATTCAGTCAGTAGCTTCAAACATTTCTGGACGTTTTTCAATGGCAAAAATCAATGAATATTGTAAATGTACAAACAGTAATATCTCCACATTGCAAGGTGCAATTCTGAAATTTTTTGCTTTTTCCTGTTAATCCTAGCATGATAAAGAAGATTCAAAGAGAGTGAGATGCCAGCTCCTTTCATTCAGTCAGTAGCTTCAAACATTTCTGGTATATGAAAAACATGTTTTTCAATGGCAAAAATCAATGAATATTGTAAATGCACAAACAGTAATATCTCCACATTGCAAGGTGCAATTCTGAAATTTTTTGCTTTTTCCTGTTAATCCTAGCATGATAAAGAAGATTCAAAGAGAGTGAGATGCCAGCTCCTTTCATTCAGTCAGTAGCTTCAAACATTTCTGGTATATGAAAAACATGTTTTTCAATGGCAAAAATCAATGAATATTGTAAATGCACAAACAGTAATATCTCCACATTGCAAGGTGCAAATCTGAAATGTTTTGCTTTTTCCTGCTAATCCTAGCATGATAAAGAAGATTCAAAGAGAGTGAGATGCCAGCTCCTTTCATTCAGTCAGTAGCTTCAAACATTTCTGGTATATGAAAAACATGTTTTTCAATGGCAAAAATCAATGAATATTGTAAATGCACAAACAGTAATATCTCCACATTGCAAGGTGCAATTCGGAAATTTTTTGCTTTTTCCTGCTAATCCTAGCATGATAAAGAAGATTCAAAGAGAGTGAGATGCCAGCTCCTTTCATTCAGTCAGTAGCTTCAAACATTTCTGGTATATGAATAACATGATGTTTTTCAATGGCAAAAATCAATGAATATTGTAAATGCACAAACAGTAATATCTCCACATTGCAAGGTGCAATTCTGAAATTTTTTGCTTTTTCCTGCTAATCCTAGCATGATAAAGAAGATTCAAAGAGAGTGAGATGCCAGCTCCTTTCATTCAGTCAGTAGCCTCAAACATTTCTGGACGTTTTTCAATGGCAAAAATCAATGAATATTGTAAATGCACAAACAGTAATATCTCCACATTGCAAGGTGCAATTCTGAAATTTTTTGCTTTTTCCTGTTAATCCTAGCATGATAAAGAAGATTCAAAGAGAGTGAGATGCCAGCTCCTTTCATTCAGTCAGTAGCTTCAAACATTTCTGGTATATGAAAAACATGTTTTTCAATGGCAAAAATCAATGAATATTGTAAATGCACAAACAGTAATATCTCCACATTGCAAGGTGCAATTCTGAAATTTTTTGCTTTTTCCTGCTAATCCTAGCATGATAAAGAAGATTCAAAGCGTGAGATGCCAGCTCCTTTCATTCAGTCAGTAGCTTCAAACATTTCTGGACGTTTTTCAATGGCAAAAATCAATGAATATTGTAAATGCACAAACAGTAATATCTCCACATTGCAAGGTGCAATTCTGAAATTTTTTGCTTTTTCCTGCTAATCCTAGCATGATAAAGAAGATTCAAAGAGAGTGAGATGCCAGCTCCTTTCATTCAGTCAGTAGCTTCAAACATTTCTGGTATATGAAAAACATGTTTTTCAATGGCAAAAATCAATGAATATTGTAAATGCACAAACAGTAATATCTCCACATTGCAAGGTGCAATTCTGAAATTTTTTGCTTTTTCCTGCTAATCCTAGCATGATAAAGAAGATTCAAAGAGAGTGAGATGCCAGCTCCTTTCATTCAGTCAGTAGCTTCAAACATTTCTGGTATATGAAAAACATGTTTTTCAATGGCAAAAATCAATGAATATTGTAAATGCACAAACAGTAATATCTCCACATTGCAAGGTGCAATTCTGAAATTTTTTGCTTTTTCCTGCTAATCCTAGCATGATAAAGAAGATTCAAAGAGAGTGAGATGCCAGCTCCTTTCATTCAGTCAGTAGCTTCAAACATTTCTGGTATATGAAAAACATGTTTTTCAATGGCAAAAATCAATGAATATTGTAAATGCACAAGCAGTAATATCTCCACATTGCAAGGTGCAATTCTGAAATTTTTTGCTTTTTCCTGCTAATCCTAGCATGATAAAGAAGATTCAAAGAGAGTGAGATGCCAGCTCCTTTCATTCAGTCAGTAGCTTCAAACATTTCTGGTATATGAAAAACATGTTTTTCAATGGCAAAAATCAATGAATATTGTAAATGCACAAACAGTAATATCTCCACATTGCAAGGTGCAATTCTGAAATTTTTAGCTTTTTCCTGTTAATCCTAGCATGATAAAGAAGATTCAAAGAGAGTGAGATGCCAGCTCCTTTCATTCAGTCAGTAGCTTCAAACATTTCTGGTATATGAAAAACATGTTTTTCAATGGCAAAAATCAATGAATATTGTAAATGCACAAACAGTAATATCTCCACATTGCAAGGTGCAATTCTGAAATTTTTTGCTTTTTCCTGCTAATCCTAGCATGATAAAGAAGATTCAAAGAGTGAGATGCCAGCTCCTTTCATTCAGTCAGTAGCTTCAAACATTTCTGGACGTTTTTCAATGGCAAAAATCAATGAATATTGTAAATGCACAAACAGTAATATCTCCACATTGCAAGGTGCAATTCTGAAATTTTTTGCTTTTTCCTGCTAATCCTAGCATGATAAAGAAGATTCAAAGAGAGTGAGATGCCAGCTCCTTTCATTCAGTCAGTAGCTTCAAACATTTCTGGTATATGAAAAACATGTTTTTCAATGGCAAAAATCAATGAATATTGTAAATGCACAAACAGTAATATCTCCACATTGCAAGGTGCAATTCTGAAATTTTTTGCTTTTTCCTGCTAATCCTAGCATGATAAAGAAAATTCAAAGAGAGTGAGATGCCAGCTCCTTTCATTCAGTCAGTAGCTTCAAACATTTCTGGTATATGAAAAACATGTTTTTCAATGGCAAAAATCAATGAATATTGTAAATGCACAAACAGTAATATCTCCACATTGCAAGGTGCAATTCTGAATTTTTTTGCTTTTTCCTGCTAATCCTAGCATGATAAAGAAGATTCAAAGAGAGTGAGATGCCAGCTCCTTTCATTCAGTCAGTAGCTTCAAACATTTCTGGTATATGAAAAACATGTTTTTCAATGGCAAAAATCAATGAATATTGTAAATGCACAAGCAGTAATATCTCCACATTGCAAGGTGCAATTCTGAAATTTTTTGCTTTTTCCTGCTAATCCTAGCATGATAAAGAAGATTCAAAGAGAGTGAGATGCCAGCTCCTTTCATTCAGTCAGTAGCTTCAAACATTTCTGGTATATGAAAAACATGTTTTTCAATGGCAAAAATCAATGAATATTGTAAATGCACAAACAGTAATATCTCCACATTGCAAGGTGCAATTCTGAAATTTTTAGCTTTTTCCTGTTAATCCTAGCATGATAAAGAAGATTCAAAGAGAGTGAGATGCCAGCTCCTTTCATTCAGTCAGTAGCTTCAAACATTTCTGGTATATGAAAAACATGTTTTTCAATGGCAAAAATCAATGAATATTGTAAATGCACAAACAGTAATACCTCCACATTGCAAGGTGCAATTCTGAAATTTTTTGCTTTTTCCTGCTAATCCTAGCATGATAAAGAAGATTCAAAGAGAGTGAGATGCCAGCTCCTTTCATTCAGTCAGTAGCTTCAAACATTTCTGGACGTTTTTCAATGGCAAAAATCAATGAATATTGTAAATGCACAAACAGTAATATCTCCACATTGCAAGGTGCAATTCTGAAATTTTTTGCTTTTTCCTGTTAATCCTAGCATGATAAAGAAGATTCAAAGAGAGTGAGATGCCAGCTCCTTTCATTCAGTCAGTAGCTTCAAACATTTCTGGTATATGAAAAACATGTTTTTCAATGGCAAAAATCAATGAATATTGTAAATGCACAAACAGTAATATCTCCACATTGCAAGGTGCAATTCTGAAATTTTTTGCTTTTTCCTGCTAATCCTAGCATGATAAAGAAGATTCAAAGAGAGTGAGATGCCAGCTCCTTTCATTCAGTCAGTAGCTTCAAACATTTCTGGTATATGAAAAACATGTTTTTCAATGGCAAAAATCAATGAATATTGTAAATGCACAAACAGTAATATCTCCACATTGCAAGGTGCAATTCGGAAATTTTTTGCTTTTTCCTGCTAATCCTAGCATGATAAAGAAGATTCAAAGAGAGTGAGATGCCAGCTCCTTTCATTCAGTCAGTAGCTTCAAACATTTCTGGTATATGAATAACGATGTTTTTCAATGGCAAAAATCAATGAATATTGTAAATGCACAAACAGTAATATCTCCACATTGCAAGGTGCAATTCTGAAATTTTTTGCTTTTTCCTGCTAATCCTAGCATGATAAAGAAGATTCAAAGAGAGTGAGATGCCAGCTCCTTTCATTCAGTCAGTAGCTTCAAACATTTCTGGACGTTTTTCAATGGCAAAAATCAATGAATATTGTAAATGCACAAACAGTAATATCTCCACATTGCAAGGTGCAATTCTGAAATTTTTTGCTTTTTCCTGTTAATCCTAGCATGATAAAGAAGATTCAAAGAGAGTGAGATGCCAGCTCCTTTCATTCAGTCAGTAGCTTCAAACATTTCTGGTATATGAAAAACATGTTTTTCAATGGCAAAAATCAATGAATATTGTAAATGCACAAACAGTAATATCTCCACATTGCAAGGTGCAATTCTGAAATTTTTTGCTTTTTCCTGTTAATCGTAGCATGATAAAGAAGATTCAAAGAGAGTGAGATGCCAGCTCCTTTCATTCAGTCAGTAGCTTCAAACATTTCTGGTATATGAAAAACATGTTTTTCAATGGCAAAAATCAATGAATATTGTAAATGCACAAACAGTAATATCTCCACATTGCAAGGTGCAATTCTGAAATTTTTTGCTTTTTCCTGCTAATCCTAGCATGATAAAGAAGATTCAAAGAGTGAGATGCCAGCTCCTTTCATTCAGTCAGTAGCTTCAAACATTTCTGGACGTTTTTCAATGGCAAAAATCAATGAATATTGTAAATGCACAAACAGTAATATCTCCACATTGCAAGGTGCAATTCTGAAATTTTTTGCTTTTTCCTGCTAATCCTAGCATGATAAAGAAGATTCAAAGAGAGTGAGATGCCAGCTCCTTTCATTCAGTCAGTAGCTTCAAACATTTCTGGTATATGAAAAACATGTTTTTCAATGGCAAAAATCAATGAATATTGTAAATGCACAAACAGTAATATCTCCACATTGCAAGGTGCAATTCTGAAATTTTTTGCTTTTTCCTGCTAATCCTAGCATGATAAAGAAGATTCAAAGAGAGTGAGATGCCAGCTCCTTTCATTCAGTCAGTAGCTTCAAACATTTCTGGTATATGAAAAACATGTTTTTCAATGGCAAAAATCAATGAATATTGTAAATGCACAAGCAGTAATATCTCCACATTGCAAGGTGCAATTCTGAAATTTTTTGCTTTTTCCTGCTAATCCTAGCATGATAAAGAAGATTCAAAGAGAGTGAGATGCCAGCTCCTTTCATTCAGTCAGTAGCTTCAAACATTTCTGGTATATGAAAAACATGTTTTTCAATGGCAAAAATCAATGAATATTGTAAATGCACAAACAGTAATATCTCCACATTGCAAGGTGCAATTCTGAAATTTTTAGCTTTTTCCTGTTAATCCTAGCATGATAAAGAAGATTCAAAGAGAGTGAGATGCCAGCTCCTTTCATTCAGTCAGTAGCTTCAAACATTTCTGGTATATGAAAAACATGTTTTTCAATGGCAAAAATCAATGAATATTGTAAATGCACAAACAGTAATATCTCCACATTGCAAGGTGCAATTCTGAAATTTTTTGCTTTTTCCTGCTAATCCTAGCATGATAAAGAAGATTCAAAGAGAGTGAGATGCCAGCTCCTTTCATTCAGTCAGTAGCTTCAAACATTTCTGGACGTTTTTCAATGGCAAAAATCAATGAATATTGTAAATGCACAAACAGTAATATCTCCACATTGCAAGGTGCAATTCTGAAATTTTTTGCTTTTTCCTGTTAATCCTAGCATGATAAAGAAGATTCAAAGAGAGTGAGATGCCAGCTCCTTTCATTCAGTCAGTAGCTTCAAACATTTCTGGTATATGAAAAACATGTTTTTCAATGGCAAAAATCAATGAATATTGTAAATGCACAAACAGTAATATCTCCACATTGCAAGGTGCAATTCTGAAATTTTTTGCTTTTTCCTGCTAATCCTAGCATGATAAAGAAGATTCAAAGAGAGTGAGATGCCAGCTCCTTTCATTCAGTCAGTAGCTTCAAACATTTCTGGACGTTTTTCAATGGCAAAAATCAATGAATATTGTAAATGCACAAACAGTAATATCTCCACATTGCAAGGTGCAATTCTGAAATTTTTTGCTTTTTCCTGTTAATCCTAGCATGATAAAGAAGATTCAAAGAGAGTGAGATGCCAGCTCCTTTCATTCAGTCAGTAGCGTCAAACATTTCTGGTATATGAAAAACATGTTTTTCAATGGCAAAAATCAATGAATATTGTAAATGCACAAACAGTAATATCTCCACATTGCAAGGTGCAATTCTGAAATTTTTTGCTTTTTCCTGTTAATCCTAGCATGATAAACAAGATTCAAAGAGAGTGAGATGCCAGCTCCTTTCATTCAGTCAGTAGCTTCAAACATTTCTGGTATATGAAAAACATGTTTTTCAATGGCAAAAATCAATGAATATTGTAAATGCACAAACAGTAATATCTCCACATTGCAAGGTGCAATTCTGAAATTTTTTGCTTTTTCCTGCTAATCCTAGCATGATAAAGAAGATTCAAAGAGAGTGAGATGCCAGCTCCTTTCATTCAGTCAGTAGCTTCAAACATTTCTGGTATATGAAAAACATGTTTTTCAATGGCAAAAATCAATGAATATTGTAAATGCACAAACAGTAATATCTCCACATTGCAAGGTGCAATTCGGAAATTTTTTGCTTTTTCCTGCTAATCCTAGCATGATAAAGAAGATTCAAAGAGAGTGAGATGCCAGCTCCTTTCATTCAGTCAGTAGCTTCAAACATTTCTGGTATATGAATAACATGATGTTTTTCAATGGCAAAAATCAATGAATATTGTAAATGCACAAACAGTAATATCTCCACATTGCAAGGTGCAATTCTGAAATTTTTTGCTTTTTCCTGCTAATCCTAGCATGATAAAGAAGATTCAAAGAGAGTGAGATGCCAGCTCCTTTCATTCAGTCAGTAGCTTCAAACATTTCTGGACGTTTTTCAATGGCAAAAATCAATGAATATTGTAAATGCACAAAAAGTAATATCTCCATATTGCAAGGTGCAATTCTGAAATTTTTTGCTTTTTCCTGTTAATCCTAGCATGATAAAGAAGATTCAAAGAGAGTGAGATGCCAGCTCCTTTCATTCAGTCAGTAGCTTCAAACATTTCTGGTATATGAAAAACATGTTTTTCAATGGCAAAAATCAATGAATATTGTAAATGCACAAACAGTAATATCTCCACATTGCAAGGTGCAATTCTGAAATTTTTTGCTTTTTCCTGCTAATCCTAGCATGATAAAGAAGATTCAAAGAGTGAGATGCCAGCTCCTTTCATTCAGTCAGTAGCTTCAAACATTTCTGGACGTTTTTCAATGGCAAAAATCAATGAATATTGTAAATGCACAAACAGTAATATCTCCACATTGCAAGGTGCAATTCTGAAATTTTTTGCTTTTTCCTGCTAATCCTAGCATGATAAAGAAGATTCAAAGAGAGTGAGATGCCAGCTCCTTTCATTCAGTCAGTAGCTTCAAACATTTCTGGTATATGAAAAACATGTTTTTCAATGGCAAAAATCAATGAATATTGTAAATGCACAAACAGTAATATCTCCACATTGCAAGGTGCAATTCTGAAATTTTTTGCTTTTTCCTGCTAATCCTAGCATGATAAAGAAGATTCAAAGAGAGTGAGATGCCAGCTCCTTTCATTCAGTCAGTAGCTTCAAACATTTTTGGACGTTTTTCAATGGCAAAAATCAATGAATATTGTAAATGCACAAACAGTAATATCTCCACATTGCAAGGTGCAATTCTGAAATTTTTTGCTTTTTCCTGCTAATCCTAGCATGATAAAGAAGATTCAAAGAGAGTGAGATGCCAGCTCCTTTCATTCAGTCAGTAGCTTCAAACATTTCTGGTATATGAAAAACATGTTTTTCAATGGCAAAAATCAATGAATATTGTAAATGCACAAACAGTAATATCTCCACATTGCAAGGTGCAATTCTGAAATTTTTTGCTTTTTCCTGCTAATCCTAGCATGATAAAGAAGATTCAAAGAGAGTGAGATGCCAGCTCCTTTCATTCAGTCAGTAGCTTCAAACATTTCTGGTATATGAAAAACATGTTTTTCAATGGCAAAAATCAATGAATATTGTAAATGCACAAACAGTAATATCTCCACATTGCAAGGTGCAATTCTGAAATTTTTTGCTTTTTCCTGCTAATCCTAGCATGATAAAGAAGATTCAAAGAGAGTGAGATGCCAGCTCCTTTCATTCAGTCAGTAGCTTCAAACATTTTTGGACGTTTTTCAATGGCAAAAATCAATGAATATTGTAAATGCACAAACAGTAATATCTCCACATTGCAAGGTGCAATTCTGAAATTTTTTGCTTTTTCCTGCTAATCCTAGCATGATAAAGAAGATTCAAAGAGAGTGAGATGCCAGCTCCTTTCATTCAGTCAGTAGCTTCAAACATTTCTGGTATATGAAAAACATGTTTTTCAATGGCAAAAATCAATGAATATTGTAAATGCACAAACAGTAATATCTCCACATTGCAAGGTGCAATTCTGAAATTTTTTGCTTTTTCCTGCTAATCCTAGCATGATAAAGAAGATTCAAAGAGAGTGAGATGCCAGCTCCTTTCATTCAGTCAGTAGCTTCAAACATTTCTGGTATATGAAAAACATGTTTTTCAATGGCAAAAATCAATGAATATTGTAAATGCACAAACAGTAATATCTCCACATTGCAAGGTGCAATTCTGAAATTTTTTGCTTTTTCCTGCTAATCCTAGCATGATAAAGAAGATTCAAAGAGAGTGAGATGCCAGCTCCTTTCATTCAGTCAGTAGCTTCAAACATTTCTGGTATATGAAAAACATGTTTTTCAATGGCAAAAATCAATGAATATTGTAAATGCACAAACAGTAATATCTCCACATTGCAAGGTGCAATTCTGAAATTTTTTGCTTTTTCCTGCTAATCCTAGCATGATAAAGAAGATTCAAAGAGAGTGAGATGCCAGCTCCTTTCATTCAGTCAGTAGCTTCAAACATTTCTGGTATATGAAAAACATGTTTTTCAATGGCAAAAATCAATGAATATTGTAAATGCACAAACAGTAATATCTCCACATTGCAAGGTGCAATTCTGAAATTTTTTGCTTTTTCCTGCTAATCCTAGCATGATAAAGAAGATTCAAAGAGAGTGAGATGCCAGCTCCTTTCATTCAGTCAGTAGCTTCAAACATTTTTGGACGTTTTTCAATGGCAAAAATCAATGAATATTGTAAATGCACAAACAGTAATATCTCCACATTGCAAGGTGCAATTCTGAAATTTTTTGCTTTTTCCTGCTAATCCTAGCATGATAAAGAAGATTCAAAGAGAGTGAGATGCCAGCTCCTTTCATTCAGTCAGTAGCTTCAAACATTTCTGGTATATGAAAAACATGTTTTTCAATGGCAAAAATCAATGAATATTGTAAATGCACAAACAGTAATATCTCCACATTGCAAGGTGCAATTCGGAAATTTTTTGCTTTTTCCTGCTAATCCTAGCATGATAAAGAAGATTCAAAGAGAGTGAGATGCCAGCTCCTTTCATTCAGTCAGTAGCTTCAAACATTTCTGGTATATGAATAACATGATGTTTTTCAATGGCAAAAATCAATGAATATTGTAAATGCACAAACAGTAATATCTCCACATTGCAAGGTGCAATTCTGAAATTTTTTGCTTTTTCCTGCTAATCCTAGCATGATAAAGAAGATTCAAAGAGAGTGAGATGCCAGCTCCTTTCATTCAGTCAGTAGCTTCAAACATTTCTGGACGTTTTTCAATGGCAAAAATCAATGAATATTGTAAATGCACAAACAGTAATATCTCCATATTGCAAGGTGCAATTCTGAAATTTTTTGCTTTTTCCTGTTAATCCTAGCATGATAAAGAAGATTCAAAGAGAGTGAGATGCCAGCTCCTTTCATTCAGTCAGTAGCTTCAAACATTTCTGGTATATGAAAAACATGTTTTTCAATGGCAAAAATCAATGAATATTGTAAATGCACAAACAGTAATATCTCCACATTGCAAGGTGCAATTCTGAAATTTTTTGCTTTTTCCTGTTAATCCTAGCATGATAAAGAAGATTCAAAGAGAGTGAGATGCCAGCTCCTTTCATTCAGTCAGTAGCTTCAAACATTTCTGGTATATGAAAAACATGTTTTTCAATGGCAAAAATCAATGAATATTGTAAATGCACAAACAGTAATATCTCCACATTGCAAGGTGCAATTCTGAAATTTTTTGCTTTTTCCTGCTAATCCTAGCATGATAAAGAAGATTCAAAGAGTGAGATGCCAGCTCCTTTCATTCAGTCAGTAGCTTCAAACATTTCTGGTCGTTTTTCAATGGCAAAAATCAATGAATATTGTAAATGCACAAACAGTAATATCTCCACATTGCAAGGTGCAATTCTGAAATTTTTTGCTTTTTCCTGCTAATCCTAGCATGATAAAGAAGATTCAAAGAGAGTGAGATGCCAGCTCCTTTCATTCAGTCAGTAGCTTCAAACATTTCTGGTATATGAAAAACATGTTTTTCAATGGCAAAAATCAATGAATATTGTAAATGCACAAACAGTAATATCTCCACATTGCAAGGTGCAATTCTGAAATTTTTTGCTTTTTCCTGCTAATCCTAGCATGATAAAGAAGATTCAAAGAGAGTGAGATGCCAGCTCCTTTCATTTAGTCAGTAGCTTCAAACATTTTTGGACGTTTTTCAATGGCAAAAATCAATGAATATTGTAAATGCACAAACAGTAATATCTCCACATTGCAAGGTGCAATTCTGAAATTTTTTGCTTTTTCCTGCTAATCCTAGCATGATAAAGAAGATTCAAAGAGAGTGAGATGCCAGCTCCTTTCATTCAGTCAGTAGCTTCAAACATTTCTGGTATATGAAAAACATGTTTTTCAATGGCAAAAATCAATGAATATTGTAAATGCACAAACAGTAATATCTCCACATTGCAAGGTGCAATTCTGAAATTTTTTGCTTTTTCCTGCTAATCCTAGCATGATAAAGAAGATTCAAAGAGAGTGAGATGCCAGCTCCTTTCATTCAGTCAGTAGCTTCAAACATTTTTGGACGTTTTTCAATGGCAAAAATCAATGAATATTGTAAATGCACAAACAGTAATATCTCCACATTGCAAGGTGCAATTCTGAAATTTTTTGCTTTTTCCTGCTAATCCTAGCATGATAAAGAAGATTCAAAGAGAGTGAGATGCCAGCTCCTTTCATTCAGTCAGTAGCTTCAAACATTTCTGGTATATGAAAAACATGTTTTTCAATGGCAAAAATCAATGAATATTGTAAATGCACAAACAGTAATATCTCCACATTGCAAGGTGCAATTCTGAAATTTTTTGCTTTTTCCTGCTAATCCTAGCATGATAAAGAAGATTCAAAGAGAGTGAGATGCCAGCTCCTTTCATTCAGTCAGTAGCTTCAAACATTTTTGGACGTTTTTCAATGGCAAAAATCAATGAATATTGTAAATGCACAAACAGTAATGTCTCCACATTGCAAGGTGCAATTCTGAAATTTTTTGCTTTTTCCTGCTAATCCTAGCATGATAAGGAAGATTCAAAGAGAGTGAGATGCCAGCTCCTTTCATTCAGTCAGTAGCTTCAAACATTTCTGGTATATGAAAAACATGTTTTTCAATGGCAAAAATCAATGAATATTGTAAATGCACAAACAGTAATATCTCCACATTGCAAGGTGCAATTCTGAAATTTTTTGCTTTTTCCTGCTAATCCTAGCATGATAAAGAAGATTCAAAGAGAGTGAGATGCCAGCTCCTTTCATTCAGTCAGTAGCTTCAAACATTTCTGGTATATGAAAAACATGTTTTTCAATGGCAAAAATCAATGAATATTGTAAATGCACAAACAGTAATATCTCCACATTGCAAGGTGCAATTCTGAAATTTTTTGCTTTTTCCTGCTAATCCTAGCATGATAAAGAAGATTCAAAGAGAGTGAGATGCCAGCTCCTTTCATTCAGTCAGTAGCTTCAAACATTTCTGGTATATGAAAAACATGTTTTTCAATGGCAAAAATCAATGAATATTGTAAATGCACAAACAGTAATATCTCCACATTGCAAGGTGCAATTCTGAAATTTTTTGCTTTTTCCTGCTAATCCTAGCATGATAAAGAAGATTCAAAGAGAGTGAGATGCCAGCTCCTTTCATTCAGTCAGTAGCTTCAAACATTTCTGGTATATGAAAAACATGTTTTTCAATGGCAAAAATCAATGAATATTGTAAATGCACAAACAGTAATATCTCCACATTGCAAGGTGCAATTCTGAAATTTTTTGCTTTTTCCTGCTAATCCTAGCATGATAAAGAAGATTCAAAGAGAGTGAGATGCCAGCTCCTTTCATTCAGTCAGTAGCTTCAAACATTTTTGGACGTTTTTCAATGGCAAAAATCAATGAATATTGTAAATGCACAAACAGTAATATCTCCACATTGCAAGGTGCAATTCTGAAATTTTTTGCTTTTTCCTGCTAATCCTAGCATGATAAAGAAGATTCAAAGAGAGTGAGATGCCAGCTCCTTTCATTCAGTCAGTAGCTTCAAACATTTCTGGTATATGAAAAACATGTTTTTCAATGGCAAAAATCAATGAATATTGTAAATGCACAAACAGTAATATCTCCACATTGCAAGGTGCAATTCTGAAATTTTTTGCTTTTTCCTGCTAATCCTAGCATGATAAAGAAGATTCAAAGAGAGTGAGATGCCAGCTCCTTTCATTCAGTCAGTAGCTTCAAACATTTTTGGACGTTTTTCAATGGCAAAAATCAATGAATATTGTAAATGCACAAACAGTAATATCTCCACATTGCAAGGTGCAATTCTGAAATTTTTTGCTTTTTCCTGCTAATCCTAGCATGATAAAGAAGATTCAAAGAGAGTGAGATGCCAGCTCCTTTCATTCAGTCAGTAGCTTCAAACATTTCTGGTATATGAAAAACATGTTTTTCAATGGCAAAAATCAATGAATATTGTAAATGCACAAACAGTAATATCTCCACATTGCAAGGTGCAATTCTGAAATTTTTTGCTTTTTCCTGCTAATCCTAGCATGATAAAGAAGATTCAAAGAGAGTGAGATGCCAGCTCCTTTCATTCAGTCAGTAGCTTCAAACATTTCTGGTATTTGAAAAACATGTTTTTCAATGGCAAAAATCAATGAATATTGTAAATGCACAAACAGTAATATCTCCACATTGCAAGGTGCAATTCTGAAATTTTTTGCGCTTTTTCCTGCTAATCCTAGCATGATAAAGAAGATTCAAAGAGTGAGATGCCAGCTCCTTTCATTCAGTCAGTAGCTTCAAACATTTCTGGACGTTTTTCAATGGCAAAAATCAATGAATATTGTAAATGCACAAACAGTAATATCTCCACATTGCAAGGTGCAATTCTGAAATTTTTTGCTTTTTCCTGCTAATCCTAGCATGATAAAGAAGATTCAAAGAGAGTGAGATGCCAGCTCCTTTCATTCAGTCAGTAGCTTCAAACATTTCTGGTATATGAAAAACATGTTTTTCAATGGCAAAAATCAATGAATATTGTAAATGCACAAACAGTATATCTCCACATTGCAAGGTGCAATTCTGAAATTTTTTGCTTTTTCCTGTTAATCCTAGCATGATAAAGAAGATTCAAAGAGAGTGAGATGCCAGCTCCTTTCATTCAGTCAGTAGCTTCAAACATTTCTGGTATATGAAAAACATGTTTTTCAATGGCAAAAATCAATGAATATTGTAAATGCACAAACAGTAATATCTCCACATTGCAAGGTGCAATTCTGAAATTTTTTGCTTTTTTCCTGCTAATCCTAGCATGATAAAGAAGATTCAAAGAGAGTGAGATGCCAGCTCCTTTCATTCAGTCAGTAGCTTCAAACATTTCTGGTATATGAAAAACATGTTTTTCAATGGCAAAAATCAATGAATATTGTAAATGCACAAACAGTAATATCTCCACATTGCAAGGTGCAATTCGGAAATTTTTTGCTTTTCCTGCTAATCCTAGCATGATAAAGAAGATTCAAAGAGAGTGAGATGCCAGCTCCTTTCATTCAGTCAGTAGCTTCAAACATTTTTGGACGTTTTCAATGGCAAAAATCAATGAATATTGTAAATGCACAAACAGTAATATCTCCACATTGCAAGGTGCAATTCTGAAATTTTTTGCTTTTTCCTGCTAATCCTAGCATGATAAAGAAGATTCAAAGAGAGTGAGATGCCAGCTCCTTTCATTCAGTCAGTAGCTTCAAACATTTCTGGTATATGAAAAACATGTTTTTCAATGGCAAAAATCAATGAATATTGTAAATGCACAAACAGTAATATCTCCACATTGCAAGGTGCAATTCTGAAATTTTTTGCTTTTTCCTGCTAATCCTAGCATGATAAAGAAGATTCAAAGAGAGTGAGATGCCAGCTCCTTTCATTCAGTCAGTAGCTTCAAACATTTTTGGACGTTTTTCAATGGCAAAAATCAATGAATATTGTAAATGCACAAACAGTAATATCTCCACATTGCAAGGTGCAATTCTGAAATTTTTTGCTTTTTCCTGCTAATCCTAGCATGATAAAGAAGATTCAAAGAGAGTGAGATGCCAGCTCCTTTCATTCAGTCAGTAGCTTCAAACATTTTTTGGACGTTTTTCAATGGCAAAAATCAATGAATATTGTAAATGCACAAACAGTAATATCTCCACATTGCAAGGTGCAATTCTGAAATTTTTTGCTTTTTCCTGCTAATCCTAGCATGATAAAGAAGATTCAAAGAGAGTGAGATGCCAGCTCCTTTCATTCAGTCAGTAGCTTCAAACATTTCTGGTATATGAAAAACATGTTTTTCAATGGCAAAAATCAATGAATATTGTAAATGCACAAACAGTAATATCTCCACATTGCAAGGTGCAATTCTGAAATTTTTTGCTTTTTCCTGCTAATCCTAGCATGATAAAGAAGATTCAAAGAGAGTGAGATGCCAGCTCCTTTCATTCAGTCAGTAGCTTCAAACATTTCTGGTATATGAAAAACATGTTTTTCAATGGCAAAAATCAATGAATATTGTAAATGCACAAACAGTAATATCTCCACATTGCAAGGTGCAATTCTGAAATTTTTGCTTTTTCCTGCTAATCCTAGCATGATAAAGAAGATTCAAAGAGAGTGAGATGCCAGCTCCTTTCATTCAGTCAGTAGCTTCAAACATTTCTGGTATATGAAAAACATGTTTTTCAATGGCAAAAATCAATGAATATTGTAAATGCACAAACAGTAATATCTCCACATTGCAAGGTGCAATTCTGAAATTTTTTGCTTTTTCCTGCTAATCCTAGCATGATAAAGAAGATTCAAAGAGAGTGAGATGCCAGCTCCTTTCATTCAGTCAGTAGCTTCAAACATTTCTGGTATATGAAAAACATGTTTTTCAATGGCAAAAATCAATGAATATTGTAAATGCACAAACAGTAATATCTCCACATTGCAAGGTGCAATTCTGAAATTTTTTGCTTTTTCCTGCTAATCCTAGCATGATAAAGAAGATTCAAAGAGAGTGAGATGCCAGCTCCTTTCATTCAGTCAGTAGCTTCAAACATTTTTGGACGTTTTTCAATGGCAAAAATCAATGAATATTGTAAATGCACAAACAGTAATATCTCCACATTGCAAGGTGCAATTCTGAAATTTTTTGCTTTTTCCTGCTAATCCTAGCATGATAAAGAAGATTCAAAGAGAGTGAGATGCCAGCTCCTTTCATTCAGTCAGTAGCTTCAAACATTTCTGGTATATGAAAAACATGTTTTTCAATGGCAAAAATCAATGAATATTGTAAATGCACAAACAGTAATATCTCCACATTGCAAGGTGCAATTCTGAAATTTTTTGCTTTTTCCTGCTAATCCTAGCATGATAAAGAAGATTCAAAGAGAGTGAGATGCCAGCTCCTTTCATTCAGTCAGTAGCTTCAAACATTTTTGGACGTTTTTCAATGGCAAAAATCAATGAATATTGTAAATGCACAAACAGTAATATCTCCACATTGCAAGGTGCAATTCTGAAATTTTTTGCTTTTTCCTGCTAATCCTAGCATGATAAAGAAGATTCAAAGAGAGTGAGATGCCAGCTCCTTTCATTCAGTCAGTAGCTTCAAACATTTTTGGACGTTTTTCAATGGCAAAAATCAATGAATATTGTAAATGCACAAACAGTAATATCTCCACATTGCAAGGTGCAATTCTGAAATTTTTTGCTTTTTCCTGCTAATCCTAGCATGATAAAGAAGATTCAAAGAGAGTGAGATGCCAGCTCCTTTCATTCAGTCAGTAGCTTCAAACATTTCTGGTATATGAAAAACATGTTTTTCAATGGCAAAAATCAATGAATATTGTAAATGCACAAACAGTAATATCTCCACATTGCAAGGTGCAATTCTGAAATTTTTTGCTTTTTCCTGCTAATCCTAGCATGATAAAGAAGATTCAAAGAGAGTGAGATGCCAGCTCCTTTCATTCAGTCAGTAGCTTCAAACATTTCTGGTATATGAAAAACATGTTTTTCAATGGCAAAAATCAATGAATATTGTAAATGCACAAACAGTAATATCTCCACATTGCAAGGTGCAATTCTGAAATTTTTTGCTTTTTCCTGCTAATCCTAGCATGATAAAGAAGATTCAAAGAGAGTGAGATGCCAGCTCCTTTCATTCAGTCAGTAGCTTCAAACATTTCTGGTATATGAAAAACATGTTTTTCAATGGCAAAAATCAATGAATATTGTAAATGCACAAACAGTAATATCTCCACATTGCAAGGTGCAATTCTGAAATTTTTTGCTTTTTCCTGCTAATCCTAGCATGATAAAGAAGATTCAAAGAGAGTGAGATGCCAGCTCCTTTCATTCAGTCAGTAGCTTCAAACATTTCTGGTATATGAAAAACATGTTTTTCAATGGCAAAAATCAATGAATATTGTAAATGCACAAACAGTAATATCTCCACATTGCAAGGTGCAATTCTGAAATTTTTCTAATCCTAGCATGATAAAGAAGATTCAAAGAGAGTGAGATGCCAGCTCCTTTCATTCAGTCAGTAGCTTCAAACATTTTTGGACGTTTTTCAATGGCAAAAATCAATGAATATTGTAAATGCACAAACAGTAATATCTCCACATTGCAAGGTGCAATTCTGAAATTTTTTGCTTTTTCCTGCTAATCCTAGCATGATAAAGAAGATTCAAAGAGAGTGAGATGCCAGCTCCTTTCATTCAGTCAGTAGCTTCAAACATTTCTGGTATATGAAAAACATGTTTTTCAATGGCAAAAATCAATGAATATTGTAAATGCACAAACAGTAATATCTCCACATTGCAAGGTGCAATTCGGAAATTTTTTGCTTTTTCCTGCTAATCCTAGCATGATAAAGAAGATTCAAAGAGAGTGAGATGCCAGCTCCTTTCATTCAGTCAGTAGCTTCAAACATTTCTGGTATATGAATAACATGATGTTTTTCAATGGCAAAAATCAATGAATATTGTAAATGCACAAACAGTAATATCTCCACATTGCAAGGTGCAATTCTGAAATTTTTTGCTTTTTCCTGCTAATCCTAGCATGATAAAGAAGATTCAAAGAGAGTGAGATGCCAGCTCCTTTCATTCAGTCAGTAGCTTCAAACATTTCTGGACGTTTTTCAATGGCAAAAATCAATGAATATTGTAAATGCACAAACAGTAATATCTCCATATTGCAAGGTGCAATTCTGAAATTTTTTGCTTTTTCCTGTTAATCCTAGCATGATAAAGAAGATTCAAAGAGAGTGAGATGCCAGCTCCTTTCATTCAGTCAGTAGCTTCAAACATTTCTGGTATATGAAAAACATGTTTTTCAATGGCAAAAATCAATGAATATTGTAAATGCACAAACAGTAATATCTCCACATTGCAAGGTGCAATTCTGAAATTTTTTGCTTTTTCCTGTTAATCCTAGCATGATAAAGAAGATTCAAAGAGAGTGAGATGCCAGCTCCTTTCATTCAGTCAGTAGCTTCAAACATTTCTGGTATATGAAAAACATGTTTTTCAATGGCAAAAATCAATGAATATTGTAAACGCACAAACAGTAATATCTCCACATTGCAAGGTGCAATTCTGAAATTTTTTGCTTTTTCCTGCTAATCCTAGCATGATAAAGAAGATTCAAAGAGTGAGATGCCAGCTCCTTTCATTCAGTCAGTAGCTTCAAACATTTCTGGTCGTTTTTCAATGGCAAAAATCAATGAATATTGTAAATGCACAAACAGTAATATCTCCACATTGCAAGGTGCAATTCTGAAATTTTTTGCTTTTTCCTGCTAATCCTAGCATGATAAAGAAGATTCAAAGAGAGTGAGATGCCAGCTCCTTTCATTCAGTCAGTAGCTTCAAACATTTCTGGTATATGAAAAACATGTTTTTCAATGGCAAAAATCAATGAATATTGTAAATGCACAAACAGTAATATCTCCACATTGCAAGGTGCAATTCTGAAATTTTTTGCTTTTTCCTGCTAATCCTAGCATGATAAAGAAGATTCAAAGAGAGTGAGATGCCAGCTCCTTTCATTCAGTCAGTAGCTTCAAACATTTTTGGACGTTTTTCAATGGCAAAAATCAATGAATATTGTAAATGCACAAACAGTAATATCTCCACATTGCAAGGTGCAATTCTGAAATTTTTTGCTTTTTCCTGCTAATCCTAGCATGATAAAGAAGATTCAAAGAGAGTGAGATGCCAGCTCCTTTCATTCAGTCAGTAGCTTCAAACATTTCTGGTATATGAAAAACATGTTTTTCAATGGCAAAAATCAATGAATATTGTAAATGCACAAACAGTAATATCTCCACATTGCAAGGTGCAATTCTGAAATTTTTTGCTTTTTCCTGCTAATCCTAGCATGATAAAGAAGATTCAAAGAGAGTGAGATGCCAGCTCCTTTCATTCAGTCAGTAGCTTCAAACATTTTTGGACGTTTTTCAATGGCAAAAATCAATGAATATTGTAAATGCACAAACAGTAATATCTCCACATTGCAAGGTGCAATTCTGAAATTTTTTGCTTTTTCCTGCTAATCCTAGCATGATAAAGAAGATTCAAAGAGAGTGAGATGCCAGCTCCTTTCATTCAGTCAGTAGCTTCAAACATTTCTGGTATATGAAAAACATGTTTTTCAATGGCAAAAATCAATGAATATTGTAAATGCACAAACAGTAATATCTCCACATTGCAAGGTGCAATTCTGAAATTTTTTGCTTTTTCCTGCTAATCCTAGCATGATAAAGAAGATTCAAAGAGAGTGAGATGCCAGCTCCTTTCATTCAGTCAGTAGCTTCAAACATTTTTGGACGTTTTTCAATGGCAAAAATCAATGAATATTGTAAATGCACAAACAGTAATATCTCCACATTGCAAGGTGCAATTCTGAAATTTTTTGCTTTTTCCTGCTAATCCTAGCATGATAAAGAAGATTCAAAGAGAGTGAGATGCCAGCTCCTTTCATTCAGTCAGTAGCTTCAAACATTTCTGGTATATGAAAAACATGTTTTTCAATGGCAAAAATCAATGAATATTGTAAATGCACAAACAGTAATATCTCCACATTGCAAGGTGCAATTCTGAAATTTTTTGCTTTTTTCCTGCTAATCCTAGCATGATAAAGAAGATTCAAAGAGAGTGAGATGCCAGCTCCTTTCATTCAGTCAGTAGCTTCAAACATTTCTGGTATATGAAAAACATGTTTTTCAATGGCAAAAATCAATGAATATTGTAAATGCACAAACAGTAATATCTCCACATTGCAAGGTGCAATTCTGAAATTTTTTGCTTTTTCCTGCTAATCCTAGCATGATAAAGAAGATTCAAAGAGAGTGAGATGCCAGCTCCTTTCATTCAGTCAGTAGCTTCAAACATTTCTGGTATATGAAAAACATGTTTTTCAATGGCAAAAATCAATGAATATTGTAAATGCACAAACAGTAATATCTCCACATTGCAAGGTGCAATTCTGAAATTTTTTGCTTTTTCCTGCTAATCCTAGCATGATAAAGAAGATTCAAAGAGAGTGAGATGCCAGCTCCTTTCATTCAGTCAGTAGCTTCAAACATTTCTGGTATATGAAAAACATGTTTTTCAATGGCAAAAATCAATGAATATTGTAAATGCACAAACAGTAATATCTCCACATTGCAAGGTGCAATTCTGAAATTTTTTGCTTTTTCCTGCTAATCCTAGCATGATAAAGAAGATTCAAAGAGAGTGAGATGCCAGCTCCTTTCATTCAGTCAGTAGCTTCAAACATTTTTGGACGTTTTTCAATGGCAAAAATCAATGAATATTGTAAATGCACAAACAGTAATATCTCCACATTGCAAGGTGCAATTCTGAAATTTTTTGCTTTTTCCTGCTAATCCTAGCATGATAAAGAAGATTCAAAGAGAGTGAGATGCCAGCTCCTTTCATTCAGTCAGTAGCTTCAAACATTTCTGGTATATGAAAAACATGTTTTTCAATGGCAAAAATCAATGAATATTGTAAATGCACAAACAGTAATATCTCCACATTGCAAGGTGCAATTCTGAAATTTTTTGCTTTTTCCTGCTAATCCTAGCATGATAAAGAAGATTCAAAGAGAGTGAGATGCCAGCTCCTTTCATTCAGTCAGTAGCTTCAAACATTTTTGGTAAATGAAAAACGTTTTTCAATGGCAAAAATCAATGAATATTGTAAATGCACAAACAGTAATATCTCCACATTGCAAGGTGCAATTCTGAAATTTTTTGCTTTTTCCTGCTAATCCTAGCATGATAAAGAAGATTCAAAGAGAGTGAGATGCCAGCTCCTTTCATTCAGTCAGTAGCTTCAAACATTTCTGGTATATGAAAAACATGTTTTTCAATGGCAAAAATCAATGAATATTGTAAATGCACAAACAGTAATATCTCCACATTGCAAGGTGCAATTCTGAAATTTTTTGCTTTTTCCTGCTAATCCTAGCATGATAAAGAAGATTCAAAGAGAGTGAGATGCCAGCTCCTTTCATTCAGTCAGTAGCTTCAAACATTTCTGGTATTTGAAAAACATGTTTTTCAATGGCAAAAATCAATGAATATTGTAAATGCACAAACAGTAATATCTCCACATTGCAAGGTGCAATTCTGAAATTTTTTGCTTTTTCCTGCTAATCCTAGCATGATAAAGAAGATTCAAAGAGTGAGATGCCAGCTCCTTTCATTCAGTCAGTAGCTTCAAACATTTCTGGACGTTTTTCAATGGCAAAAATCAATGAATATTGTAAATGCACAAACAGTAATATCTCCACATTGCAAGGTGCAATTCTGAAATTTTTTGCTTTTTCCTGCTAATCCTAGCATGATAAAGAAGATTCAAAGAGAGTGAGATGCCAGCTCCTTTCATTCAGTCAGTAGCTTCAAACATTTCTGGTATATGAAAAACATGTTTTTCAATGGCAAAAATCAATGAATATTGTAAATGCACAAACAGTAATATCTCCACATTGCAAGGTGCAATTCTGAAATTTTTTGCTTTTTCCTGTTAATCCTAGCATGATAAAGAAGATTCAAAGAGAGTGAGATGCCAGCTCCTTTCATTCAGTCAGTAGCTTCAAACATTTCTGGTATATGAAAAACATGTTTTTCAATGGCAAAAATCAATGAATATTGTAAATGCACAAACAGTAATATCTCCACATTGCAAGGTGCAATTCTGAAATTTTTTGCTTTTTCCTGCTAATCCTAGCATGATAAAGAAGATTCAAAGAGAGTGAGATGCCAGCTCCTTTCATTCAGTCAGTAGCTTCAAACATTTCTGGTATATGAAAAACATGTTTTTCAATGGCAAAAATCAATGAATATTGTAAATGCACAAACAGTAATATCTCCACATTGCAAGGTGCAATTCTGAAATTTTTTGCTTTTTCCTGCTAATCCTAGCATGATAAAGAAGATTCAAAGAGAGTGAGATGCCAGCTCCTTTCATTCAGTCAGTAGCTTCAAACATTTTTGGACGTTTTTCAATGGCAAAAATCAATGAATATTGTAAATGCACAAACAGTAATATCTCCACATTGCAAGGTGCAATTCTGAAATTTTTTGCTTTTTCCTGCTAATCCTAGCATGATAAAGAAGATTCAAAGAGAGTGAGATGCCAGCTCCTTTCATTCAGTCAGTAGCTTCAAACATTTCTGGTATATGAAAAACATGTTTTTCAATGGCAAAAATCAATGAATATTGTAAATGCACAAACAGTAATATCTCCACATTGCAAGGTGCAATTCTGAAATTTTTTGCTTTTTCCTGCTAATCCTAGCATGATAAAGAAGATTCAAAGAGAGTGAGATGCCAGCTCCTTTCATTCAGTCAGTAGCTTCAAACATTTTTGGACGTTTTTCAATGGCAAAAATCAATGAATATTGTAAATGCACAAACAGTAATATCTCCACATTGCAAGGTGCAATTCTGAAATTTTTTGCTTTTTCCTGCTAATCCTAGCATGATAAAGAAGATTCAAAGAGAGTGAGATGCCAGCTCCTTTCATTCAGTCAGTAGCTTCAAACATTTCTGGTATATGAAAAACATGTTTTTCAATGGCAAAAATCAATGAATATTGTAAATGCACAAACAGTAATATCTCCACATTGCAAGGTGCAATTCTGAAATTTTTTGCTTTTTCCTGCTAATCCTAGCATGATAAAGAAGATTCAAAGAGAGTGAGATGCCAGCTCCTTTCATTCAGTCAGTAGCTTCAAACATTTTTGGACGTTTTTCAAAGGCAAAAATCAATGAATATTGTAAATGCACAAACAGTAATATCTCCACATTGCAAGGTGCAATTCTGAAATTTTTTGCTTTTTCCTGCTAATCCTAGCATGATAAAGAAGATTCAAAGAGAGTGAGATGCCAGCTCCTTTCATTCAGTCAGTAGCTTCAAACATTTCTGGTATATGAAAAACATGTTTTTCAATGGCAAAAATCAATGAATATTGTAAATGCACAAACAGTAATATCTCCACATTGCAAGGTGCAATTCTGAAATTTTTTGCTTTTTCCTGCTAATCCTAGCATGATAAAGAAGATTCAAAGAGAGTGAGATGCCAGCTCCTTTCATTCAGTCAGTAGCTTCAAACATTTCTGGTATATGAAAAACATGTTTTTCAATGGCAAAAATCAATGAATATTGTAAATGCACAAACAGTAATATCTCCACATTGCAAGGTGCAATTCTGAAATTTTTTGCTTTTTCCTGCTAATCCTAGCATGATAAAGAAGATTCAAAGAGAGTGAGATGCCAGCTCCTTTCATTCAGTCAGTAGCTTCAAACATTTCTGGTATATGAAAAACATGTTTTTCAATGGCAAAAATCAATGAATATTGTAAATGCACAAACAGTAATATCTCCACATTGCAAGGTGCAATTCTGAAATTTTTTGCTTTTTCCTGCTAATCCTAGCATGATAAAGAAGATTCAAAGAGAGTGAGATGCCAGCTCCTTTCATTCAGTCAGTAGCTTCAAACATTTCTGGTATATGAAAAACATGTTTTTCAATGGCAAAAATCAATGAATATTGTAAATGCACAAACAGTAATATCTCCACATTGCAAGGTGCAATTCTGAAATTTTTTGCTTTTTCCTGCTAATCCTAGCATGATAAAGAAGATTCAAAGAGAGTGAGATGCCAGCTCCTTTCATTCAGTCAGTAGCTTCAAACATTTTTGGTTATGAAAAAACTGTTTTTCAATGGCAAAAATCAATGAATATTGTAAATGCACAAACAGTAATATCTCCACATTGCAAGGTGCAATTCTGAAATTTTTTGCTTTTTCCTGCTAATCCTAGCATGATAAAGAAGATTCAAAGAGAGTGAGATGCCAGCTCCTTTCATTCAGTCAGTAGCTTCAAACATTTCTGGTATATGAAAAACATGTTTTTCAATGGCAAAAATCAATGAATATTGTAAATGCACAAACAGTAATATCTCCACATTGCAAGGTGCAATTCTGAAATTTTTTGCTTTTTCCTGCTAATCCTAGCATGATAAAGAAGATTCAAAGAGAGTGATATGCCAGCTCCTTTCATTCAGTCAGTAGCTTCAAACATTTCTGGTATATGAAAAACATGTTTTTCAATGGCAAAAATCAATGAATATTGTAAATGCACAAACAGTAATATCTCCACATTGCAAGGTGCAATTCTGAAATTTTTTGCTTTTTCCTGCTAATCCTAGCATGATAAAGAAGATTCAAAGAGAGTGAGATGCCAGCTCCTTTCATTCAGTCAGTAGCTTCAAACATTTCTGGTATATGAAAAACATGTTTTTCAATGGCAAAAATCAATGAATATTGTAAATGCACAAACAGTAATATCTCCACATTGCAAGGTGCAATTCTGAAATTTTTTGCTTTTTCCTGCTAATCCTAGCATGATAAAGAAGATTCAAAGAGAGTGAGATGCCAGCTCCTTTCATTCAGTCAGTAGCTTCAAACATTTCTGGTATATGAAAAACATGTTTTTCAATGGCAAAAATCAATGAATATTGTAAATGCACAAACAGTAATATCTCCACATTGCAAGGTGCAATTCTGAAATTTTTTGCTTTTTCCTGCTAATCCTAGCATGATAAAGAAGATTCAAAGAGAGTGAGATGCCAGCTCCTTTCATTCAGTCAGTAGCTTCAAACATTTCTGGTATATGAAAAACATGTTTTTCAATGGCAAAAATCAATGAATATTGTAAATGCACAAACAGTAATATCTCCACATTGCAAGGTGCAATTCTGAAATTTTTTGCTTTTTCCTGCTAATCCTAGCATGATAAAGAAGATTCAAAGAGAGTGAGATGCCAGCTCCTTTCATTCAGTCAGTAGCTTCAAACATTTCGGGTATATGACGTTTTTCAATGGCAAAAATCAATGAATATTGTAAATGCACAAACAGTAATATCTCCACATTGCAAGGTGCAATTCTGAAATTTTTTGCTTTTTCCTGCTAATCCTAGCATGATAAAGAAGATTCAAAGAGAGTGAGATGCCAGCTCCTTTCATTCAGTCAGTAGCTTCAAACATTTCTGGTATATGAAAAACATGTTTTTCAATGGCAAAAATCAATGAATATTGTAAATGCACAAACAGTAATATCTCCACATTGCAAGGTGCAATTCTGAAATTTTTTGCTTTTTCCTGCTAATCCTAGCATGATAAAGAAGATTCAAAGAGAGTGAGATGCCAGCTCCTTTCATTCAGTCAGTAGCTTCAAACATTTGGTATTGGAAAACAGTTTTTCAATGGCAAAAATCAATGAATATTGTAAATGCACAAACAGTAATATCTCCACATTGCAAGGTGCAATTCTGAAATTTTTTGCTTTTTCCTGCTAATCCTAGCATGATAAAGAAGATTCAAAGAGAGTGAGATGCCAGCTCCTTTCATTCAGTCAGTAGCTTCAAACATTTCTGGTATATGAAAAACATGTTTTCAATGGCAAAAATCAATGAATATTGTAAATGCACAAACAGTAATATCTCCACATTGCAAGGTGCAATTCTGAAATTTTTTGCTTTTTCCTGCTAATCCTAGCATGATAAAGAAGATTCAAAGAGAGTGATATGCCAGCTCCTTTCATTCAGTCAGTAGCTTCAAACATTTCTGGTATATGAAAAACATGTTTTTCAATGGCAAAAATCAATGAATATTGTAAATGCACAAACAGTAATATCTCCACATTGCAAGGTGCAATTCTGAAATTTTTTGCTTTTTCCTGCTAATCCTAGCATGATAAAGAAGATTCAAAGAGAGTGAGATGCCAGCTCCTTTCATTCAGTCAGTAGCTTCAAACATTTCTGGTATTTGAAAAACATGTTTTTCAATGGCAAAAATCAATGAATATTGTAAATGCACAAACAGTAATATCTCCACATTGCAAGGTGCAATTCTGAAATTTTTTTCTTTTTCCTGCTAGAAATTTTTTTCTTTTTCCTGCTAATCCTAGCATGATAAAGAAGATTCAAAGAGTGAGATGCCAGCTCCTTTCATTCAGTCAGTAGCTTCAAACATTTCTGGACGTTTTTCAATGGCAAAAATCAATGAATATTGTAAATGCACAAACAGTAATATCTCCACATTGCAAGGTGCAATTCTGAAATTATTTGCTTTTTCCTGCTAATCCTAGCATGATAAAGAAGATTCAAAGAGAGTGAGATGCCAGCTCCTTTCATTCAGTCAGTAGCTTCAAACATTTCTGGTATATGAAAAACATGTTTTTCAATGGCAAAAATCAATGAATATTGTAAATGCACAAACAGTAATATCTCCACATTGCAAGGTGCAATTCTGAAATTTTTTGCTTTTTCCTGTTAATCCTAGCATGATAAAGAAGATTCAAAGAGAGTGAGATGCCAGCTCCTTTCATTCAGTCAGTAGCTTCAAACATTTCTGGTATATGAAAAACATGTTTTTCAATGGCAAAAATCAATGAATATTGTAAATGCACAAACAGTAATATCTCCACATTGCAAGGTGCAATTCTGAAATTTTTTGCTTTTTCCTGCTAATCCTAGCATGATAAAGAAGATTCAAAGAGAGTGAGATGCCAGCTCCTTTCATTCAGTCAGTAGCTTCAAACATTTCTGGTATATGAAAAACATGTTTTTCAATGGCAAAAATCAATGAATATTGTAAATGCACAAACAGTAATATCTCCACATTGCAAGGTGCAATTCGGAAATTTTTTGCTTTTTCCTGCTAATCCTAGCATGATAAAGAAGATTCAAAGAGAGTGAGATGCCAGCTCCTTTCATTCAGTCAGTAGCTTCAAACATTTCTGGTATATGAATAACATGATGTTTTTCAATGGCAAAAATCAATGAATATTGTAAATGCACAAACAGTAATATCTCCACATTGCAAGGTGCAATTCTGAAATTTTTTGCTTTTTCCTGCTAATCCTAGCATGATAAAGAAGATTCAAAGAGAGTGAGATGCCAGCTCCTTTCATTCAGTCAGTAGCTTCAAACATTTCTGGACGTTTTTCAATGGCAAAAATCAATGAATATTGTAAATGCACAAACAGTAATATCTCCACATTGCAAGGTGCAATTCTGAAATTTTTTGCTTTTTCCTGCTAATCCTAGCATGATAAAGAAGATTCAAAGAGAGTGAGATACCAGCTCCTTTCATTCAGTCAGTAGCTTCAAACATTTTTGGACGTTTTTCAATGGCAAAAATCAATGAATATTGTAAATGCACAAACAGTAATATCTCCACATTGCAAGGTGCAATTCTGAAATTTTTTGCTTTTTCCTGCTAATCCTAGCATGATAAAGAAGATTCAAAGAGAGTGAGATGCCAGCTCCTTTCATTCAGTCAGTAGCTTCAAACATTTCTGGTATATGAAAAACATGTTTTTCAATGGCAAAAATCAATGAATATTGTAAATGCACAAACAGTAATATCTCCACATTGCAAGGTGCAATTCTGAAATTTTTTGCTTTTTCCTGCTAATCCTAGCATGATAAAGAAGATTCAAACAGAGTGAGATGCCAGCTCCTTTCATTCAGTCAGTAGCTTCAAACATTTCTGGTATATGAAAAACATGTTTTTCAATGGCAAAAATCAATGAATATTGTAAATGCACAAACAGTAATATCTCCACATTGCAAGGTGCAATTCTGAAATTTTTTGCTTTTTCCTGCTAATCCTAGCATGATAAAGAAGATTCAAAGAGAGTGAGATGCCAGCTCCTTTCATTCAGTCAGTAGCTTCAAACATTTCTGGTATATGAAAAACATGTTTTTCAATGGCAAAAATCAATGAATATTGTAAATGCACAAACAGTAATATCTCCACATTGCAAGGTGCAATTCTGAAATTTTTTGCTTTTTCCTGCTAATCCTAGCATGATAAAGAAGATTCAAAGAGTGAGATGCCAGCTCCTTTCATTCAGTCAGTAGCTTCAAACATTTCTGGACGTTTTTCAATGGCAAAAATCAATGAATATTGTAAATGCACAAACAGTAATATCTCCACATTGCAAGGTGCAATTCTGAAATTTTTTGCTTTTTCCTGCTAATCCTAGCATGATAAAGAAGATTCAAAGAGAGTGAGATGCCAGCTCCTTTCATTCAGTCAGTAGCTTCAAACATTTCTGGTATATGAAAAACATGTTTTTCAATGGCAAAAATCAATGAATATTGTAAATGCACAAACAGTAATATCTCCACATTGCAAGGTGCAATTCTGAAATTTTTTGCTTTTTCCTGCTAATCCTAGCATGATAAAGAAGATTCAAAGAGAGTGAGATGCCAGCTCCTTTCATTCAGTCAGTAGCTTCAAACATTTCTGGTATATGAAAAACATGTTTTTCAATGGCAAAAATCAATGAATATTGTAAATGCACAAACAGTAATATCTCCACATTGCAAGGTGCAATTCTGAAATTTTTTGCTTTTTCCTGCTAATCCTAGCATGATAAAGAAGATTTAAAGAGAGTGAGATGCCAGCTCCTTTCATTCAGTCAGTAGCTTCAAACATTTCTGGTATATGAAAAACATGTTTTTCAATGGCAAAAATCAATGAATATTGTAAATGCACAAACAGTAATATCTCCACATTGCAAGGTGCAATTCTGAAATTTTTTGCTTTTTCCTGCTAATCCTAGCATGATAAAGAAGATTCAAAGAGAGTGAGATGCCAGCTCCTTTCATTCAGTCAGTAGCTTCAAACATTTCTGGTATATGAAAAACATGTTTTTCAATGGCAAAAATCAATGAATATTGTAAATGCACAAACAGTAATATCTCCACATTGCAAGGTGCAATTCTGAAATTTTTTGCTTTTTCCTGCTAATCCTAGCATGATAAAGAAGATTCAAAGAGAGTGAGATGCCAGCTCCTTTCATTCAGTCAGTAGCTTCAAACATTTCTGGTATATGAAAAACATGTTTTTCAATGGCAAAAATCAATGAATATTGTAAATGCACAAACAGTAATATCTCCACATTGCAAGGTGCAATTCTGAAATTTTTTGCTTTTTCCTGCTAATCCTAGCATGATAAAGAAGATTCAAAGAGAGTGAGATGCCAGCTCCTTTCATTCAGTCAGTAGCTTCAAACATTTCTGGACGTTTTTCAATGGCAAAAATCAATGAATATTGTAAATGCACAAACAGTAATATCTCCACATTGCAAGGTGCAATTCTGAAATTTTTTGCTTTTTCCTGTTAATCCTAGCATGATAAAGAAGATTCAAAGAGAGTGAGATGCCAGCTCCTTTCATTCAGTCAGTAGCTTCAAACATTTCTGGTATATGAAAAACATGTTTTTCAATGGCAAAAATCAATGAATATTGTAAATGCACAAACAGTAATATCTCCACATTGCAAGGTGCAATTCTGAAATTTTTTGCTTTTTCCTGCTAATCCTAGCATGATAAAGAAGATTCAAAGAGAGTGAGATGCCAGCTCCTTTCATTCAGTCAGTAGCTTCAAACATTTCTGGACGTTTTTCAATGGCAAAAATCAATGAATATTGTAAATGCACAAACAGTAATATCTCCACATTGCAAGGTGCAATTCTGAAATTTTTTGCTTTTTCCTGTTAATCCTAGCATGATAAAGAAGATTCAAAGAGAGTGAGATGCCAGCTCCTTTCATTCAGTCAGTAGCTTCAAACATTTCTGGTATATGAAAAACATGTTTTTCAATGGCAAAAATCAATGAATATTGTAAATGCACAAACAGTAATATCTCCACATTGCAAGGTGCAATTCTGAAATTTTTTGCTTTTTAGTGCTAATCCTAGCATGATAAAGAAGATTCAAAGAGAGTGAGATGCCAGCTCCTTTCATTCAGTCAGTAGCTTCAAACATTTCTGGTATATGAAAAACATGTTTTTCAATGGCAAAAATCAATGAATATTGTAAATGCACAAACAGTAATATCTCCACATTGCAAGGTGCAATTCTGAAATTTTTTGCTTTTTCCTGCTAATCCAAGCATGATAAAGAAGATTCAAAGAGAGTGAGATGCCAGCTCATTTCATTCAGTCAGTAGCTTCAAACATTTCTGGTATATGAATAACATGATGTTTTTCAATGGCAAAAATCAATGAATATTGTAAATGCACAAACAGTAATATCTCCACATTGCAAGGTGCAATTCTGAAATTATTTGCTTTTTCCTGCTAATCCTAGCATGATAAAGAAGATTCAAAGAGAGTGAGATGCCAGCTCCTTTCATTCAGTCAGTAGCTTCAAACATTTCTGGACGTTTTTCAATGGCAAAAATCAATGAATATTGTAAATGCACAAACAGTAATATCTCCACATTGCAAGGTGCAATTCTGAAATTTTTTGCTTTTTCCTGTTAATCCTAGCATGATAAAGAAGATTCAAAGAGAGTGAGATGCCAGCTCCTTTCATTCAGTCAGTAGCTTCAAACATTTCTGGTATATGAAAAACATGTTTTTCAATGGCAAAAATCAATGAATATTGTAAATGCACAAACAGTAATATCTCCACATTGCAAGGTGCAATTCTGAAATTTTTTGCTTTTTCCTGCTAATCCTAGCATGATAAAGAAGATTCAAAGAGAGTGAGATGCCAGCTCCTTTCATTCAGTCAGTAGCTTCAAACATTTCTGGACGTTTTTCAATGGCAAAAATCAATGAATATTGTAAATGCACAAACAGTAATATCTCCACATTGCAAGGTGCAATTCTGAAATTTTTTGCTTTTTACTGTTAATCCTAGCATGATAAAGAAGATTCAAAGAGAGTGAGATGCCAGCTCCTTTCATTCAGTCAGTAGCTTCAAACATTTCTGGTATATGAAAAACATGTTTTTCAATGGCAAAAATCAATGAATATTGTAAATGCACAAACAGTAATATCTCCACATTGCAAGGTGCAATTCTGAAATTTTTTGCTTTTTCCTGCTAATCCTAGCATGATAAAGAAGATTCAAAGAGAGTGAGATGCCAGCTCCTTTCATTCAGTCAGTAGCTTCAAACATTTCTGGACGTTTTTCAATGGCAAAAATCAATGAATATTGTAAATGCACAAACAGTAATATCTCCACATTGCAAGGTGCAATTCTGAAATTTTTTGCTTTTTCCAGTTAATCCTAGCATGATAAAGAAGATTCAAAGAGAGTGAGATGCCAGCTCCTTTCATTCAGTCAGTAGCTTCAAACATTTCTGGTATATGAAAAACATGTTTTTCAATGGCAAAAATCAATGAATATTGTAAATGCACAAACAGTAATATCTCCACATTGCAAGGTGCAATTCTGAAATTTTTTGCTTTTTAGTGCTAATCCTAGCATGATAAAGAAGATTCAAAGAGAGTGAGATGCCAGCTCCTTTCATTCAGTCAGTAGCTTCAAACATTTCTGGTATATGAAAAACATGTTTTTCAATGGCAAAAATCAATGAATATTGTAAATGCACAAACAGTAATATCTCCACATTGCAAGGTGCAATTCTGAAATTTTTTGCTTTTTCCTGCTAATCCTAGCATGATAAAGAAGATTCAAAGAGAGTGAGATGCCAGCTCATTTCATTCAGTCAGTAGCTTCAAACATTTCTGGTATATGAATAACATGATGTTTTTCAATGGCAAAAATCAATGAATATTGTAAATGCACAAACAGTAATATCTCCACATTGCAAGGTGCAATTCTGAAATTATTTGCTTTTTCCTGCTAATCCTAGCATGATAAAGAAGATTCAAAGAGAGTGAGATGCCAGCTCCTTTCATTCAGTCAGTAGCTTCAAACATTTCTGGACGTTTTTCAATGGCAAAAATCAATGAATATTGTAAATGCACAAACAGTAATATCTCCACATTGCAAGGTGCAATTCTGAAATTTTTTGCTTTTTCCTGTTAATCCTAGCATGATAAAGAAGATTCAAAGAGAGTGAGATGCCAGCTCCTTTCATTCAGTCAGTAGCTTCAAACATTTCTGGTATATGAAAAACATGTTTTTCAATGGCAAAAATCAATGAATATTGTAAATGCACAAACAGTAATATCTCCACATTGCAAGGTGCAATTCTGAAATTTTTTGCTTTTTCCTGCTAATCCTAGCATGATAAAGAAGATTCAAAGAGAGTGAGATGCCAGCTCCTTTCATTCAGTCAGTAGCTTCAAACATTTCTGGACGTTTTTCAATGGCAAAAATCAATGAATATTGTAAATGCACAAACAGTAATATCTCCACATTGCAAGGTGCAATTCTGAAATTTTTTGCTTTTTACTGTTAATCCTAGCATGATAAAGAAGATTCAAAGAGAGTGAGATGCCAGCTCCTTTCATTCAGTCAGTAGCTTCAAACATTTCTGGTATATGAAAAACATGTTTTTCAATGGCAAAAATCAATGAATATTGTAAATGCACAAACAGTAATATCTCCACATTGCAAGGTGCAATTCTGAAATTTTTTGCTTTTTCCTGCTAATCCTAGCATGATAAAGAAGATTCAAAGAGAGTGAGATGCCAGCTCCTTTCATTCAGTCAGTAGCTTCAAACATTTCTGGACGTTTTTCAATGGCAAAAATCAATGAATATTGTAAATGCACAAACAGTAATATCTCCACATTGCAAGGTGCAATTCTGAAATTTTTTGCTTTTTCCTGTTAATCCTAGCATGATAAAGAAGATTCAAAGAGAGTGAGATGCCAGCTCCTTTCAGTCAGTAGCTTCAAACATTTCTGGTATATGAAAAACATGTTTTTCAATGGCAAAAATCAATGAATATTGTAAATGCACAAACAGTAATATCTCCACATTGCAAGGTGCAATTCTGAAATTTTTTGCTTTTTCCTGCTAATCCTAGCATGATAAAGAAGATTCAAAGAGAGTGAGATGCCAGCTCCTTTCATTCAGTCAGTAGCTTCAAACATTTCTGGACGTTTTTCAATGGCAAAAATCAATGAATATTGTAAATGCACAAACAGTAATATCTCCACATTGCAAGGTGCAATTCTGAAATTTTTTGCTTTTTCCTGTTAATCCTAGCATGATAAATAAGATTCAAAGAGAGTGAGATGCCAGCTCCTTTCATTCAGTCAGTAGCTTCAAACATTTCTGGTATATGAAAAACATGTTTTTCAATGGCAAAAATCAATGAATATTGTAAATGCACAAACAGTAATATCTCCACATTGCAAGGTGCAATTCTGAAATTTTTTGCTTTTTCCTGCTAATCCTAGCATGATAAAGAAGATTCAAAGAGAGTGAGATGCCAGCTCCTTTCATTCAGTCAGTAGCTTCAAACATTTCTGGACGTTTTTCAATGGCAAAAATCAATGAATATTGTAAATGCACAAACAGTAATATCTCCACATTGCAAGGTGCAATTCTGAAATTTTTTGCTTTTTACTGTTAATCCTAGCATGATAAAGAAGATTCAAAGAGAGTGAGATGCCAGCTCCTTTCATTCAGTCAGTAGCTTCAAACATTTCTGGTATATGAAAAACATGTTTTTCAATGGCAAAAATCAATGAATATTGTAAATGCACAAACAGTAATATCTCCACATTGCAAGGTGCAATTCTGAAATTTTTTGCTTTTTCCTGCTAATCCTAGCATGATAAAGAAGATTCAAAGAGAGTGAGATGCCAGCTCCTTTCATTCAGTCAGTAGCTTCAAACATTTCTGGACGTTTTTCAATGGCAAAAATCAATGAATATTGTAAATGCACAAACAGTAATATCTCCACATTGCAAGGTGCAATTCTGAAATTTTTTGCTTTTTCCTGTTAATCCTAGCATGATAAAGAAGATTCAAAGAGAGTGAGATGCCAGCTCCTTTCAGTCAGTAGCTTCAAACATTTCTGGTATATGAAAAACATGTTTTTCAATGGCAAAAATCAATGAATATTGTAAATGCACAAACAGTAATATCTCCACATTGCAAGGTGCAATTCTAAAATTTTTTGCTTTTTCCTGCTAATCCTAGCATGATAAAGAAGATTCAAAGAGAGTGAGATGCCAGCTCCTTTCATTCAGTCAGTAGCTTCAAACATTTCTGGTATATGAAAAACATGTTTTTCAATGGCAAAAATCAATGAATATTGTAATTGCACAAACAGTAATATCTCCACATTGCAAGGTGCAATTTGGAAATTTTTTGCTTTTTCCTGCTAATCCTAGCATGATAAAGAAGATTCAAAGAGAGTGAGATGCCAGCTCCATTCATTCAGTCAGTAGCTTCAAACATTTCTGGTATATGAATAACATGATGTTTTTCAATGGCAAAAATCAATGAATATTGTAAATGCACAAACAGTAATATCTCCACATTGCAAGGTGCAATTCTGAAATTTTTTGCTTTTTCCTGCTAATCCTAGCATGATAAAGAAGATTCAAAGAGAGTGAGATGCCAGCTCCTTTCATTCAGTCAGTAGCTTCAAACATTTCTGGACGTTTTTCAATGGCAAAAATCAATGAATATTGTAAATGCACAAACAGTAATATCTCCACATTGCAAGGTGCAATTCTGAAATTTTTTGCTTTTTCCTGCTAATCCTAGCATGATAAAGAAGATTCAAAGAGAGTGAGATGCCAGCTCCTTTCATTCAGTCAGTAGCTTCAAACATTTCTGGTATATGAAAAACATGTTTTTCAATGGCAAAAATCAATGAATATTGTAAATGCACAAACAGTAATATCTCCACATTGCAAGGTGCAATTCTGAAATTTTTTGCTTTTTCCTGCTAATCCTAGCATGATAAAGAAGATTCAAAGAGAGTGAGATGCCAGCTCCTTTCATTCAGTCAGTAGCTTCAAACATTTCTGGTATATGAAAAACATGTTTTTCAATGGCAAAAATCAATGAATATTGTAAATGCACAAACAGTAATATCTCCACATTGCAAGGTGCAATTCTGAAATTTTTTGCTTTTTCCTGCTAATCCTAGCATGATAAAGAAGATTCAAAGAGAGTGAGATGCCAGCTCCTTTCATTCAGTCAGTAGCTTCAAACATTTCTGGTATATGAAAAACATGTTTTTCAATGGCAAAAATGAATGAATATTGTAAATGCACAAACAGTAATATCTCCACATTGCAAGGTGCAATTCTGAAATTTTTTGCTTTTTCCTGCTAATCCTAGCATGATAAAGAAGATTCAAAGAGAGTGAGATGCCAGCTCCTTTCATTCAGTCAGTAGCTTCAAACATTTCTGGACGTTTTTCAATGGCAAAAATCAATGAATATTGTAAATGCACAAACAGTAATATCTCCACATTGCAAGGTGCAATTCTGAAATTTTTTGCTTTTTCCTGTTAATCCTAGCATGATAAAGAAGATTCAAAGAGAGTGAGATGCCAGCTCCTTTCATTCAGTCAGTAGCTTCAAACATTTCTGGTATATGAAAAACATGTTTTTCAATGGCAAAAATCAATGAATATTGTAAATGCACAAACAGTAATATCTCCACATTGCAAGGTGCAATTCTGAAATTTTTTGCTTTTTCCTGCTAATCCTAGCATGATAAAGAAGATTCAAAGAGAGTGAGATGCCAGCTCCTTTCATTCAGTCAGTAGCTTCAAACATTTCTGGACGTTTTTCAATGGCAAAAATCAATGAATATTGTAAATGCACAAACAGTAATATCTCCACATTGCAAGGTGCAATTCTGAAATTTTTTGCTTTTTCCTGTTAATCCTAGCATGATAAAGAAGATTCAAAGAGAGTGAGATGCCAGCTCCTTTCAGTCAGTAGCTTCAAACATTTCTGGTATATGAAAAACATGTTTTTCAATGGCAAAAATCAATGAATATTGTAAATGCACAAACAGTAATATCTCCACATTGCAAGGTGCAATTCTGAAATTTTTTGCTTTTTCCTGCTAATCCTAGCATGATAAAGAAGATTCAAAGAGAGTGAGATGCCAGCTCCTTTCATTCAGTCAGTAGCTTCAAACATTTCTGGACGTTTTTCAATGGCAAAAATCAATGAATATTGTAAATGCACAAACAGTAATATCTCCACATTGCAAGGTGCAATTCTGAAATTTTTTGCTTTTTCCTGTTAATCCTAGCATGATAAAGAAGATTCAAAGAGAGTGAGATGCCAGCTCCTTTCATTCAGTCAGTAGCTTCAAACATTTCTGGTATATGAAAAACATGTTTTTCAATGGCAAAAATCAATGAATATTGTAAATGCACAAACAGTAATATCTCCACATTGCAAGGTGCAATTCTGAAATTTTTTGCTTTTTCCTGCTAATCCTAGCATGATAAAGAAGATTCAAAGAGAGTGAGATGCCAGCTCCTTTCATTCAGTCAGTAGCTTCAAACATTTCTGGACGTTTTTCAATGGCAAAAATCAATGAATATTGTAAATGCACAAACAGTAATATCTCCACATTGCAAGGTGCAATTCTGAAATTTTTTGCTTTTTACTGTTAATCCTAGCATGATAAAGAAGATTCAAAGAGAGTGAGATGCCAGCTCCTTTCATTCAGTCAGTAGCTTCAAACATTTCTGGTATATGAAAAACATGTTTTTCAATGGCAAAAATCAATGAATATTGTAAATGCACAAACAGTAATATCTCCACATTGCAAGGTGCAATTCTGAAATTTTTTGCTTTTTCCTGCTAATCCTAGCATGATAAAGAAGATTCAAAGAGAGTGAGATGCCAGCTCCTTTCATTCAGTCAGTAGCTTCAAACATTTCTGGACGTTTTTCAATGGCAAAAATCAATGAATATTGTAAATGCACAAACAGTAATATCTCCACATTGCAAGGTGCAATTCTGAAATTTTTTGCTTTTTCCTGTTAATCCTAGCATGATAAAGAAGATTCAAAGAGAGTGAGATGCCAGCTCCTTTCAGTCAGTAGCTTCAAACATTTCTGGTATATGAAAAACATGTTTTTCAATGGCAAAAATCAATGAATATTGTAAATGCACAAACAGTAATATCTCCACATTGCAAGGTGCAATTCTAAAATTTTTTGCTTTTTCCTGCTAATCCTAGCATGATAAAGAAGATTCAAAGAGAGTGAGATGCCAGCTCCTTTCATTCAGTCAGTAGCTTCAAACATTTCTGGTATATGAAAAACATGTTTTTCAATGGCAAAAATCAATGAATATTGTAATTGCACAAACAGTAATATCTCCACATTGCAAGGTGCAATTTGGAAATTTTTTGCTTTTTCCTGCTAATCCTAGCATGATAAAGAAGATTCAAAGAGAGTGAGATGCCAGCTCCATTCATTCAGTCAGTAGCTTCAAACATTTCTGGTATATGAATAACATGATGTTTTTCAATGGCAAAAATCAATGAATATTGTAAATGCACAAACAGTAATATCTCCACATTGCAAGGTGCAATTCTGAAATTTTTTGCTTTTTCCTGCTAATCCTAGCATGATAAAGAAGATTCAAAGAGAGTGAGATGCCAGCTCCTTTCATTCAGTCAGTAGCTTCAAACATTTCTGGACGTTTTTCAATGGCAAAAATCAATGAATATTGTAAATGCACAAACAGTAATATCTCCACATTGCAAGGTGCAATTCTGAAATTTTTTGCTTTTTCCTGCTAATCCTAGCATGATAAAGAAGATTCAAAGAGAGTGAGATGCCAGCTCCTTTCATTCAGTCAGTAGCTTCAAACATTTCTGGTATATGAAAAACATGTTTTTCAATGGCAAAAATCAATGAATATTGTAAATGCACAAACAGTAATATCTCCACATTGCAAGGTGCAATTCTGAAATTTTTTGCTTTTTCCTGCTAATCCTAGCATGATAAAGAAGATTCAAAGAGAGTGAGATGCCAGCTCCTTTCATTCAGTCAGTAGCTTCAAACATTTCTGGTATATGAAAAACATGTTTTTCAATGGCAAAAATCAATGAATATTGTAAATGCACAAACAGTAATATCTCCACATTGCAAGGTGCAATTCTGAAATTTTTTGCTTTTTCCTGCTAATCCTAGCATGATAAAGAAGATTCAAAGAGAGTGAGATGCCAGCTCCTTTCATTCAGTCAGTAGCTTCAAACATTTCTGGTATATGAAAAACATGTTTTTCAATGGCAAAAATGAATGAATATTGTAAATGCACAAACAGTAATATCTCCACATTGCAAGGTGCAATTCTGAAATTTTTTGCTTTTTCCTGCTAATCCTAGCATGATAAAGAAGATTCAAAGAGAGTGAGATGCCAGCTCCTTTCATTCAGTCAGTAGCTTCAAACATTTCTGGACGTTTTTCAATGGCAAAAATCAATGAATATTGTAAATGCACAAACAGTAATATCTCCACATTGCAAGGTGCAATTCTGAAATTTTTTGCTTTTTACTGTTAATCCTAGCATGATAAAGAAGATTCAAAGAGAGTGAGATGCCAGCTCCTTTCATTCAGTCAGTAGCTTCAAACATTTCTGGTATATGAAAAACATGTTTTTCAATGGCAAAAATCAATGAATATTGTAAATGCACAAACAGTAATATCTCCACATTGCAAGGTGCAATTCTGAAATTTTTTGCTTTTTCCTGCTAATCCTAGCATGATAAAGAAGATTCAAAGAGAGTGAGATGCCAGCTCCTTTCATTCAGTCAGTAGCTTCAAACATTTCTGGACGTTTTTCAATGGCAAAAATCAATGAATATTGTAAATGCACAAACAGTAATATCTCCACATTGCAAGGTGCAATTCTGAAATTTTTTGCTTTTTCCTGTTAATCCTAGCATGATAAAGAAGATTCAAAGAGAGTGAGATGCCAGCTCCTTTCAGTCAGTAGCTTCAAACATTTCTGGTATATGAAAAACATGTTTTTCAATGGCAAAAATCAATGAATATTGTAAATGCACAAACAGTAATATCTCCACATTGCAAGGTGCAATTCTAAAATTTTTTGCTTTTTCCTGCTAATCCTAGCATGATAAAGAAGATTCAAAGAGAGTGAGATGCCAGCTCCTTTCATTCAGTCAGTAGCTTCAAACATTTCTGGTATATGAAAAACATGTTTTTCAATGGCAAAAATCAATGAATATTGTAATTGCACAAACAGTAATATCTCCACATTGCAAGGTGCAATTTGGAAATTTTTTGCTTTTTCCTGCTAATCCTAGCATGATAAAGAAGATTCAAAGAGAGTGAGATGCCAGCTCCATTCATTCAGTCAGTAGCTTCAAACATTTCTGGTATATGAATAACATGATGTTTTTCAATGGCAAAAATCAATGAATATTGTAAATGCACAAACAGTAATATCTCCACATTGCAAGGTGCAATTCTGAAATTTTTTGCTTTTTCCTGCTAATCCTAGCATGATAAAGAAGATTCAAAGAGAGTGAGATGCCAGCTCCTTTCATTCAGTCAGTAGCTTCAAACATTTCTGGACGTTTTTCAATGGCAAAAATCAATGAATATTGTAAATGCACAAACAGTAATATCTCCACATTGCAAGGTGCAATTCTGAAATTTTTTGCTTTTTCCTGCTAATCCTAGCATGATAAAGAAGATTCAAAGAGAGTGAGATGCCAGCTCCTTTCATTCAGTCAGTAGCTTCAAACATTTCTGGTATATGAAAAACATGTTTTTCAATGGCAAAAATCAATGAATATTGTAAATGCACAAACAGTAATATCTCCACATTGCAAGGTGCAATTCTGAAATTTTTTGCTTTTTCCTGCTAATCCTAGCATGATAAAGAAGATTCAAAGAGAGTGAGATGCCAGCTCCTTTCATTCAGTCAGTAGCTTCAAACATTTCTGGTATATGAAAAACATGTTTTTCAATGGCAAAAATCAATGAATATTGTAAATGCACAAACAGTAATATCTCCACATTGCAAGGTGCAATTCTGAAATTTTTTGCTTTTTCCTGCTAATCCTAGCATGATAAAGAAGATTCAAAGAGAGTGAGATGCCAGCTCCTTTCATTCAGTCAGTAGCTTCAAACATTTCTGGTATATGAAAAACATGTTTTTCAATGGCAAAAATGAATGAATATTGTAAATGCACAAACAGTAATATCTCCACATTGCAAGGTGCAATTCTGAAATTTTTTGCTTTTTCCTGCTAATCCTAGCATGATAAAGAAGATTCAAAGAGAGTGAGATGCCAGCTCCTTTCATTCAGTCAGTAGCTTCAAACATTTCTGGACGTTTTTCAATGGCAAAAATCAATGAATATTGTAAATGCACAAACAGTAATATCTCCACATTGCAAGGTGCAATTCTGAAATTTTTTGCTTTTTCCTGTTAATCCTAGCATGATAAAGAAGATTCAAAGAGAGTGAGATGCCAGCTCCTTTCATTCAGTCAGTAGCTTCAAACATTTCTGGTATATGAAAAACATGTTTTTCAATGGCAAAAATCAATGAATATTGTAAATGCACAAACAGTAATATCTCCACATTGCAAGGTGCAATTCTGAAATTTTTTGCTTTTTCCTGCTAATCCTAGCATGATAAAGAAGATTCAAAGAGAGTGAGATGCCAGCTCCTTTCATTCAGTCAGTAGCTTCAAACATTTCTGGACGTTTTTCAATGGCAAAAATCAATGAATATTGTAAATGCACAAACAGTAATATCTCCACATTGCAAGGTGCAATTCTGAAATTTTTTGCTTTTTCCTGTTAATCCTAGCATGATAAAGAAGATTCAAAGAGAGTGAGATGCCAGCTCCTTTCATTCAGTCAGTAGCTTCAAACATTTCTGGTATATGAAAAACATGTTTTTCAATGGCAAAAATCAATGAATATTGTAAATGCACAAACAGTAATATCTCCACATTGCAAGGTGCAATTCTGAAATTTTTTGCTTTTTAGTGCTAATCCTAGCATGATAAAGAAGATTCAAAGAGAGTGAGATGCCAGCTCCTTTCATTCAGTCAGTAGCTTCAAACATTTCTGGTATATGAAAAACATGTTTTTCAATGGCAAAAATCAATGAATATTGTAAATGCACAAACAGTAATATCTCCACATTGCAAGGTGCAATTCTGAAATTTTTTGCTTTTTCCTGCTAATCCTAGCATGATAAAGAAGATTCAAAGAGAGTGAGATGCCAGCTCATTTCATTCAGTCAGTAGCTTCAAACATTTCTGGTATATGAATAACATGATGTTTTTCAATGGCAAAAATCAATGAATATTGTAAATGCACAAACAGTAATATCTCCACATTGCAAGGTGCAATTCTGAAATTTTTTGCTTTTTCCTGTTAATCCTAGCATGATAAAGAAGATTCAAAGAGAGTGAGATGCCAGCTCCTTTCATTCAGTCAGTAGCTTCAAACATTTCTGGTATATGAAAAACATGTTTTTCAATGGCAAAAATCAATGAATATTGTAAATGCACAAACAGTAATATCTCCACATTGCAAGGTGCAATTCTGAAATTTTTTGCTTTTTCCTGCTAATCCTAGCATGATAAAGAAGATTCAAAGAGAGTGAGATGCCAGCTCCTTTCATTCAGTCAGTAGCTTCAAACATTTCTGGACGTTTTTCAATGGCAAAAATCAATGAATATTGTAAATGCACAAACAGTAATATCTCCACATTGCAAGGTGCAATTCTGAAATTTTTTGCTTTTTCCTGTTAATCCTAGCATGATAAAGAAGATTCAAAGAGAGTGAGATGCCAGCTCCTTTCATTCAGTCAGTAGCTTCAAACATTTCTGGTATATGAAAAACATGTTTTTCAATGGCAAAAATCAATGAATATTGTAAATGCACAAACAGTAATATCTCCACATTGCAAGGTGCAATTCTGAAATTTTTTGCTTTTTAGTGCTAATCCTAGCATGATAAAGAAGATTCAAAGAGAGTGAGATGCCAGCTCCTTTCATTCAGTCAGTAGCTTCAAACATTTCTGGTATATGAAAAACATGTTTTTCAATGGCAAAAATCAATGAATATTGTAAATGCACAAACAGTAATATCTCCACATTGCAAGGTGCAATTCTGAAATTTTTTGCTTTTTCCTGCTAATCCTAGCATGATAAAGAAGATTCAAAGAGAGTGAGATGCCAGCTCATTTCATTCAGTCAGTAGCTTCAAACATTTCTGGTATATGAATAACATGATGTTTTTCAATGGCAAAAATCAATGAATATTGTAAATGCACAAACAGTAATATCTCCACATTGCAAGGTGCAATTCTGAAATTATTTGCTTTTTCCTGCTAATCCTAGCATGATAAAGAAGATTCAAAGAGAGTGAGATGCCAGCTCCTTTCATTCAGTCAGTAGCTTCAAACATTTCTGGACGTTTTTCAATGGCAAAAATCAATGAATATTGTAAATGCACAAACAGTAATATCTCCACATTGCAAGGTGCAATTCAGAAATTTTTTGCTTTTTCCTGTTAATCCTAGCATGATAAAGAAGATTCAAAGAGAGTGAGATGCCAGCTCCTTTCATTCAGTCAGTAGCTTCAAACATTTCTGGTATATGAAAAACATGTTTTTCAATGGCAAAAATCAATGAATATTGTAAATGCACAAACAGTAATATCTCCACATTGCAAGGTGCAATTCTGAAATTTTTTGCTTTTTCCTGCTAATCCTAGCATGATAAAGAAGATTCAAAGAGAGTGAGATGCCAGCTCCTTTCATTCAGTCAGTAGCTTCAAACATTTCTGGACGTTTTTCAATGGCAAAAATCAATGAATATTGTAAATGCACAAACAGTAATATCTCCACATTGCAAGGTGCAATTCTGAAATTTTTTGCTTTTTACTGTTAATCCTAGCATGATAAAGAAGATTCAAAGAGAGTGAGATGCCAGCTCCTTTCATTCAGTCAGTAGCTTCAAACATTTCTGGTATATGAAAAACATGTTTTTCAATGGCAAAAATCAATGAATATTGTAAATGCACAAACAGTAATATCTCCACATTGCAAGGTGCAATTCTGAAATTTTTTGCTTTTTCCTGCTAATCCTAGCATGATAAAGAAGATTCAAAGAGAGTGAGATGCCAGCTCCTTTCATTCAGTCAGTAGCTTCAAACATTTCTGGACGTTTTTCAATGGCAAAAATCAATGAATATTGTAAATGCACAAACAGTAATATCTCCACATTGCAAGGTGCAATTCTGAAATTTTTTGCTTTTTCCTGTTAATCCTAGCATGATAAAGAAGATTCAAAGAGAGTGAGATGCCAGCTCCTTTCATTCAGTCAGTAGCTTCAAACATTTCTGGTATATGAAAAACATGTTTTTCAATGGCAAAAATCAATGAATATTGTAAATGCACAAACAGTAATATCTCCACATTGCAAGGTGCAATTCTGAAATTTTTTGCTTTTTAGTGCTAATCCTAGCATGATAAAGAAGATTCAAAGAGAGTGAGATGCCAGCTCCTTTCATTCAGTCAGTAGCTTCAAACATTTCTGGTATATGAAAAACATGTTTTTCAATGGCAAAAATCAATGAATATTGTAAATGCACAAACAGTAATATCTCCACATTGCAAGGTGCAATTCTGAAATTTTTTGCTTTTTCCTGCTAATCCTAGCATGATAAAGAAGATTCAAAGAGAGTGAGATGCCAGCTCATTTCATTCAGTCAGTAGCTTCAAACATTTCTGGTATATGAATAACATGATGTTTTTCAATGGCAAAAATCAATGAATATTGTAAATGCACAAACAGTAATATCTCCACATTGCAAGGTGCAATTCTGAAATTATTTGCTTTTTCCTGCTAATCCTAGCATGATAAAGAAGATTCAAAGAGAGTGAGATGCCAGCTCCTTTCATTCAGTCAGTAGCTTCAAACATTTCTGGACGTTTTTCAATGGCAAAAATCAATGAATATTGTAAATGCACAAACAGTAATATCTCCACATTGCAAGGTGCAATTCTGAAATTTTTTGCTTTTTCCTGTTAATCCTAGCATGATAAAGAAGATTCAAAGAGAGTGAGATGCCAGCTCCTTTCATTCAGTCAGTAGCTTCAAACATTTCTGGTATATGAAAAACATGTTTTTCAATGGCAAAAATCAATGAATATTGTAATTGCACAAACAGTAATATCTCCACATTGCAAGGTGCAATTCTGAAATTTTTTGCTTTTTCCTGCTAATCCTAGCATGATAAAGAAGATTCAAAGAGAGTGAGATGCCAGCTCATTTCATTCAGTCAGTAGCTTCAAACATTTCTGGTATATGAATAACATGATGTTTTTCAATGGCAAAAATCAATGAATATTGTAAATGCACAAACAGTAATATCTCCACATTGCAAGGTGCAATTCTGAAATTATTTGCTTTTTCCTGCTAATCCTAGCATGATAAAGAAGATTCAAAGAGAGTGAGATGCCAGCTCCTTTCATTCAGTCAGTAGCTTCAAACATTTCTGGACGTTTTTCAATGGCAAAAATCAATGAATATTGTAAATGCACAAACAGTAATATCTCCACATTGCAAGGTGCAATTCTGAAATTTTTTGCTTTTTCCTGTTAATCCTAGCATGATAAAGAAGATTCAAAGAGAGTGAGATGCCAGCTCCTTTCATTCAGTCAGTAGCTTCAAACATTTCTGGTATATGAAAAACATGTTTTTCAATGGCAAAAATCAATGAATATTGTAAATGCACAAACAGTAATATCTCCACATTGCAAGGTGCAATTCTGAAATTTTTTGCTTTTTCCTGCTAATCCTAGCATGATAAAGAAGATTCAAAGAGAGTGAGATGCCAGCTCCTTTCATTCAGTCAGTAGCTTCAAACATTTCTGGACGTTTTTCAATGGCAAAAATCAATGAATATTGTAAATGCACAAACAGTAATATCTCCACATTGCAAGGTGCAATTCTGAAATTTTTTGCTTTTTACTGTTAATCCTAGCATGATAAAGAAGATTCAAAGAGAGTGAGATGCCAGCTCCTTTCATTCAGTCAGTAGCTTCAAACATTTCTGGTATATGAAAAACATGTTTTTCAATGGCAAAAATCAATGAATATTGTAAATGCACAAACAGTAATATCTCCACATTGCAAGGTGCAATTCTGAAATTTTTTGCTTTTTCCTGCTAATCCTAGCATGATAAAGAAGATTCAAAGAGAGTGAGATGCCAGCTCCTTTCATTCAGTCAGTAGCTTCAAACATTTCTGGACGTTTTTCAATGGCAAAAATCAATGAATATTGTAAATGCACAAACAGTAATATCTCCACATTGCAAGGTGCAATTCTGAAATTTTTTGCTTTTTCCTGTTAATCCTAGCATGATAAAGAAGATTCAAAGAGAGTGAGATGCCAGCTCCTTTCAGTCAGTAGCTTCAAACATTTCTGGTATATGAAAAACATGTTTTTCAATGGCAAAAATCAATGAATATTGTAAATGCACAAACAGTAACATCTCCACATTGCAAGGTGCAGTTCTGAAATTTTTTGCTTTTTCCTGCTAATCCTAGCATGATAAAGAAGATTCAAAGAGAGTGAGATGCCAGCTCCTTTCATTCAGTCAGTAGCTTCAAACATTTCTGGTATATGAAAAACATGTTTTTCAATGGCAAAAATCAATGAATATTGTAATTGCACAAACAGTAATATCTCCACATTGCAAGGTGCAATTTGGAAATTTTTTGCTTTTTCCTGCTAATCCTAGCATGATAAAGAAGATTCAAAGAGAGTGAGATGCCAGCTCCATTCATTCAGTCAGTAGCTTCAAACATTTCTGGTATATGAATAACATGATGTTTTTCAATTGCAAAAATCAATGAATATTGTAAATGCACAAACAGTAATATCTCCACATTGCAAGGTGCAATTCTGAAATTTTTTGCTTTTTCCTGCTAATCCTAGCATGATAAAGAAGATTCAAAGAGAGTGAGATGCCAGCTCCTTTCATTCAGTCAGTAGCTTCAAACATTTCTGGACGTTTTTCAATGGCAAAAATCAATGAATATTGTAAATGCACAAACAGTAATATCTCCACATTGCAAGGTGCAATTCTGAAATTTTTTGCTTTTTCCTGCTAATATTAGCATGATAAAGAAGATTCAAAGAGAGTGAGATGCCAGCTCCTTTCATTCAGTCAGTAGCTTCAAACATTTTTGGACGTTTTTCAATGGCAAAAATCAATGAATATTGTAAATGCACAAACAGTAATATCTCCACATTGCAAGGTGCAATTCTGAAATTTTTTGCTTTTTCCTGTTAATCCTAGCATGATAAAGAAGATTCAAAGAGAGTGAGATGCCAGCTCCTTTCATTCAGTCAGTAGCTTCAAACATTTCTGGTATATGAAAAACATGTTTTTCAATGGCAAAAATCAATGAATATTGTAAATGCACAAACAGTAATATCTCCACATTGCAAGGTGCAATTCGGAAATTTTTTGCTTTTTCCTGTTAATCCTAGCATGATAAAGAAGGTTCAAAGAGAGTGAGATGCCAGCTCCTTTCATTCAGTCAGTAGCTTCAAACATTTCTGGTATATGAAAAACATGTTTTTCAATGGCAAAAATCAATGAATATTGTAAATGCACAAACAGTAATATCTCCACATTGCAAGGTGCAATTCTGAAATTTTTTGCTTTTTCCTGCTAATCCTAGCATGATAAAGAAGATTCAAAGAGAGTGAGATGCCAGCTCCTTTCATTCAGTCAGTAGCTTCAAACATTTCTGGTATATGAAAAACATGTTTTTCAATGGCAAAAATCAATGAATATTGTAAATGCACAAACAGTAATATCTCCACATTGCAAGGTGCAATTCTGAAATTTTTTGCTTTTTCCTGCTAATCCTAGCATGATAAAGAAGATTCAAAGAGATTGAGATGCCAGCTCCTTTCATTCAGTCAGTAGCTTCAAACATTTCTGGTATATGAAAAACATGTTTTTCAATGGCAAAAATCAATGAATATTGTAAATGCACAAACAGTAATATCTCCACATTGCAAGGTGCAATTCTGAAATTTTTTGCTTTTTCCTGCTAATCCTAGCATGATAAAGAAGATTCAAAGAGAGTGAGATGCCAGCTCCTTTCATTCAGTCAGTAGCTTCAAACATTTCTGGACGTTTTTCAATGGCAAAAATCAATGAATATTGTAAATGCACAAACAGTAATATCTCCACATTGCAAGGTGCAATTCTGAAATTTTTTGCTTTTTCCTGTTAATCCTAGCATGATAAAGAAGATTCAAAGAGAGTGAGATGCCAGCTCCTTTCAGTCAGTAGCTTCAAACATTTCTGGTATATGAAAAACATGTTTTTCAATGGCAAAAATCAATGAATATTGTAAATGCACAAACAGTAATATCTCCACATTGCAAGGTGCAATTCTGAAATTTTTTGCTTTTTCCTGCTAATCCTAGCATGATAAAGAAGATTCAAAGAGAGTGAGATGCCAGCTCCTTTCATTCAGTCAGTAGCTTCAAACATTTCTGGTATATGAAAAACATGTTTTTCAATGGCAAAAATCAATGAATATTGTAAATGCACAAACAGTAATATCTCCACATTGCAAGGTGCAATTCTGAAATTTTTTGCTTTTTCCTGCTAATCCTAGCATGATAAAGAAGATTCAAAGAGATTGAGATGCCAGCTCCTTTCATTCAGTCAGTAGCTTCAAACATTTCTGGTATATGAAAAACATGTTTTTCAATGGCAAAAATCAATGAATATTGTAAATGCACAAACAGTAATATCTCCACATTGCAAGGTGCAATTCTGAAATTTTTTGCTTTTTCCTGCTAATCCTAGCATGATAAAGAAGATTCAAAGAGAGTGAGATGCCAGCTCCTTTCATTCAGTCAGTAGCTTCAAACATTTCTGGACGTTTTTCAATGGCAAAAATCAATGAATATTGTAAATGCACAAACAGTAATATCTCCACATTGCAAGGTGCAATTCTGAAATTTTTTGCTTTTTCCTGTTAATCCTAGCATGATAAAGAAGATTCAAAGAGAGTGAGATGCCAGCTCCTTTCAGTCAGTAGCTTCAAACATTTCTGGTATATGAAAAACATGTTTTTCAATGGCAAAAATCAATGAATATTGTAAATGCACAAACAGTAATATCTCCACATTGCAAGGTGCAATTCTGAAATTTTTTGCTTTTTCCTGCTAATCCTAGCATGATAAAGAAGATTCAAAGAGAGTGAGATGCCAGCTCCTTTCATTCAGTCAGTAGCTTCAAACATTTCTGGTATATGAAAAACATGTTTTTCAATGGCAAAAATCAATGAATATTGTAATTGCACAAACAGTAATATCTCCACATTGCAAGGTGCAATTTGGAAATTTTTTGCTTTTTCCTGCTAATCCTAGCATGATAAAGAAGATTCAAAGAGAGTGAGATGCCAGCTCCATTCATTCAGTCAGTAGCTTCAAACATTTCTGGTATATGAATAACATGATGTTTTTCAATGGCAAAAATCAATGAATATTGTAAATGCACAAACAGTAATATCTCCACATTGCAAGGTGCAATTCTGAAATTTTTTGCTTTTTCCTGCTAATCCTAGCATGATAAAGAAGATTCAAAGAGAGTGAGATGCCAGCTCCTTTCATTCAGTCAGTAGCTTCAAACATTTCTGGACGTTTTTCAATGGCAAAAATCAATGAATATTGTAAATGCACAAACAGTAATATCTCCACATTGCAAGGTGCAATTCTGAAATTTTTTGCTTTTTCCTGCTAATCCTAGCATGATAAAGAAGATTCAAAGAGAGTGAGATGCCAGCTCCTTTCATTCAGTCAGTAGCTTCAAACATTTTTGGACGTTTTTCAATGGCAAAAATCAATGAATATTGTAAATGCACAAACAGTAATATCTCCACATTGCAAGGTGCAATTCTGAAATTTTTTGCTTTTTCCTGTTAATCCTAGCATGATAAAGAAGATTCAAAGAGAGTGAGATGCCAGCTCCTTTCATTCAGTCAGTAGCTTCAAACATTTCTGGTATATGAAAAACATGTTTTTCAATGGCAAAAATCAATGAATATTGTAAATGCACAAACAGTAATATCTCCACATTGCAAGGTGCAATTCGGAAATTTTTTGCTTTTTCCTGTTAATCCTAGCATGATAAAGAAGGTTCAAAGAGAGTGAGATGCCAGCTCCTTTCATTCAGTCAGTAGCTTCAAACATTTCTGGTATATGAAAAACATGTTTTTCAATGGCAAAAATCAATGAATATTGTAAATGCACAAACAGTAATATCTCCACATTGCAAGGTGCAATTCTGAAATTTTTTGCTTTTTCCTGCTAATCCTAGCATGATAAAGAAGATTCAAAGAGAGTGAGATGCCAGCTCCTTTCATTCAGTCAGTAGCTTCAAACATTTCTGGTATATGAAAAACATGTTTTTCAATGGCAAAAATCAATGAATATTGTAAATGCACAAACAGTAATATCTCCACATTGCAAGGTGCAATTCTGAAATTTTTTGCTTTTTCCTGCTAATCCTAGCATGATAAAGAAGATTCAAAGAGATTGAGATGCCAGCTCCTTTCATTCAGTCAGTAGCTTCAAACATTTCTGGTATATGAAAAACATGTTTTTCAATGGCAAAAATCAATGAATATTGTAAATGCACAAACAGTAATATCTCCACATTGCAAGGTGCAATTCTGAAATTTTTTGCTTTTTCCTGCTAATCCTAGCATGATAAAGAAGATTCAAAGAGAGTGAGATGCCAGCTCCTTTCATTCAGTCAGTAGCTTCAAACATTTCTGGACGTTTTTCAATGGCAAAAATCAATGAATATTGTAAATGCACAAACAGTAATATCTCCACATTGCAAGGTGCAATTCTGAAATTTTTTGCTTTTTCCTGTTAATCCTAGCATGATAAAGAAGATTCAAAGAGAGTGAGATGCCAGCTCCTTTCAGTCAGTAGCTTCAAACATTTCTGGTATATGAAAAACATGTTTTTCAATGGCAAAAATCAATGAATATTGTAAATGCACAAACAGTAATATCTCCACATTGCAAGGTGCAATTCTGAAATTTTTTGCTTTTTCCTGCTAATCCTAGCATGATAAAGAAGATTCAAAGAGAGTGAGATGCCAGCTCCTTTCATTCAGTCAGTAGCTTCAAACATTTCTGGTATATGAAAAACATGTTTTTCAATGGCAAAAATCAATGAATATTGTAATTGCACAAACAGTAATATCTCCACATTGCAAGGTGCAATTTGGAAATTTTTTGCTTTTTCCTGCTAATCCTAGCATGATAAAGAAGATTCAAAGAGAGTGAGATGCCAGCTCCATTCATTCAGTCAGTAGCTTCAAACATTTCTGGTATATGAATAACATGATGTTTTTCAATGGCAAAAATCAATGAATATTGTAAATGCACAAACAGTAATATCTCCACATTGCAAGGTGCAATTCTGAAATTTTTTGCTTTTTCCTGCTAATCCTAGCATGATAAAGAAGATTCAAAGAGAGTGAGATGCCAGCTCCTTTCATTCAGTCAGTAGCTTCAAACATTTCTGGACGTTTTTCAATGGCAAAAATCAATGAATATTGTAAATGCACAAACAGTAATATCTCCACATTGCAAGGTGCAATTCTGAAATTTTTTGCTTTTTCCTGCTAATCCTAGCATGATAAAGAAGATTCAAAGAGAGTGAGATGCCAGCTCCTTTCATTCAGTCAGTAGCTTCAAACATTTTTGGACGTTTTTCAATGGCAAAAATCAATGAATATTGTAAATGCACAAACAGTAATATCTCCACATTGCAAGGTGCAATTCTGAAATTTTTTGCTTTTTCCTGTTAATCCTAGCATGATAAAGAAGATTCAAAGAGAGTGAGATGCCAGCTCCTTTCATTCAGTCAGTAGCTTCAAACATTTCTGGTATATGAAAAACATGTTTTTCAATGGCAAAAATCAATGAATATTGTAAATGCACAAACAGTAATATCTCCACATTGCAAGGTGCAATTCTGAAATTTTTTGCTTTTTCCTGTTAATCCTAGCATGATAAAGAAGATTCAAAGAGAGTGAGATGCCAGCTCCTTTCATTCAGTCAGTAGCTTCAAACATTTCTGGTATATGAAAAACATGTTTTTCAATGGCAAAAATCAATGAATATTGTAAATGCACAAACAGTAATATCTCCACATTGCAAGGTGCAATTCTGAAATTTTTTGCTTTTTCCTGCTAATCCTACCATGATAAAGAAAATTCAAAGAGAGTGAGATGCCAGCTCCTTTCATTCAGTCAGTAGCTTCAAACATTTCTGGACGTTTTTCAATGGCAAAAATCAATGGATATTGTAAATGCACAAACCGTAATATCTCCACATTGCAAGGTGCAATTCTGAAATTTTTTGCTTTTTACTGTTAATCCTAGCATGATAAAGAAGATTCAAAGAGAGTGAGATGCCAGCTCCTTTCATTCAGTCAGTAGCTTCAAACATTTCTGGTATATGAAAAACATGTTTTTCAATGGCAAAAATCAATGAATATTGTAAATGCACAAACAGTAATATCTCCACATTGCAAGGTGCAATTCTGATATTTTTTGCTTTTTCCTGCTAATCCTAGCATGATAAAGAAGATTCAAAGAGAGTGAGATGCCAGCTCCTTTCATTCAGTCAGTAGCTTCAAACATTTCTGGACGTTTTTCAATGGCAAAAATCAATGAATATTGTAAATGCACAAACAGTAATATCTCCACATTGCAAGGTGCAATTCTGAAATTTTTAGCTTTTTCCTGTTAATCCTAGCATGATAAAGAAGATTCAAAGAGAGTGAGATGCCAGCAACTTTCAGTCAGTAGCTTCAAACATTTCTGGTATATGAAAAACATGTTTTTCAATGGCAAAAATCAATGAATATTGTAAATGCACAAACAGTAATATCTCCACATTGCAAGGTGCAATTCTGAAATTTTTTGCTTTTTCCTGCTAATCCTAGCATGATAAAGAAGATTCAAAGAGAGTGAGATGCCAGCTCCTTTCATTCAGTCAGTAGCTTCAAACATTTCTGGTATATGAAAAACATGTTTTTCAATGGCAAAAATCAATGAATATTGTAATTGCACAAACAGTAATATCTCCACATTGCAAGGTGCAATTTGGAAATTTTTTGCTTTTTCCTGCTAATCCTAGCATGATAAAGAAGATTCAAAGAGAGTGAGATGCCAGCTCCATTCATTCAGTCAGTAGCTTCAAACATTTCTGGTATATGAATAACATGATGTTTTTCAATGGCAAAAATCAATGAATATTGTAAATGCACAAACAGTAATATCTCCACATTGCAAGGTGCAATTCTGAAATTTTTTGCTTTTTCCTGCTAATCCTAGCATGATAAAGAAGATTCAAAGAGAGTGAGATGCCAGCTCCTTTCATTCAGTCAGTAGCTTCAAACATTTCTGGACGTTTTTCAATGGCAAAAATCAATGAATATTGTAAATGCACAAACAGTAATATCTCCACATTGCAAGGTGCAATTCTGAAATTTTTTGCTTTTTCCTGCTAATCCTAGCATGATAAAGAAGATTCAAAGAGAGTGAGATGCCAGCTCCTTTCATTCAGTCAGTAGCTTCAAACATTTTTGGACGTTTTTCAATGGCAAAAATCAATGAATATTGTAAATGCACAAACAGTAATATCTCCACATTGCAAGGTGCAATTCTGAAATTTTTAGCTTTTTCCTGTTAATCCTAGCATGATAAAGAAGATTCAAAGAGAGTGAGATGCCAGCTCCTTTCATTCAGTCAGTAGCTTCAAACATTTCTGGTATATGAAAAACATGTTTTTCAATGGCAAAAATCAATGAATATTGTAAATGCACAAACAGTAATATCTCCACATTGCAAGGTGCAATTCTGAAATTTTTTGCTTTTTCCTGCTAATCCTAGCATGATAAAGAAGATTCAAAGAGAGTGAGATGCCAGCTCCTTTCATTCAGTCAGTAGCTTCAAACATTTCTGGACGTTTTTCAATGGCAAAAATCAATGAATATTGTAAATGCACAAACAGTAATATCTCCACATTGCAAGGTGCAATTCTGAAATTTTTTGCTTTTTCCTGTTAATCCTAGCATGATAAAGAAGATTCAAAGAGAGTGAGATGCCAGCTCCTTTCATTCAGTCAGTAGCTTCAAACATTTCTGGTATATGAAAAACATGTTTTTCAATGGCAAAAATCAATGAATATTGTAAATGCACAAACAGTAATATCTCCACATTGCAAGGTGCAATTCTGAAATTTTTTGCTTTTTCCTGCTAATCCTAGCATGATAAAGAAGATTCAAAGAGAGTGAGATGCCAGCTCCTTTCATTCAGTCAGTAGCTTCAAACATTTCTGGTATATGAAAAACATGTTTTTCAATGGCAAAAATCAATGAATATTGTAAATGCACAAACAGTAGTATCTCCACATTGCAAGGTGCAATTCTGAAATTTTTTGCTTTTTCCTGCTAATCCTAGCATGATAAAGAAGATTCAAAGAGAGTGAGATGCCAGCTCCTTTCATTCAGTCAGTAGCTTCAAACATTTCTGGTATATGAATAACATGATGTTTTTCAATGGCAAAAATCAATAAATATTGTAAATGCACAATCAGTAATATCTCCACATTGCAAGGTGCAATTCTGAAATTATTTGCTTTTTCCTGCTAATCCTAGCATGACAAAGAAGATTCAAAGAGAGTGAGATGCCAGATCCTTTCATTCAGTCAGTAGCTTCAAACATTTCTGGACGTTTTTCAATGGCAAAAATCAATGAATATTGTAAATGCACAAACAGTAATATCTCCACATTGCAAGGTGCAATTCTGAAATTTTTTGCTTTTTCCTGCTAATCCTAGCATGATAAAGAAGATTCAAAGAGAGTGAGATGCCAGCTCCTTTCATTCAGTCAGTAGCTTCAAACATTTCTGGTATATGAAAAACATGTTTTTCAATGGCAAAAATCAATGAATATTGTAAATGCACAAACAGTACTATCTCCACATTGCAAGGTGCAATTCTGAAATTTTTTGCTTTTTCCTGCTAATCCTAGCATGATAAAGAAGATTCAGAGTGAGATGCCAGCTCCTTTCATTCAGTCAGTAGCTTCAAACATTTCTGGACGTTTTTCAATGGCAAAAATCAATGAATATTGTAAATGCACAAACAGTAATATCTCCACATTGCAAGGTGCAATTCTGAAATTTTTTGCTTTTTCCTGCTAATCCTAGCATGATAAAGAAGATTCAAAGAGAGTGAGATGCCAGCTCCTTTCATTCAGTCAGTAGCTTCAAACATTTCTGGACGTTTTTCAATGGCAAAAATCAATGAATATTGTAAATGCACAAGCAGTAATATCTCCACATTGCAAGGTGCAATTCTGAAATTTTTTGCTTTTTCCTGTTAATCCTAGCATGATAAAGAAGATTCAAAGAGAGTGAGATGCCAGCTCCTTTCATTCAGTCAGTAGCTTCAAACATTTCTGGTATATGAAAAACATGTTTTTCAATGGCAAAAATCAATGAATATTGGAAATGCACAAACAGTACTATCTCCACATTGCAAGGTGCAATTCTGAAATTTTTTGCTTTTTCCTGCTAATCCTAGCATGATAAAGAAGATTCAGAGTGAGATGCCAGCTCCTTTCATTCAGTCAGTCGCTTCAAACATTTCTGGACGTTTTTCAATGGCAAAAATCAATGAATATTGTAAATGCACAAACAGTAATATCTCCACATTGCAAGGTGCAATTCTGAAATTTTTTGCTTTTTCCTGCTAATCCTAGCATGATAAAGAAGATTCAAAGAGAGTGAGATGCCAGCTCCTTTCATTCAGTCAGTAGCTTCAAACATTTCTGGTATATGAAAAACATGTTTTTCAATGGCAAAAATCAATGAATATTGTAAATGCACAAACAGTAATATCTCCACATTGCAAGGTGCAATTCTGAAATTTTTTGCTTTTTCCTGCTAATCCTAGCATGATAAAGAAGATTCAAAGAGAGTGAGATGCCAGCTCCTTTCATTCAGTCAGTAGCTTCAAACATTTCTGGTATATGAAAAACATGTTTTTCAATGGCAAAAATCAATGAATATTGTAAATGCACAAACTAATATCTCCACATTGCAAGGTGCAATTCTGAAATTTTTTGCTTTTTCCTGCTAATCCTAGCATGATAAAGAAGATTCAAAGAGTGAGATGCCAGCTCCTTTCATTCAGTCAGTAGCTTCAAACATTTCTGGACGTTTTTCAATGGCAAAAATCAATGAATATTGTAAATGCACAAACAGTAATATCTCCACATTGCAAGGTGCAATTCTGAAATTTTTTGCTTTTTCCTGCTAATCCTAGCATGATAAAGAAGATTCAAAGAGAGTGAGATGCCAGCTCCTTTCATTCAGTCAGTAGCTTCAAACATTTCTGGTATATGAAAAACATGTTTTTCAATGGCAAAAATCAATGAATATTGTAAATGCACAAACAGTAATATCTCCACATTGCAAGGTGCAATTCTGAAATTTTTTGCTTTTTCCTGCTAATCCTAGCATGATAAAGAAGATTCAAAGAGAGTGAGATGCCAGCTCCTTTCATTCAGTCAGTAGCTTCAAACATTTCTGGTATATGAAAAACATGTTTTTCAATGGCAAAAATCAATGAATATTGTAAATGCACAAACAGTAACATCTCCACATTGCAAGGTGCAATTCTGAAATTTTTTGCTTTTTCCTGCTAATCCTAGCATGATAAAGATTCAAAGAGAGTGAGATGCCAGCTCCTTTCATTCAGTCAGTAGCTTCAAACATTTCTGGTATATGAAAAACATGTTTTTCAATGGCAAAAATCAATGAATATTGTAAATGCACAAACAGTAATATCTCCACATTGCAAGGTGCAATTCTGAAATTTTTTGCTTTTTCCTGCTAATCCTAGCATGATAAAGAAGATTCAAAGAGAGTGAGATGCCAGCTCCTTTCATTCAGTCAGTAGCTTCAAACATTTCTGGTATATGAAAAACATGTTTTTCAATGGCAAAAATCAATGAATATTGTAAATGCACAAACAGTAATATCTCCACATTGCAAGGTGCAATTCTGAAATTTTTTGCTTTTTCCTGCTAATCCTAGCATGATAAAGAAGATTCAAAGAGAGTGAGATGCCAGCTCCTTTCATTCAGTCAGTAGCTTCAAACATTTCTGGTATATGAAAAACATGTTTTTCAATGGCAAAAATCAATGAATATTGTAAATGCACAAACTAATATCTCCACATTGCAAGGTGCAATTCTGAAATTTTTTGCTTTTTCCTGCTAATCCTAGCATGATAAAGAAGATTCAAAGAGTGAGATGCCAGCTCCTTTCATTCAGTCAGTAGCTTCAAACATTTCTGGACGTTTTTCAATGGCAAAAATCAATGAATATTGTAAATGCACAAACAGTAATATCTCCACATTGCAAGGTGCAATTCTGAAATTTTTTGCTTTTTCCTGCTAATCCTAGCATGATAAAGAAGATTCAAAGAGAGTGAGATGCCAGCTCCTTTCATTCAGTCAGTAGCTTCAAACATTTCTGGTATATGAAAAACATGTTTTTCAATGGCAAAAATCAATGAATATTGTAAATGCACAAACAGTAATATCTCCACATTGCAAGGTGCAATTCTGAAATTTTTTGCTTTTTCCTGCTAATCCTAGCATGATAAAGAAGATTCAAAGAGAGTGAGATGCCAGCTCCTTTCATTCAGTCAGTAGCTTCAAACATTTCTGGTATATGAAAAACATGTTTTTCAATGGCAAAAATCAATGAATATTGTAAATGCACAAACAGTAACATCTCCACATTGCAAGGTGCAATTCTGAAATTTTTTGCTTTTTCCTGCTAATCCTAGCATGATAAAGATTCAAAGAGAGTGAGATGCCAGCTCCTTTCATTCAGTCAGTAGCTTCAAACATTTCTGGTATATGAAAAACATGTTTTTCAATGGCAAAAATCAATGAATATTGTAAATGCACAAACAGTAATATCTCCACATTGCAAGGTGCAATTCTGAAATTTTTTGCTTTTTCCTGCTAATCCTAGCATGATAAAGAAGATTCAAAGAGAGTGAGATGCCAGCTCCTTTCATTCAGTCAGTAGCTTCAAACATTTCAGGACGTTTTTCAATGGCAAAAATCAATGAATATTGTAAATGCACAAACAGTAATATCTCCACATTGCAAGGTGCAATTCTGAAATTTTTTGCTTTTTCCTGTTAATCCTAGCATGATAAAGAAGATTCAAAGAGAGTGAGATGCCAGCTCCTTTCATTCAGTCAGTAGCTTCAAACATTTCTGGTATATGAAAAACATGTTTTTCAATGGCAAAAATCAATGAATATTGTAAATGCACAAACAGTAATATCTCCACATTGCAAGGTGCAATTCTGAAATTTTTTGCTTTTTCCTGCTAATCCTAGCATGATAAAGAAGATTCAAAGAGAGTGAGATGCCAGCTCCTTTCATTCAGTCAGTAGCTTCAAACATTTCTGGTATATGAAAAACATGTTTTTCAATGGCAAAAATCAATGAATATTGTAAATGCACAAACAGTAACATCTCCACATTGCAAGGTGCAATTCTGAAATTTTTTGCTTTTTCCTGCTAATCCTAGCATGATAAAGATTCAAAGAGAGTGAGATGCCAGCTCCTTTCATTCAGTCAGTAGCTTCAAACATTTCTGGTATATGAAAAACATGTTTTTCAATGGCAAAAATCAATGAATATTGTAAATGCACAAACAGTAATATCTCCACATTGCAAGGTGCAATTCTGAAATTTTTTGCTTTTTCCTGCTAATCCTAGCATGATAAAGAAGATTCAAAGAGAGTGAGATGCCAGCTCCTTTCATTCAGTCAGTAGCTTCAAACATTTCAGGACGTTTTTCAATGGCAAAAATCAATGAATATTGTAAATGCACAAACAGTAATATCTCCACATTGCAAGGTGCAATTCTGAAATTTTTTGCTTTTTCCTGTTAATCCTAGCATGATAAAGAAGATTCAAAGAGAGTGAGATGCCAGCTCCTTTCATTCAGTCAGTAGCTTCAAACATTTCTGGTATATGAAAAACATGTTTTTCAATGGCAAAAATCAATGAATATTGTAAATGCACAAACAGTAATATCTCCACATTGCAAGGTGCAATTCTGAAATTTTTTGCTTTTTCCTGCTAATCCTAGCATGATAAAGAAGATTCAAAGAGAGTGAGATGCCAGCTCCTTTCATTCAGTCAGTAGCTTCAAACATTTTTGGACGTTTTTCAATGGCAAAAATCAATGAATATTGTAAATGCACAAACAGTAATATCTCCACATTGCAAGGTGCAATTCTGAAATTTTTTGCTTTTTCCTGCTAATCCTAGCATGATAAAGAAGATTCAAAGAGAGTGAGATGCCAGCTCCTTTCATTCAGTCAGTAGCTTCAAACATTTCTGGTATATGAAAAACATGTTTTTCAATGGCAAAAATCAATGAATATTGTAAATGCACAAACTAATATCTCCACATTGCAAGGTGCAATTCTGAAATTTTTTGCTTTTTCCTGCTAATCCTAACATGATAAAGAAGATTCAAAGAGTGAGATGCCAGCTCCTTTCATTCAGTCAGTAGCTTCAAACATTTCTGGACGTTTTTCAATGGCAAAAATCAATGAATATTGTAAATGCACAAACAGTAATATCTCCACATTGCAAGGTGCAATTCTGAAATTTTTTGCTTTTTCCTGCTAATCCTAGCATGATAAAGAAGATTCAAAGAGAGTGAGATGCCAGCTCCTTTCATTCAGTCAGTAGCTTCAAACATTTCTGGTATATGAAAAACATGTTTTTCAATGGCAAAAATCAATGAATATTGTAAATGCACAAACAGTAATATCTCCACATTGCAAGGTGCAATTCTGAAATTTTTTGCTTTTTCCTGCTAATCCTAGCATGATAAAGAAGATTCAAAGAGAGTGAGATGCCAGCTCCTTTCATTCAGTCAGTAGCTTCAAACATTTCTGGTATATGAAAAACATGTTTTTCAATGGCAAAAATCAATGAATATTGTAAATGCACAAACAGTAATATCTCCACATTGCAAGGTGCAATTCTGAAATTTTTTGCTTTTTCCTGCTAATCCTAGCATGATAAAGATTCAAAGAGAGTGAGATGCCAGCTCCTTTCATTCAGTCAGTAGCTTCAAACATTTCTGGTATATGAAAAACATGTTTTTCAATGGCAAAAATCAATGAATATTGTAAATGCACAAACAGTAATATCTCCACATTGCAAGGTGCAATTCTGAAATTTTTTGCTTTTTCCTGCTAATCCTAGCATGATAAAGAAGATTCAAAGAGAGTGAGATGCCAGCTCCTTTCATTCAGTCAGTAGCTTCAAACATTTCTGGACGTTTTTCAATGGCAAAAATCAATGAATATTGTAAATGCACAAACAGTAATATCTCCACATTGCAAGGTGCAATTCTGAAATTTTTTGCTTTTTCCTGTTAATCCTAGCATGATAAAGAAGATTCAAAGAGAGTGAGATGCCAGCTCCTTTCATTCAGTCAGTAGCTTCAAACATTTCTGGTATATGAAAAACATGTTTTTCAATGGCAAAAATCAATGAATATTGTAAATGCACAAACAGTAATATCTCCACATTGCAAGGTGCAATTCTGAAATTTTTTGCTTTTTCCTGCTAATCCTAGCATGATAAAGAAGATTCAAAGAGAGTGAGATGCCAGCTCCTTTCATTCAGTCAGTAGCTTCAAACATTTCAGGACGTTTTTCAATGGCAAAAATCAATGAATATTGTAAATGCACAAACAGTAATATCTCCACATTGCAAGGTGCAATTCTGAAATTTTTTGCTTTTTCCTGTTAATCCTAGCATGATAAAGAAGATTCAAAGAGAGTGAGATGCCAGCTCCTTTCATTCAGTCAGTAGCTTCAAACATTTCTGGTATATGAAAAACATGTTTTTCAATGGCAAAAATCAATGAATATTGTAAATGCACAAACAGTAATATCTCCACATTGCAAGGTGCAATTCTGAAATTTTTTGCTTTTTCCTGCTAATCCTAGCATGATAAAGAAGATTCAAAGAGAGTGAGATGCCAGCTCCTTTCATTCAGTCAGTAGCTTCAAACATTTCTGGTATATGAAAAACATGTTTTTCAATGGCAAAAATCAATGAATATTGTAAATGCACAAACAGTAACATCTCCACATTGCAAGGTGCAATTCTGAAATTTTTTGCTTTTTCCTGCTAATCCTAGCATGATAAAGATTCAAAGAGAGTGAGATGCCAGCTCCTTTCATTCAGTCAGTAGCTTCAAACATTTCTGGTATATGAAAAACATGTTTTTCAATGGCAAAAATCAATGAATATTGTAAATGCACAAACAGTAATATCTCCACATTGCAAGGTGCAATTCTGAAATTTTTTGCTTTTTCCTGCTAATCCTAGCATGATAAAGAAGATTCAAAGAGAGTGAGATGCCAGCTCCTTTCATTCAGTCAGTAGCTTCAAACATTTCAGGACGTTTTTCAATGGCAAAAATCAATGAATATTGTAAATGCACAAACAGTAATATCTCCACATTGCAAGGTGCAATTCTGAAATTTTTTGCTTTTTCCTGTTAATCCTAGCATGATAAAGAAGATTCAAAGAGAGTGAGATGCCAGCTCCTTTCATTCAGTCAGTAGCTTCAAACATTTCTGGTATATGAAAAACATGTTTTTCAATGGCAAAAATCAATGAATATTGTAAATGCACAAACAGTAATATCTCCACATTGCAAGGTGCAATTCTGAAATTTTTTGCTTTTTCCTGCTAATCCTAGCATGATAAAGAAGATTCAAAGAGAGTGAGATGCCAGCTCCTTTCATTCAGTCAGTAGCTTCAAACATTTTTGGACGTTTTTCAATGGCAAAAATCAATGAATATTGTAAATGCACAAACAGTAATATCTCCACATTGCAAGGTGCAATTCTGAAATTTTTTGCTTTTTCCTGCTAATCCTAGCATGATAAAGAAGATTCAAAGAGAGTGAGATGCCAGCTCCTTTCATTCAGTCAGTAGCTTCAAACATTTCTGGTATATGAAAAACATGTTTTTCAATGGCAAAAATCAATGAATATTGTAAATGCACAAACTAATATCTCCACATTGCAAGGTGCAATTCTGAAATTTTTTGCTTTTTCCTGCTAATCCTAACATGATAAAGAAGATTCAAAGAGTGAGATGCCAGCTCCTTTCATTCAGTCAGTAGCTTCAAACATTTCTGGACGTTTTTCAATGGCAAAAATCAATGAATATTGTAAATGCACAAACAGTAATATCTCCACATTGCAAGGTGCAATTCTGAAATTTTTTGCTTTTTCCTGCTAATCCTAGCATGATAAAGAAGATTCAAAGAGAGTGAGATGCCAGCTCCTTTCATTCAGTCAGTAGCTTCAAACATTTCTGGTATATGAAAAACATGTTTTTCAATGGCAAAAATCAATGAATATTGTAAATGCACAAACAGTAATATCTCCACATTGCAAGGTGCAATTCTGAAATTTTTTGCTTTTTCCTGCTAATCCTAGCATGATAAAGAAGATTCAAAGAGAGTGAGATGCCAGCTCCTTTCATTCAGTCAGTAGCTTCAAACATTTCTGGTATATGAAAAACATGTTTTTCAATGGCAAAAATCAATGAATATTGTAAATGCACAAACAGTAATATCTCCACATTGCAAGGTGCAATTCTGAAATTTTTTGCTTTTTCCTGCTAATCCTAGCATGATAAAGATTCAAAGAGAGTGAGATGCCAGCTCCTTTCATTCAGTCAGTAGCTTCAAACATTTCTGGTATATGAAAAACATGTTTTTCAATGGCAAAAATCAATGAATATTGTAAATGCACAAACAGTAATATCTCCACATTGCAAGGTGCAATTCTGAAATTTTTTGCTTTTTCCTGCTAATCCTAGCATGATAAAGAAGATTCAAAGAGAGTGAGATGCCAGCTCCTTTCATTCAGTCAGTAGCTTCAAACATTTCTGGACGTTTTTCAATGGCAAAAATCAATGAATATTGTAAATGCACAAACAGTAATATCTCCACATTGCAAGGTGCAATTCTGAAATTTTTTGCTTTTTCCTGTTAATCCTAGCATGATAAAGAAGATTCAAAGAGAGTGAGATGCCAGCTCCTTTCATTCAGTCAGTAGCTTCAAACATTTCTGGTATATGAAAAACATGTTTTTCAATGGCAAAAATCAATGAATATTGTAAATGCACAAACAGTAATATCTCCACATTGCAAGGTGAAATTCTGAAATTTTTTGCTTTTTCCTGCTAATCCTAGCATGATAAAGAAGATTCAAAGAGAGTGAGATGCCAGCTCCTTTCATTCAGTCAGTAGCTTCAAACATTTTTGGACGTTTTTCAATGGCAAAAATCAATGAATATTGTAAATGCACAAACAGTAATATCTCCACATTGCAAGGTGCAATTCTGAAATTTTTTGCTTTTTCCTGCTAATCCTAGCATGATAAAGAAGATTCAAAGAGAGTGAGATGCCAGCTCCTTTCATTCAGTCAGTAGCTTCAAACATTTCTGGTATATGAAAAACATGTTTTTCAATGGCAAAAATCAATGAATATTGTAAATGCACAAACAGTAATATCTCCACATTGCAAGGTGCAATTCTGAAATTTTTTGCTTTTTCCTGCTAATCCTAGCATGATAAAGAAGATTCAAAGAGAGTGAGATGCCAGCTCCTTTCATTCAGTCAGTAGCTTCAAACATTTCTGGTATATGAAAAACATGTTTTTCAATGGCAAAAATCAATGAATATTGTAAATGCACAAACCGTAATATCTCCACATTGCAAGGTGCAATTCTGAAATTTTTTGCTTTTTCCTGCTAATCCTAGCATGATAAAGAAGATTCAAAGAGTGAGATGCCAGCTCCTTTCATTCAGTCAGTAGCTTCAAACATTTCTGGACGTTTTTCAATGGCAAAAATCAATGAATATTGTAAATGCACAAACAGTAATATCTCCACATTGCAAGGTGCAATTCTTATATTTTTTGCTTTTTCCTGCTAATCCTAGCATGATAAAGAAGATTCAAAGAGAGTGAGATGCCAGCTCCTTTCATTCAGTCAGTAGCTTCAAACATTTCTGGTATATGAAAAACATGTTTTTCAATGGCAAAAATCAATGAATATTGTAAATGCACAAACAGTAATATCTCCACATTGCAAGGTGCAATTCTGAAATTTTTTGCTTTTTCCTGCTAATCCTAGCATGATAAAGAAGATTCAAAGAGAGTGAGATGCCAGCTCCTTTCATTCAGTCAGTAGCTTCAAACATTTCTGGACGTTTTTCAATGGCAAAAATCAATGAATATTGTAAATGCACAAACAGTAATATCTCCACATTGCAAGGTGCAATTCTGAAATTTTTTGCTTTTTCCTGTTAATCCTAGCATGATAAAGAAGATTCAAAGAGAGTGAGATGCCAGCTCCTTTCATTCAGTCAGTAGCTTCAAACATTTCTGGTATATGAAAAACATGTTTTTCAATGGCAAAAATCAATGAATATTGTAAATGCACAAACAGTAATATCTCCACATTGCAAGGTGCAATTCTGAAATTTTTTGCTTTTTCCTGCTAATCCTAGCATGATAAAGAAGATTCAAAGAGAGTGAGATGCCAGCTCCTTTCATTCAGTCAGTAGCTTCAAACATTTCTGGTATATGAAAAACATGTTTTTCAATGGCAAAAATCAATGAATATTGTAAATGCACAAACAGTAATATCTCCACATTGCAAGGTGCAATTCTGAAATTTTTTGCTTTTTCCTGCTAATCCTAGCATGATAAAGAAGATTCAAAGAGAGTGAGATGCCAGCTCCTTTCATTCAGTCAGTAGCTTCAAACATTTCTGGTATATGAATAACATGATGTTTTTCAATGGCAAAAATCAATGAATATTGTAAATGCACAAACAGTAATATCTCCACATTGCAAGGTGCAATTCTGAAATTTTTTGATTTTTCCTGCTAATCCTAGCATGATAAAAAAGATTCAAAGAGAGTGAGATGCCAGCTCCTTTCATTCAGTCAGTAGCTTCAAACATTTCTGGACGTTTTTCAATGGCAAAAATCAATGAATATTGTAAATGCACAAACAGTAATATCTCCACATTGCAAGGTGCAATTCTGAAATTTTTTGCTTTTTACTGTTAATCCTAGCATGATAAAGAAGATTCAAAGAGAGTGAGATGCCAGCTCCTTTCATTCAGTCAGTAGCTTCAAACATTTCTGGTATATGAAAAACATGTTTTTCAATGGCAAAAATCAATGAATATTGTAAATGCACAAACAGTAATATCTCCACATTGCAAGGTGCAATTCTGAAATTTTTTGCTTTTTCCTGCTAATCCTAGCATGATAAAGAAGATTCAAAGAGAGTGAGATGCCAGCTCCTTTCATTCGGTCAGTAGCTTCAAACATTTCTGGACGTTTTTCAATGGCAAAAATCAATGAATATTGTAAATGCACAAACAGTAATATCTCCACATTGCAAGGTGCAATTCTGAAATTTTTTGCTTTTTCCTGTTAATCCTAGCATGATAAAGAAGATTCAAAGAGAGTGAGATGCCAGCTCCTTTCAGTCAGTAGCTTCAAACATTTCTGGTATATGAAAAACATGTTTTTCAATGGCAAAAATCAATGAATATTGTAAATGCACAAACAGTAATATCTCCACATTGCAAGGTGCAATTCTGAAATTTTTTGCTTTTTCCTGCTAATCCTAGCATGATAAAGAAGATTCAAAGAGAGTGAGATGCCAGATCCTTTCATTCAGTCAGTAGCTTCAAACATTTCTGGTATATGAAAAACATGTTTTTCAATGGCAAAAATCAATGAATATTGTAATTGCACAAACAGTAATATCTCCACATTGCAAGGTGCAATTTGGAAATTTTTTGCTTTTTCCTGCTAATCCTAGCATGATAAAGAAGTTTCAAAGAGAGTGAGATGCCAGCTCCATTCATTCAGTCAGTAGCTTCAAACATTTCTGGTATATGAATAACATGATGTTTTTCAATGGCAAAAATCAATGAATATTGTAAATGCACAAACAGTAATATCTCCACATTGCAAGGTGCAATTCTGAAATTTTTTGCTTTTTCCTGCTAATCCTAGCATGATAAAGAAGATTCAAAGAGAGTGAGATGCCAGCTCCTTTCATTCAGTCAGTAGCTTCAAACATTTCTGGACGTTTTTCAATGGCAAAAATCAATGAATATTGTAAATGCACAAACAGTAATATCTCCACATTGCAAGGTGCAATTCTGAAATTTTTTGCTTTTTCCTGCTAATCCTTGCATGATAAAGAAGATTCAAAGAGAGTGAGATGCCAGCTCCTTTCATTCAGTCAGTAGCTTCAAACATTTTTGGACGTTTTTCAATGGCAAAAATCAATGAATATTGTAAATGCACAAACAGTAATATCTCCACATTGCAAGGTGCAATTCTGAAATTTTTAGCTTTTTCCTGTTAATCCTAGCATGATAAAGAAGATTCAAAGAGAGTGAGATGCCAGCTCCTTTCATTCAGTCAGTAGCTTCAAACATTTCTGGTATATGAAAAACATGTTTTTCAATGGCAAAAATCAATGAATATTGTAAATGCACAAACAGTAATATCTCCACATTGCAAGGTGCAATTCTGAAATTTTTTGCTTTTTCCTGCTAATCCTAGCATGATAAAGAAGATTCAAAGAGAGTGAGATGCCAGCTCCTTTCATTCAGTCAGTAGCTTCAAACATTTCTGGACGTTTTTCAATGGCAAAAATCAATGAATATTGTAAATGCACAAACAGTAATATCTCCACATTGCAAGGTGCAATTCTGAAATTTTTTGCTTTTTCCTGTTAATCCTAGCATGATAAAGAAGATTCAAAGAGAGTGAGATGCCAGCTCCTTTCATTCAGTCAGTAGCTTCAAACATTTCTGGTATATGAAAAACATGTTTTTCAATGGCAAAAATCAATGAATATTGTAAATGCACAAACAGTAATATCTCCACATTGCAAGGTGCAATTCTGAAATTTTTTGCTTTTTCCTGCTAATCCTAGCATGATAAAGAAGATTCAAAGAGAGTGAGATGCCAGCTCCTTTCATTCAGTCAGTAGCTTCAAACATTTCTGGTATATGAAAAACATGTTTTTCAATGGCAAAAATCAATGAATATTGTAAATGCACAAACAGTAGTATCTCCACATTGCAAGGTGCAATTCTGAAATTTTTTGCTTTTTCCTGCTAATCCTAGCATGATAAAGAAGATTCAAAGAGAGTGAGATGCCAGCTCCTTTCATTCAGTCAGTAGCTTCAAACATTTCTGGTATATGAATTTCATGATGTTTTTCAATGGCAAAAATCAATGAATATTGTAAATGCACAAACAGTAATATCTCCACATTGCAAGGTGCAATTCTGAAATTATTTGCTTTTTCCTGCTAATCCTAGCATGATAAAGAAGATTCAAAGAGAGTGAGATGCCAGCTCCTTTCATTCAGTCAGTAGCTTCAAACATTTCTGGACGTTTTTCAATGGCAAAAATCAATGAATATTGTAAATGCACAAGCAGTAATATCTCCACATTGCAAGGTGCAATTCTGAAATTTTTTGCTTTTTCCTGTTAATCCTAGCATGATAAAGAAGATTCAAAGAGAGTGAGATGCCAGCTCCTTTCATTCAGTCAGTAGCTTCAAACATTTCTGGTATATGAAAAACATGTTTTTCAATGGCAAAAATCAATGAATATTGTAAATGCACAAACAGTACTATCTCCACATTGCAAGGTGCAATTCTGAAATTTTTTGCTTTTTCCTGCTAATCCTAGCATGATAAAGAAGATTCAGAGTGAGATGCCAGCTCCTTTCATTCAGTCAGTAGCTTCAAACATTTCTGGACGTTTTTCAATGGCAAAAATCAATGAATATTGTAAATGCACAAACAGTAATATCTCCACATTGCAAGGTGCAATTCTGAAATTTTTTGCTTTTTCCTCTTAATCCTAGCATGATAAAGAAGATTCAAAGAGAGTGAGATGCCAGCTCCTTTCATTCAGTCAGTAGCTTCAAACATTTCTGGTATATGAAAAACATGTTTTTCAATGGCAAAAATCAATGAATATTGTAAATGCACAAACAGTAATATCTCCACATTGCAAGGTGCAATTCTGAAATTTTTTGCTTTTTCCTGCTAATCCTAGCATGATAAAGAAGATTCAAAGAGAGTGAGATGCCAGCTCCTTTCATTCAGTCAGTAGCTTCAAACATTTCTGGTATATGAAAAACATGTTTTTCAATGGCAAAAATCAATGAATATTGTAATTGCACAAACAGTAATATCTCCACATTGCAAGGTTCAATTTGGAAATTTTTTGCTTTTTCCTGCTAATCCTAGCATGATAAAGAAGATTCAAAGCGAGTGAGATGCCAGCTCCATTCATTCAGTCAGTAGCTTCAAACATTTCTGGTATATGAATAACATGATGTTTTTCAATGGCAAAAATCAATGAATATTGTAAATGCACAAACAGTAATATCTCCACATTGCAAGGTGCAATTCTGAAATTTTTTGCTTTTTCCTGCTAATCCTAGCATGATAAAGAAGATTCAAAGAGAGTGAGATGCCAGCTCCTTTCATTCAGTCAGTAGCTTCAAACATTTCTGGTATATGAAAAACATGTTTTTCAATGGCAAAAATCAATGAATATTGTAAATGCACAAACTAATTTCTCCACATTGCAAGGTGCAATTCTGAAATTTTTTGCTTTTTCCTGCTAATCCTAGCATGATAAAGAAGATTCAAAGAGTGAGATGCCAGCTCCTTTCATTCAGTCAGTAGCTTCAAACATTTCTGGACGTTTTTCAATGGCAAAAATCAATGAATATTGTAAATGCACAAACAGTAATATCTCCACATTGCAAGGTGCAATTCTGAAATTTTTTGCTTTTTCCTGCTAATCCTAGCATGATAAAGAAGATTCAAAGAGAGTGAGATGCCAGCTCCTTTCATTCAGTCAGTAGCTTCAAACATTTCTGGTATATGAAAAACATGTTTTTCAATGGCAAAAATCAATGAATATTGTAAATGCACAAACAGTAATATCTCCACATTGCAAGGTGCAATTCTGAAATTTTTTGCTTTTTCCTGCTAATCCTAGCATGATAAAGAAGATTCAAAGAGAGTGAGATGCCAGCTCCTTTCATTCAGTCAGTAGCTTCAAACATTTCTGGTATATGAAAAACATGTTTTTCAATGGCAAAAATCAATGAATATTGTAAATGCACAAACAGTAATATCTCCACATTGCAAGGTGCAATTCTGAAATTTTTTGCTTTTTCCTGCTAATCCTAGCATGATAAAGAAGATTCAAAGAGAGTGAGATGCCAGCTCCTTTCATTCAGTCAGTAGCTTCAAACATTTCTGGTATATGAAAAACATGTTTTTCAATGGCAAAAATCAATGAATATTGTAAATGCACAAACTAATATCTCCACATTGCAAGGTGCAATTCTGAAATTTTTTGCTTTTTCCTGCTAATCCTAGCATGATAAAGAAGATTCAAAGAGTGAGATGCCAGCTCCTTTCATTCAGTCAGTAGCTTCAAACATTTCTGGACGTTTTTCAATGGCAAAAATCAATGAATATTGCAAATGCACAAACAGTAATATCTCCACATTGCAAGGTGCAATTCTGAAATTTTTTGCTTTTTCCTGCTAATCCTAGCATGATAAAGAAGATTCAAAGAGAGTGAGATGCCAGCTCCTTTCATTCAGTCAGTAGCTTCAAACATTTCTGGTATATGAAAAACATGTTTTTCAATGGCAAAAATCAATGAATATTGTAAATGCACAAACAGTAATATCTCCACATTGCAAGGTGCAATTCTGAAATTTTTTGCTTTTTCCTGCTAATCCTAGCATGATAAAGAAGTTTCAAAGAGAGTGAGATGCCAGCTCCTTTCATTCAGTCAGTAGCTTCAAACATTTCTGGTATATGAAAAACATGTTTTTCAATGGCAAAAATCAATGAATATTGTAAATGCACAAACAGTAATATCTCCACATTGCAAGGTGCAATTCTGAAATTTTTTGCTTTTTCCTGCTAATCCTAGCATGATAAAGATTCAAAGAGAGTGAGATGCCAGCTCCTTTCATTCAGTCAGTAGCTTCAAACATTTCTGGTATATGAAAAACATGTTTTTCAATGGCAAAAATCAATGAATATTGTAAATGCACAAACAGTAATATCTCCACATTGCAAGGTGCATTTCTGAAATTTTTTGCTTTTTCCTGCTAATCCTAGCATGATAAAGAAGATTCAAAGAGAGTGAGATGCCAGCTCCTTTCATTCAGTCAGTAGCTTCAAACATTTCTGGACGTTTTTCAATGGCAAAAATCAATGAATATTGTAAATGCACAAACAGTAATATCTCCACATTGCAAGGTGCAATTCGGAAATTTTTTGCTTTTTCCTGTTAGTCCTAGCATGATAAAGAAGATTCAAAGAGAGTGAGATGCCAGCTCCTTTCATTCAGTCAGTAGCTTCAAACATTTCTGGTATATGAAAAACATGTTTTTCAATGGCAAAAATCAATGAATATTGTAAATGCACAAACAGTAATATCTCCACATTGCAAGGTGCAATTCTGAAATTTTTTGCTTTTTCCTGCTAATCCTAGCATGATAAAGATTCAAAGAGAGTGAGATGCCAGCTCCTTTCATTCAGTCAGTAGCTTCAAACATTTCTGGTATATGAAAAACATGTTTTTCAATGGCAAAAATCAATGAATATTGTAAATGCACAAACAGTAATATCTCCACATTGCAAGGTGCAATTCTGAAATTTTTTGCTTTTTCCTGCTAATCCTAGCATGATAAAGAAGATTCAAAGAGAGTGAGATGCCAGCTCCTTTCATTCAGTCAGTAGCTTCAAACATTTCTGGACGTTTTTCAATGGCAAAAATCAATGAATATTGTAAATGCACAAACAGTAATATCTCCACATTGCAAGGTGCAATTCTGATATTTTTTGCTTTTTCCTGTTAATCCTAGCATGATAAAGAAGATTCAAAGAGAGTGAGATGCCAGCTCCTTTCATTCAGTCAGTAGCTTCAAACATTTCTGGTATATGAAAAACATGTTTTTCAATGGCAAAAATCAATGAATATTGTAAATGCACAAACAGTAATATCTCCACATTGCAAGGTGCAATTCTGAAATTTTTTGCTTTTTCCTGCTAATCCTAGCATGATAAAGAAGATTCAAAGAGAGTGAGATGCCAGCTCCTTTCATTCAGTCAGTAGCTTCAAACATTTTTGGACGTTTTTCAATGGCAAAAATCAATGAATATTGTAAATGCACAAACAGTAATATCTCCACATTGCAAGGTGCAATTCTGAAATTTTTTGCTTTTTCCTGCTAATCCTAGCATGATAAAGAAGATTCAAAGAGAGTGAGATGCCAGCTCCTTTCATTCAGTCAGTAGCTTCAAACATTTCTGGTATATGAAAAACATGTTTTTCAATGGCAAAAATCAATGAATATTGTAAATGCACAAACAGTAATATCTCCACATTGCAAGGTGCAATTCTGAAATTTTTTGCTTTTTCCTGCTAATCCTAGCATGATAAAGAAGATTCAAAGAGAGTGAGATGCCAGCTCCTTTCATTCAGTCAGTAGCTTCAAACATTTCTGGTATATGAAAAACATGTTTTTCAATGGCAAAAATCAATGAATATTGTAAATGCACAAACAGTAATATCTCCACATTGCAAGGTGCAATTCTGAAATTTTTTGCTTTTTCCTGCTAATCCTAGCATGATAAAGAAGATTCAAAGAGAGTGAGATGCCAGCTCCTTTCATTCAGTCAGTAGCTTCAAACATTTCTGGACGTTTTTCAATGGCAAAAATCAATGAATATTGTAAATGCACAAACAGTAATATCTCCACATTGCAAGGTGCAATTCGGAAATTTTTTGCTTTTTCCTGTTAGTCCTAGCATGATAAAGAAGATTCAAAGAGAGTGAGATGCCAGCTCCTTTCATTCAGTCAGTAGCTTCAAACATTTCTGGTATATGAAAAACATGTTTTTCAATGGCAAAAATCAATGAATATTGTAAATGCACAAACAGTAATATCTCCACATTGCAAGGTGCAATTCTGAAATTTTTTGCTTTTTCCTGCTAATCCTAGCATGATAAAGAAGATTCAAAGTGAGTGAGATGCCAGCTCCTTTCATTCAGTCAGTAGCTTCAAACATTTCTGGTATATGAAAAACATGTTTTTCAATGGCAAAAATCAATGAATATTGTAAATGCACAAACAGTAATATCTCCACATTGCAAGGTGCAATTCTGAATTTTTTTGCTTTTTCCTGCTAATCCTAGCATGATAAAGATTCAAAGAGAGTGAGATGCCAGCTCCTTTCATTCAGTCAGTAGCTTCAAACATTTCTGGTATATGAAAAACATGTTTTTCAATGGCAAAAATCAATGAATATTGTAAATGCACAAACAGTAATATCTCCACATTGCAAGGTGCAATTCTGAAATTTTTTGCTTTTTCCTGCTAATCCTAGCATGATAAAGAAGATTCAAAGAGAGTGAGATGCCAGCTCCTTTCATTCAGTCAGTAGCTTCAAACATTTCTGGACGTTTTTCAATGGCAAAAATCAATGAATATTGTAAATGCACAAACAGTAATATCTCCACATTGCAAGGTGCAATTCTGATATTTTTTGCTTTTTCCTGTTAATCCTAGCATGATAAAGAAGATTCAAAGAGAGTGAGATGCCAGCTCCTTTCATTCAGTCAGTAGCTTCAAACATTTCTGGTATATGAAAAACATGTTTTTCAATGGCAAAAATCAATGAATATTGTAAATGCACAAACAGTAATATCTCCACATTGCAAGGTGCAATTCTGAAATTTTTTGCTTTTTCCTGCTAATCCTAGCATGATAAAGAAGATTCAAAGAGAGTGAGATGCCAGCTCCTTTCATTCAGTCAGTAGCTTCAAACATTTTTGGACGTTTTTCAATGGCAAAAATCAATGAATATTGTAAATGCACAAACAGTAATATCTCCACATTGCAAGGTGCAATTCTGAAATTTTTTGCTTTTTCCTGCTAATCCTAGCATGATAAAGAAGATTCAAAGAGAGTGAGATGCCAGCTCCTTTCATTCAGTCAGTAGCTTCAAACATTTCTGGTATATGAAAAACATGTTTTTCAATGGCAAAAATCAATGAATATTGTAAATGCACAAACAGTAATATCTCCACATTGCAAGGTGCAATTCTGAAATTTTTTGCTTTTTCCTGCTAATCCTAGCATGATAAAGAAGATTCAAAGAGAGTGAGATGCCAGCTCCTTTCATTCAGTCAGTAGCTTCAAACATTTCTGGTATATGAAAAACATGTTTTTCAATGGCAAAAATCAATGAATATTGTAAATGCACAAACAGTAATATCTCCACATTGCAAGGTGCAATTCTGAAATTTTTTGCTTTTTCCTGCTAATCCTAGCATGATAAAGAAGATTCAAAGAGTGAGATGCCAGCTCCTTTCATTCAGTCAGTAGCTTCAAACATTTCTGGACGTTTTTCAATGGCAAAAATCAATGAATATTGTAAATGCACAAACAGTAATATCTCCACATTGCAAGGTGCAATTCTGAAATTTTTTGCTTTTTCCTCTTAATGCTAGCATGATAAAGAAGATTCAAAGAGAGTGAGATGCCAGCTCCTTTCATTCAGTCAGTAGCTTCAAACATTTCTGGTATATGAAAAACATGTTTTTCAATGGCAAAAATCAATGAATATTGTAAATGCACAAACAGTAATATCTCCACATTGCAAGGTGCAATTCTGAAATTTTTTGCTTTTTCCTGCTAATCCTAGCATGATAAAGAAGATTCAAAGAGAGTGAGATGCCAGCTCCTTTCATTCAGTCAGTAGCTTCAAACATTTCTGGTATATGAAAAACATGTTTTTCAATGGCAAAAATCAATGAATATTGTAATTGCACAAACAGTAATATCTCCACATTGCAAGGTGCAATTTGGAAATTTTTTGCTTTTTCCTGCTAATCCTAGCATGATAAAGAAGATTCAAAGCGAGTGAGATGCCAGCTCCATTCATTCAGTCAGTAGCTTCAAACATTTCTGGTATATGAATAACATGATGTTTTTCAATGGCAAAAATCAATGAATATTGTAAATGCACAAACAGTAATATCTCCACATTGCAAGGTGCAATTCTGAAATTTTTTGCTTTTTCCTGCTAATCCTAGCATGATAAAGAAGATTCAAAGAGAGTGAGATGCCAGCTCCTTTCATTCAGTCAGTAGCTTCAAACATTTCTGGTATATGAAAAACATGTTTTTCAATGGCAAAAATCAATGAATATTGTAAATGCACAAACTAATTTCTCCACATTGCAAGGTGCAATTCTGAAATTTTTTGCTTTTTCCTGCTAATCCTAGCATGATAAAGAAGATTCAAAGAGTGAGATGCCAGCTCCTTTCATTCAGTCAGTAGCTTCAAACATTTCTGGACGTTTTTCAATGGCAAAAATCAATGAATATTGTAAATGCACAAACAGTAATATCTCCACATTGCAAGGTGCAATTCTGAAATTTTTTGCTTTTTCCTGCTAATCCTAGCATGATAAAGAAGATTCAAAGAGAGTGAGATGCCAGCTCCTTTCATTCAGTCAGTAGCTTCAAACATTTCTGGTATATGAAAAACATGTTTTTCAATGGCAAAAATCAATGAATATTGTAAATGCACAAACAGTAATATCTCCACATTGCAAGGTGCAATTCTGAAATTTTTTGCTTTTTCCTGCTAATCCTAGCATGATAAAGAAGATTCAAAGAGAGTGAGATGCCAGCTCCTTTCATTCAGTCAGTAGCTTCAAACATTTCTGGTATATGAAAAACATGTTTTTCAATGGCAAAAATCAATGAATATTGTAAATGCACAAACAGTAATATCTCCACATTGCAAGGTGCAATTCTGAAATTTTTTGCTTTTTCCTGCTAATCCTAGCATGATAAAGAAGATTCAAAGAGAGTGAGATGCCAGCTCCTTTCATTCAGTCAGTAGCTTCAAACATTTCTGGTATATGAAAAACATGTTTTTCAATGGCAAAAATCAATGAATATTGTAAATGCACAAACTAATATCTCCACATTGCAAGGTGCAATTCTGAAATTTTTTGCTTTTTCCTGCTAATCCTAGCATGATAAAGAAGATTCAAAGAGTGAGATGCCAGCTCCTTTCATTCAGTCAGTAGCTTCAAACATTTCTGGACGTTTTTCAATGGCAAAAATCAATGAATATTGTAAATGCACAAACAGTAATATCTCCACATTGCAAGGTGCAATTCTGAAATTTTTTGCTTTTTCCTGCTAATCCTAGCATGATAAAGAAGATTCAAAGAGAGTGAGATGCCAGCTCCTTTCATTCAGTCAGTAGCTTCAAACATTTCTGGTATATGAAAAACATGTTTTTCAATGGCAAAAATCAATGAATATTGTAAATGCACAAACAGTAATATCTCCACATTGCAAGGTGCAATTCTGAAATTTTTTGCTTTTTCCTGCTAATCCTAGCATGATAAAGAAGTTTCAAAGAGAGTGAGATGCCAGCTCCTTTCATTCAGTCAGTAGCTTCAAACATTTCTGGTATATGAAAAACATGTTTTTCAATGGCAAAAATCAATGAATATTGTAAATGCACAAACAGTAATATCTCCACATTGCAAGGTGCAATTCTGAAATTTTTTGCTTTTTCCTGCTAATCCTAGCATGATAAAGATTCAAAGAGAGTGAGATGCCAGCTCCTTTCATTCAGTCAGTAGCTTCAAACATTTCTGGTATATGAAAAACATGTTTTTCAATGGCAAAAATCAATGAATATTGTAAATGCACAAACAGTAATATCTCCACATTGCAAGGTGCATTTCTGAAATTTTTTGCTTTTTCCTGCTAATCCTAGCATGATAAAGAAGATTCAAAGAGAGTGAGATGCCAGCTCCTTTCATTCAGTCAGTAGCTTCAAACATTTCTGGACGTTTTTCAATGGCAAAAATCAATGAATATTGTAAATGCACAAACAGTAATATCTCCACATTGCAAGGTGCAATTCGGAAATTTTTTGCTTTTTCCTGTTAGTCCTAGCATGATAAAGAAGATTCAAAGAGAGTGAGATGCCAGCTCCTTTCATTCAGTCAGTAGCTTCAAACATTTCTGGTATATGAAAAACATGTTTTTCAATGGCAAAAATCAATGAATATTGTAAATGCACAAACAGTAATATCTCCACATTGCAAGGTGCAATTCTGAAATTTTTTGCTTTTTCCTGCTAATCCTAGCATGATAAAGAAGATTCAAAGAGAGTGAGATGCCAGCTCCTTTCATTCAGTCAGTAGCTTCAAACATTTCTGGTATATGAAAAACATGTTTTTCAATGGCAAAAATCAATGAATATTGTAAATGCACAAACAGTAATATCTCCACATTGCAAGGTGCAATTCTGAATTTTTTTGCTTTTTCCTGCTAATCCTAGCATGATAAAGATTCAAAGAGAGTGAGATGCCAGCTCCTTTCATTCAGTCAGTAGCTTCAAACATTTCTGGTATATGAAAAACATGTTTTTCAATGGCAAAAATCAATGAATATTGTAAATGCACAAACAGTAATATCTCCACATTGCAAGGTGCAATTCTGAAATTTTTTGCTTTTTCCTGCTAATCCTAGCATGATAAAGAAGATTCAAAGAGAGTGAGATGCCAGCTCCTTTCATTCAGTCAGTAGCTTCAAACATTTCTGGACGTTTTTCAATGGCAAAAATCAATGAATATTGTAAATGCACAAACAGTAATATCTCCACATTGCAAGGTGCAATTCTGATATTTTTTGCTTTTTCCTGTTAATCCTAGCATGATAAAGAAGATTCAAAGAGAGTGAGATGCCAGCTCCTTTCATTCAGTCAGTAGCTTCAAACATTTCTGGTATATGAAAAACATGTTTTTCAATGGCAAAAATCAATGAATATTGTAAATGCACAAACAGTAATATCTCCACATTGCAAGGTGCAATTCTGAAATTTTTTGCTTTTTCCTGCTAATCCTAGCATGATAAAGAAGATTCAAAGAGAGTGAGATGCCAGCTCCTTTCATTCAGTCAGTAGCTTCAAACATTTCTGGTATATGAAAAACATGTTTTTCAATGGCAAAAATCAATGAATATTGTAAATGCACAAACAGTAATATCTCCACATTGCAAGGTGCAATTCTGAAATTTTTTGCTTTTTCCTGCTAATCCTAGCATGATAAAGAAGATTCAAAGAGAGTGAGATGCCAGCTCCTTTCATTCAGTCAGTAGCTTCAAACATTTCTGGTATATGAAAAACATGTTTTTCAATGGCAAAAATCAATGAATATTGTAAATGCACAAACAGTAATATCTCCACATTGCAAGGTGCAATTCTGAAATTTTTTGCTTTTTCCTGCTAATCCTAGCATGATAAAGAAGATTCAAAGAGAGTGAGATGCCAGCTCCTTTCATTCAGTCAGTAGCTTCAAACATTTCTGGACGTTTTTCAATGGCAAAAATCAATGAATATTGTAAATGCACAAACAGTAATATCTCCACATTGCAAGGTGCAATTCGGAAATTTTTTGCTTTTTCCTGTTAGTCCTAGCATGATAAAGAAGATTCAAAGAGAGTGAGATGCCAGCTCCTTTCATTCAGTCAGTAGCTTCAAACATTTCTGGTATATGAAAAACATGTTTTTCAATGGCAAAAATCAATGAATATTGTAAATGCACAAACAGTAATATCTCCACATTGCAAGGTGCAATTCTGAAATTTTTTGCTTTTTCCTGCTAATCCTAGCATGATAAAGAAGATTCAAAGAGAGTGAGATGCCAGCTCCTTTCATTCAGTCAGTAGCTTCAAACATTTCTGGTATATGAAAAACATGTTTTTCAATGGCAAAAATCAATGAATATTGTAAATGCACAAACAGTAATATCTCCACATTGCAAGGTGCAATTCTGAATTTTTTTGCTTTTTCCTGCTAATCCTAGCATGATAAAGATTCAAAGAGAGTGAGATGCCAGCTCCTTTCATTCAGTCAGTAGCTTCAAACATTTCTGGTATATGAAAAACATGTTTTTCAATGGCAAAAATCAATGAATATTGTAAATGCACAAACAGTAATATCTCCACATTGCAAGGTGCAATTCTGAAATTTTTTGCTTTTTCCTGCTAATCCTAGCATGATAAAGAAGATTCAAAGAGAGTGAGATGCCAGCTCCTTTCATTCAGTCAGTAGCTTCAAACATTTCTGGACGTTTTTCAATGGCAAAAATCAATGAATATTGTAAATGCACAAACAGTAATATCTCCACATTGCAAGGTGCAATTCTGATATTTTTTGCTTTTTCCTGTTAATCCTAGCATGATAAAGAAGATTCAAAGAGAGTGAGATGCCAGCTCCTTTCATTCAGTCAGTAGCTTCAAACATTTCTGGTATATGAAAAACATGTTTTTCAATGGCAAAAATCAATGAATATTGTAAATGCACAAACAGTAATATCTCCACATTGCAAGGTGCAATTCTGAAATTTTTTGCTTTTTCCTGCTAATCCTAGCATGATAAAGAAGATTCAAAGAGAGTGAGATGCCAGCTCCTTTCATTCAGTCAGTAGCTTCAAACATTTTTGGACGTTTTTCAATGGCAAAAATCAATGAATATTGTAAATGCACAAACAGTAATATCTCCACATTGCAAGGTGCAATTCTGAAATTTTTTGCTTTTTCCTGCTAATCCTAGCATGATAAAGAAGATTCAAAGAGAGTGAGATGCCAGCTCCTTTCATTCAGTCAGTAGCTTCAAACATTTCTGGTATATGAAAAACATGTTTTTCAATGGCAAAAATCAATGAATATTGTAAATGCACAAACAGTAATATCTCCACATTGCAAGGTGCAATTCTGAAATTTTTTGCTTTTTCCTGCTAATCCTAGCATGATAAAGAAGATTCAAAGAGAGTGAGATGCCAGCTCCTTTCATTCAGTCAGTAGCTTCAAACATTTCTGGTATATGAAAAACATGTTTTTCAATGGCAAAAATCAATGAATATTGTAAATGCACAAACAGTAATATCTCCACATTGCAAGGTGCAATTCTGAAATTTTTTGCTTTTTCCTGCTAATCCTAGCATGATAAAGAAGATTCAAAGAGTGAGATGCCAGCTCCTTTCATTCAGTCAGTAGCTTCAAACATTTCTGGATGTTTTTCAATGGCAAAAATCAATGAATATTGTAAATGCACAAACAGTAATATCTCCACATTGCAAGGTGCAATTCTTATATTTTTTGCTTTTTCCTGCTAATCCTAGCATGATAAAGAAGATTCAAAGAGAGTGAGATGCCAGCTCCTTTCATTCAGTCAGTAGCTTCAAACATTTCTGGTATATGAAAAACATGTTTTTCAATGGCAAAAATCAATGAATATTGTAAATGCACAAACAGTAATATCTCCACATTGCAAGGTGCAATTCTGAAATTTTTTGCTTTTTCCTGCTAATCCTAGAATGATAAAGAAGATTCAAAGAGTGAGATGCCAGCTCCTTTCATTCAGTCAGTAGCTTCAAACATTTCTGGACGTTTTTCAATGGCAAAAATCAATGAATATTGTAAATGCACAAACAGTAATATCTCCACATTGCAAGGTGCAATTCTGAAATTTTTTGCTTTTTCCTGCTAATCCTAGCATGATAAAGAAGATTCAAAGAGAGTGAGATGCCAGCTCCTTTCATTCAGTCAGTAGCTTCAAACATTTCTGGTATATGAAAAACATGTTTTTCAATGGCAAAAATCAATGAATATTGTAAATGTACAAACAGTAATATCTCCACATTGCAAGGTGCAATTCTGAAATTTTTTGCTTTTTCCTGCTAATCCTAGCATGATAAAGAAGATTCAAAGAGAGTGAGATGCCAGCTCCTTTCATTCAGTCAGTAGCTTCAAACATTTCTGGTATATGAAAAACATGTTTTTCAATGGCAAAAATCAATGAATATTGTAATTGCACAAACAGTAATATCTCCACATTGCAAGGTGCAATTTGGAAATTTTTGCTTTTTCCTGCTAATCCTAGCATGATAAAGAAGATTCAAAGAGAGTGAGATGCCAGCTCCATTCATTCAGTCAGTAGCTTCAAACATTTCTGGTATATGAATAACATGATGTTTTTCAATGGCAAAAATCAATGAATATTGTAAATGCACAAACAGTAATATCTCCACATTGCAAGGTGCAATTCTGAAATTTTTTGCTTTTTCCTGCTAATCCTAGCATGATAAAGAAGATTCAAAGATAGTGAGATGCCAGCTCCTTTCATTCAGTCAGTAGCTTCAAACATTTCTGGTATATGAAAAACATGTTTTTCAATGGCAAAAATCAATGAATATTGTAAATGCACAAACTAATATCTCCACATTGCAAGGTGCAATTCTGAAATTTTTTGCTTTTTCCTGCTAATCCTAGCATGATAAAGAAGATTCAAAGAGAGTGAGATGCCAGCTCCTTTCATTCAGTCAGTAGCTTCAAACATTTCTGGACGTTTTTCAATGGCAAAAATCAATGAATATTGTAAATGCACAAACAGTAATATCTCCACATTGCAAGGTGCAATTCTGAAATTTTTTGCTTTTTCCTGTTAATCCTAGCATGATAAAGAAGATTCAAAGAGAGTGAGATGCCAGCTCCTTTCATTCAGTCAGTAGCTTCAAACATTTCTGGTATATGAAAAACATGTTTTTCAATGGCAAAAATCAATGAATATTGTAAATGCACAAACAGTAATATCTCCACATTGCAAGGTGCAATTCTGAAATTTTTTGCTTTTTCCTGCTAATCCTAGCATGATAAAGAAGATTCAAAGAGAGTGAGATGCCAGCTCCTTTCATTCAGTCAGTAGCTTCAAACATTTTTGGACGTTTTTCAATGGCAAAAATCAATGAATATTGTAAATGCACAAACAGTAATATCTCCACATTGCAAGGTGCAATTCTGAAATTTTTTGCTTTTTCCTGCTAATCCTAGCATGATAAAGAAGATTCAAAGAGAGTGAGATGCCAGCTCCTTTCATTCAGTCAGTAGCTTCAAACATTTCTGGTATATGAAAAACATGTTTTTCAATGGCAAAAATCAATGAATATTGTAAATGCACAAACAGTAATATCTCCACATTGCAAGGTGCAATTCTGAAATTTTTTGCTTTTTCCTGCTAATCCTAGCATGATAAAGAAGATTCAAAGAGAGTGAGATGCCAGCTCCTTTCATTCAGTCAGTAGCTTCAAACATTTCTGGTATATGAAAAACATGTTTTTCAATGGCAAAAATCAATGAATATTGTAAATGCACAAACAGTAATATCTCCACATTGCAAGGTGCAATTCTGAAATTTTTTGCTTTTTCCTGCTAATCCTAGCATGATAAAGAAGATTCAAAGAGTGAGATGCCAGCTCCTTTCATTCAGTCAGTAGCTTCAAACATTTCTGGACGTTTTTCAACGGCAAAAATCAATGAATATTGTAAATGCACAAACAGTAATATCTCCACATTGCAAGGTGCAATTCTTATATTTTTTGCTTTTTGCTGCTAATCCTAGCATGATAAAGAAGATTCAAAGAGAGTGAGATGCCAGCTCCTTTCATTCAGTCAGTAGCTTCAAACATTTCTGGTATATGAAAAACATGTTTTTCAATGGCAAAAATCAATGAATATTGTAAATGCACAAACAGTAATATCTCCACATTGCAAGGTGCAATTCTGAAATTTTTTGCTTTTTCCTGCTAATCCTAGAATGATAAAGAAGATTCAAAGAGTGAGATGCCAGCTCCTTTCATTCAGTCAGTAGCTTCAAACATTTCTGGACGTTTTTCAATGGCAAAAATCAATGAATATTGTAAATGCACAAACAGTAATATCTCCACATTGCAAGGTGCAATTCTGAAATTTTTTGCTTTTTCCTGCTAATCCTAGCATGATAAAGAAGATTCAAAGAGAGTGAGATGCCAGCTCCTTTCATTCAGTCAGTAGCTTCAAACATTTCTGGTATATGAAAAACATGTTTTTCAATGGCAAAAATCAATGAATATTGTAAATGCACAAACAGTAATATCTCCACATTGCAAGGTGCAATTCTGAAATTTTTTGCTTTTTCCTGCTAATCCTAGCATGATAAAGAAGATTCAAAGAGAGTGAGATGCCAGCTCCTTTCATTCAGTCAGTAGCTTCAAACATTTCTGGTATATGAAAAACATGTTTTTCAATGGCAAAAATCAATGAATATTGTAAATGCACAAACAGTAATATCTCCACATTGCAAGGTGCAATTCTGAAATTTTTTGCTTTTTCCTGCTAATCCTAGCATGATAAAGAAGATTCAAAGAGAGTGAGATGCCAGCTCCTTTCATTCAGTCAGTAGCTTCAAACATTTTTGGACGTTTTTCAATGGCAAAAATCAATGAATATTGTAAATGCACAAACAGTAATATCTCCACATTGCAAGGTGCAATTCTGAAATTTTTTGCTTTTTCCTGCTAATCCTAGCATGATAAAGAAGATTCAAAGAGAGTGAGATGCCAGCTCCTTTCATTCAGTCAGTAGCTTCAAACATTTCTGGTATATGAAAAACATGTTTTTCAATGGCAAAAATCAATGAATATTGTAAATGCACAAACAGTAATATCTCCACATTGCAAGGTGCAATTCTGAAATTTTTTGCTTTTTCCTGCTAATCCTAGCATGATAAAGAAGATTCAAAGAGAGTGAGATGCCAGCTCCTTTCATTCAGTCAGTAGCTTCAAACATTTCTGGTATATGAAAAACATGTTTTTCAATGGCAAAAATCAATGAATATTGTAAATGCACAAACAGTAATATCTCCACATTGCAAAGTGGCAATTCTGAAATTTTTTGCTTTTTCCTGCTAATCCTAGCATGATAAAGAAGATTCAAAGAGTGAGATGCCAGCTCCTTTCATTCAGTCAGTAGCTTCAAACATTTCTGGACGTTTTTCAATGGCAAAAATCAATGAATATTGTAAATGCACAAACAGTAATATCTCCACATTGCAAGGTGCAATTCTTATATTTTTTGCTTTTTGCTGCTAATCCTAGCATGATAAAGAAGATTCAAAGAGAGTGAGATGCCAGCTCCTTTCATTCAGTCAGTAGCTTCAAACATTTCTGGTATATGAAAAACATGTTTTTCAATGGCAAAAATCAATGAATATTGTAAATGCACAAACAGTAATATCTCCACATTGCAAGGTGCAATTCTGAAATTTTTTGCTTTTTCCTGCTAATCCTAGAATGATAAAGAAGATTCAAAGAGTGAGATGCCAGCTCCTTTCATTCAGTCAGTAGCTTCAAACATTTCTGGACGTTTTTCAATGGCAAAAATCAATGAATATTGTAAATGCACAAACAGTAATATCTCCACATTGCAAGGTGCAATTCTGAAATTTTTTGCTTTTTCCTGCTAATCCTAGCATGATAAAGAAGATTCAAAGAGAGTGAGATGCCAGCTCCTTTCATTCAGTCAGTAGCTTCAAACATTTCTGGTATATGAAAAACATGTTTTTCAATGGCAAAAATCAATGAATATTGTAAATGCACAAACAGTAATATCTCCACATTGCAAGGTGCAATTCTGAAATTTTTTGCTTTTTCCTGCTAATCCTAGCATGATAAAGAAGATTCAAAGAGAGTGAGATGCCAGCTCCTTTCATTCAGTCAGTAGCTTCAAACATTTCTGGTATATGAAAAACATGTTTTTCAATGGCAAAAATCAATGAATATTGTAAATGCACAAACTAATATCTCCACATTGCAAGGTGCAATTCTGAAATTTTTTGCTTTTTCCTGCTAATCCTAGCATGATAAAGAAGATTCAAAGAGTGAGATGCCAGCTCCTTTCATTCAGTCAGTAGCTTCAAACATTTCTGGACGTTTTTCAATGGCAAAAATCAATGAATATTGTAAATGCACAAACAGTAATATCTCCACATTGCAAGGTGCAATTCTGAAATTTTTTTGCTTTTTCCTGCTAATCCTAGCATGATAAAGAAGATTCAAAGAGAGTGAGATGCCAGCTCCTTTCATTCAGTCAGTAGCTTCAAACATTTCTGGTATATGAAAAACATGTTTTTCAATGGCAAAAATCAATGAATATTGTAAATGCACAAACAGTAATATCTCCACATTGCAAGGTGCAATTCTGAAATTTTTTGCTTTTTCCTGCTAATCCTAGCATGATAAAGAAGATTCAAAGAGAGTGAGATGCCAGCTCCTTTCATTCAGTCAGTAGCTTCAAACATTTCTGGACGTTTTTCAATGGCAAAAATCAATGAATATTGTAAATGCACAAACAGTAATATCTCCACATTGCAAGGTGCAATTCTGAAATTTTTTGCTTTTTCCTGTTAATCCTAGCATGATAAAGAAGATTCAAAGAGAGTGAGATGCCAGCTCCTTTCATTCAGTCAGTAGCTTCAAACATTTCTGGTATATGAAAAACATGTTTTTCAATGGCAAAAATCAATGAATATTGTAAATGCACAAACAGTAATATCTCCACATTGCAAGGTGCAATTCTGAAATTTTTTGCTTTTTCCTGCTAATCCTAGCATGATAAAGAAGATTCAAAGAGAGTGAGATGCCAGCTCCTTTCATTCAGTCAGTAGCTTCAAACATTTTTGGACGTTTTTCAATGGCAAAAATCAATGAATATTGTAAATGCACAAACAGTAATATCTCCACATTGCAAGGTGCAATTCTGAAATTTTTTGCTTTTTCCTGCTAATCCTAGCATGATAAAGAAGATTCAAAGAGAGTGAGATGCCAGCTCCTTTCATTCAGTCAGTAGCTTCAAACATTTCTGGTATATGAAAAACATGTTTTTCAATGGCAAAAATCAATGAATATTGTAAATGCACAAACAGTAATATCTCCACATTGCAAGGTGCAATTCTGAAATTTTTTGCTTTTTCCTGCTAATCCTAGAATGATAAAGAAGATTCAAAGAGTGAGATGCCAGCTCCTTTCATTCAGTCAGTAGCTTCAAACATTTCTGGACGTTTTTCAATGGCAAAAATCAATGAATATTGTAAATGCACAAACAGTAATATCTCCACATTGCAAGGTGCAATTCTGAAATTTTTTGCTTTTTCCTGCTAATCCTAGCATGATAAAGAAGATTCAAAGAGTGAGATGCCAGCTCCTTTCATTCAGTCAGTAGCTTCAAACATTTCTGGACGTTTTTCAACGGCAAAAATCAATGAATATTGTAAATGCACAAACAGTAATATCTCCACATTGCAAGGTGCAATTCTTATATTTTTTGCTTTTTGCTGCTAATCCTAGCATGATAAAGAAGATTCAAAGAGAGTGAGATGCCAGCTCCTTTCATTCAGTCAGTAGCTTCAAACATTTCTGGTATATGAAAAACATGTTTTTCAATGGCAAAAATCAATGAATATTGTAAATGCACAAACAGTAATATCTCCACATTGCAAGGTGCAATTCTGAAATTTTTTGCTTTTTCCTGCTAATCCTAGAATGATAAAGAAGATTCAAAGAGATGAGATGCCAGCTCCTTTCATTCAGTCAGTAGCTTCAAACATTTCTGGACGTTTTTCAATGGCAAAAATCAATGAATATTGTAAATGCACAAACAGTAATATCTCCACATTGCAAGGTGCAATTCTGAAATTTTTTGCTTTTTCCTGCTAATCCTAGCATGATAAAGAAGATTCAAAGAGAGTGAGATGCCAGCTCCTTTCATTCAGTCAGTAGCTTCAAACATTTCTGGTATATGAAAAACATGTTTTTCAATGGCAAAAATCAATGAATATTGTAAATGCACAAACAGTAATATCTCCACATTGCAAGGTGCAATTCTGAAATTTTTTGCTTTTTCCTGCTAATCCTAGCATGATAAAGAAGATTCAAAGAGAGTGAGATGCCAGCTCCTTTCATTCAGTCAGTAGCTTCAAACATTTCTGGTATATGAAAAACATGTTTTTCAATGGCAAAAATCAATGAATATTGTAAATGCACAAACAGTAATATCTCCACATTGCAAGGTGCAATTCTGAAATTTTTTGCTTTTTCCTGCTAATCCTAGCATGATAAAGAAGATTCAAAGAGAGTGAGATGCCAGCTCCTTTCATTCAGTCAGTAGCTTCAAACATTTGTGGACGTTTTTCAATGGCAAAAATCAATGAATATTGTAAATGCACAAACAGTAATATCTCCACATTGCAAGGTGCAATTCTGAAATTTTTTGCTTTTTCCTGCTAATCCTAGCATGATAAAGAAGATTCAAAGAGAGTGAGATGCCAGCTCCTTTCATTCAGTCAGTAGCTTCAAACATTTCTGGTATATGAAAAACATGTTTTTCAATGGCAAAAATCAATGAATATTGTAAATGCACAAACAGTAATATCTCCACATTGCAAGGTGCAATTCTGAAATTTTTTGCTTTTTCCTGCTAATCCTAGCATGATAAAGAAGATTCAAAGAGAGTGAGATGCCAGCTCCTTTCATTCAGTCAGTAGCTTCAAACATTTCTGGTATATGAAAAACATGTTTTTCAATGGCAAAAATCAATGAATATTGTAAATGCACAAACAGTAATATCTCCACATTGCAAGGTGCAATTCTGAAATTTTTTGCTTTTTCCTGCTAATCCTAGCATGATAAAGAAGATTCAAAGAGTGAGATGCCAGCTCCTTTCATTCAGTCAGTAGCTTCAAACATTTCTGGACGTTTTTCAATGGCAAAAATCAATGAATATTGTAAATGCACAAACAGTAATATCTCCACATTGCAAGGTGCAATTCTTATATTTTTTGCTTTTTGCTGCTAATCCTAGCATGATAAAGAAGATTCAAAGAGAGTGAGATGCCAGCTCCTTTCATTCAGTCAGTAGCTTCAAACATTTCTGGTATATGAAAAACATGTTTTTCAATGGCAAAAATCAATGAATATTGTAAATGCACAAACAGTAATATCTCCACATTGCAAGGTGCAATTCTGAAATTTTTTGCTTTTTCCTGCTAATCCTAGAATGATAAAGAAGATTCAAAGAGTGAGATGCCAGCTCCTTTCATTCAGTCAGTAGCTTCAAACATTTCTGGACGTTTTTCAATGGCAAAAATCAATGAATATTGTAAATGCACAAACAGTAATATCTCCACATTGCAAGGTGCAATTCTGAAATTTTTTGCTTTTTCCTGCTAATCCTAGCATGATAAAGAAGATTCAAAGAGAGTGAGATGCCAGCTCCTTTCATTCAGTCAGTAACTTCAAACATTTCTGGTATATGAAAAACATGTTTTTCAATGGCAAAAATCAATGAATATTGTAAATGCACAAACAGTAATATCTCCACATTGCAAGGTGCAATTCTGAAATTTTTTGCTTTTTCCTGCTAATCCTAGCATGATAAAGAAGATTCAAAGAGAGTGAGATGCCAGCTCCTTTCATTCAGTCAGTAGCTTCAAACATTTCTGGTATATGAAAAACATGTTTTTCAATGGCAAAAATCAATGAATATTGTAAATGCACAAACAGTAATATCTCCACATTGCAAGGTGCAATTCTGAAATTTTTTGCTTTTTCCTGCTAATCCTAGCATGATAAAGAAGATTCAAAGAGAGTGAGATGCCAGCTCCTTTCATTCAGTCAGTAGCTTCAAACATTTCTGGTATATGAATAACATGATGTTTTTCAATGGCAAAAATCAATGAATATTGTAAATGCACAAACAGTAATATCTCCACATTGCAAGGTGCAATTCTGAAATTTTTTGCTTTTTCCTGCTAATCCTAGCATGATAAAGAAGATTCAAAGAGAGTGAGATGCCAGCTCCTTTCATTCAGTCAGTAGCTTCAAACATTTCTGGACGTTTTTCAATGGCAAAAATCAATGAATATTGTAAATGCACAAACAGTAATATCTCCACATTGCAAGGTGCAATTCTGAAATTTTTTGCTTTTTCCTGTTAATCCTAGCATGATAAAGAAGATTCAAAGAGAGTGAGATGCCAGCTCCTTTCATTCAGTCAGTAGCTTCAAACATTTCTGGTATATGAAAAACATGTTTTTCAATGGCAAAAATCAATGAATATTGTAAATGCACAAACAGTAATATCTCCACATTGCAAGGTGCAATTCTGAAATTTTTTGCTTTTTCCTGCTAATCCTAGCATGATAAAGAAGATTCAAAGAGAGTGAGATGCCAGCTCCTTTCATTCAGTCAGTAGCTTCAAACATTTTTGGACGTTTTTCAATGGCAAAAATCAATGAATATTGTAAATGCACAAACAGTAATATCTCCACATTGCAAGGTGCAATTCTGAAATTTTTTGCTTTTTCCTGCTAATCCTAGCATGATAAAGAAGATTCAAAGAGAGTGAGATGCCAGCTCCTTTCATTCAGTCAGTAGCTTCAAACATTTCTGGTATATGAAAAACATGTTTTTCAATGGCAAAAATCAATGAATATTGTAAATGCACAAACAGTAATATCTCCACATTGCAAGGTGCAATTCTGAAATTTTTTGCTTTTTCCTGCTAATCCTAGCATGATAAAGAAGATTCAAAGAGAGTGAGATGCCAGCTCCTTTCATTCAGTCAGTAGCTTCAAACATTTCTGGTATATGAAAAACATGTTTTTCAATGGCAAAAATCAATGAATATTGTAAATGCACAAACAGTAATATCTCCACATTGCAAGGTGCAATTCTGAAATTTTTTGCTTTTTCCTGCTAATCCTAGCATGATAAAGAAGATTCAAAGAGAGTGAGATGCCAGCTCCTTTCATTCAGTCAGTAGCTTCAAACATTTCTGGTATATGAAAAACATGTTTTTCAATGGCAAAAATCAATGAATATTGTAAATGCACAAACAGTAATATCTCCACATTGCAAGGTGCAATTCTGAAATTTTTTGCTTTTTCCTGCTAATCCTAGCATGATAAAGAAGATTCAAAGAGAGTGAGATGCCAGCTCCTTTCATTCAGACAGTAGCTTCAAACATTTCTGGTATATGAATAACATGATGTTTTTCAATGGCAAAAATCAATGAATATTGTAAATGCACAAACAGTAATATCTCCACATTGCAAGGTGCAATTCTGAAATTTTTTGCTTTTTCCTGCTAATCCTAGCATGATAAAGAAGATTCAAAGAGAGTGAGATGCCAGCTCCTTTCATTCAGTCAGTAGCTTCAAACATTTCTGGACGTTTTTCAATGGCAAAAATCAATGAATATTGTAAATGCACAAACAGTAATATCTCCACATTGCAAGGTGCAATTCTGAAATTTTTTGCTTTTTCCTGTTTATCCTAGCATGATAAAGAAGATTCAAAGAGAGTGAGATGCCAGCTCCTTTCATTCAGTCAGTAGCTTCAAACATTTCTGGTATATGAAAAACATGTTTTTCAATGGCAAAAATCAATGAATATTGTAAATGCACAAACAGTAATATCTCCACATTGCAAGGTGCAATTCTGAAATTTTTTGCTTTTTCCTGCTAATCCTAGCATGATAAAGAAGATTCAAAGAGAGTGAGATGCCAGCTCCTTTCATTCAGTCAGTAGCTTCAAACATTTCTGGTATATGAAAAACATGTTTTTCAATGGCAAAAATCAATGAATATTGTAAATGCACAAACAGTAATATCTCCACATTGCAAGGTGCAATTCTGAAATTTTTTGCTTTTTCCTGCTAATCCTAGCATGATAAAGAAGATTCAAAGAGAGTGAGATGCCAGCTCCTTTCATTCAGTCAGTAGCTTCAAACATTTCTGGTATATGAATAACATGATGTTTTTCAATGGCAAAAATCAATGAATATTGTAAATGCACAAACAGTAATATCTCCACATTGCAAGGTGCAATTCTGAAATTTTTTGCTTTTTCCTGCTAATCCTAGCATGATAAAGAAGATTCAAAGAGAGTGAGATGCCAGCTCCTTTCATTCAGTCAGTAGCTTCAAACATTTCTGGTATATGAAAAACATGTTTTTCAATGGCAAAAATCAATGAATATTGTAAATGCACAAACAGTAATATCTCCACATTGCAAGGTGCAATTCTGAAATTTTTTGCTTTTTCCTGCTAATCCTAGCATGATAAAGAAGATTCAAAGAGTGAGATGCCAGCTCCTTTCATTCAGTCAGTAGCTTCAAACATTTCTGGACGTTTTTCAATGGCAAAAATCAATGAATATTGTAAATGCACAAACAGTAATATCTCCACATTGCAAGGTGCAATTCTGAAATTTTTTGCTTTTTCCTGCTAATCCTAGCATGATAAAGAAGATTCAAAGAGAGTGAGATGCCAGCTCCTTTCATTCAGTCAGTAGCTTCAAACATTTCTGGTATATGAAAAACATGTTTTTCAATGGCAAAAATCAATGAATATTGTAAATGCACAAACAGTAATATCTCCACATTGCAAGGTGCAATTCTGAAATTTTTTGCTTTTTCCTGCTAATCCTAGAATGATAAAGAAGATTCAAAGAGTGAGATGCCAGCTCCTTTCATTCAGTCGGTAGCTTCAAACATTTCTGGACGTTTTTCAATGGCAAAAATCAATGAATATTGTAAATGCACAAACAGTAATATCTCCACATTGCAAGGTGCAATTCTGAAATTTTTTGCTTTTTCCTGCTAATCCTAGCATGATAAAGAAGATTCAAAGAGAGTGAGATGCCAGCTCCTTTCATTCAGTCAGTAGCTTCAAACATTTCTGGTATATGAAAAACATGTTTTTCAATGGCAAAAATCAATGAATATTGTAAATGCACAAACAGTAATATCTCCACATTGCAAGGTGCAATTCTGAAATTTTTTGCTTTTTCCTGCTAATCCTAGCATGATAAAGAAGATTCAAAGAGAGTGAGATGCCAGCTCCTTTCATTCAGTCAGTAGCTTCAAACATTTCTGGTATATGAAAAACATGTTTTTCAATGGCAAAAATCAATGAATATTGTAAATGCACAAACAGTAATATCTCCACATTGCAAGGTGCAATTCTGAAATTTTTTGCTTTTTCCTGCTAATCCTAGCATGATAAAGAAGATTCAAAGAGAGTGAGATGCCAGCTCCTTTCATTCAGTCAGTAGCTTCAAACATTTCTGGTATATGAATAACATGATGTTTTTCAATGGCAAAAAATCAATGAATATTGTAAATGCACAAACAGTAATATCTCCACATTGCAAGGTGCAATTCTGAAATTTTTTGCTTTTTCCTGCTAATCCTAGCATGATAAAGAAGATTCAAAGAGAGTGAGATGCCAGCTCCTTTCATTCAGTCAGTAGCTTCAAACATTTCTGGACGTTTTTCAACGGCAAAAATCAATGAATATTGTAAATGCACAAACAGTAATATCTCCACATTGCAAGGTGCAATTCTGAAATTGTTTGCTTTTTCCTGTTAATCCTAGCATGATAAAGAAGATTCAAAGAGAGTGAGATGCCAGCTCCTTTCATTCAGTCAGTAGCTTCAAACATTTCTGGTATATGAAAAACATGTTTTTCAATGGCAAAAATCAATGAATATTGTAAATGCACAAACAGTAATATCTCCACATTGCAAGGTGCAATTCTGAAATTTTTTGCTTTTTCCTGCTAATCCTAGCATGATAAAGAAGATTCAAAGAGAGTGAGATGCCAGCTCCTTTCATTCAGTCAGTAGCTTCAAACATTTCTGGTATATGAAAAACATGTTTTTCAATGGCAAAAATCAATGAATATTGTAAATGCACAAACAGTAATATCTCCACATTGCAAGGTGCAATTCTGAAATTTTTTGCTTTTTCCTGCTAATCCTAGCATGATAAAGAAGATTCAAAGAGAGTGAGATGCCAGCTCCTTTCATTCAGTCAGTAGCTTCAAACATTTCTGGACGTTTTTCAATGGCAAAAATCAATGAATATTGTAAATGCACAAACAGTAATATCTCCACATTGCAAGGTGCAATTCTGAAATTTTTTGCTTTTTCCTGTTAATCCTAGCATGATAAAGAAGATTCAAAGAGAGTGAGATGCCAGCTCCTTTCATTCAGTCAGTAGCTTCAAACATTTCTGGTATATGAAAAACATGTTTTTCAATGGCAAAATCAATGAATATTGTAAATGCACAAACAGTAATATCTCCACATTGCAAGGTGCAATTCTGAAATTTTTTGCTTTTTCCTGCTAATCCTAGCATGATAAAGAAGATTCAAAGAGAGTGAGATGCCAGCTCCTTTCATTCAGTCAGTAGCTTCAAACATTTCTGGACGTTTTTCAATGGCAAAAATCAATGAATATTGTAAATGCACAAACAGTAATATCTCCACATTGCAAGGTGCAATTCTGAAATTTTTTGCTTTTTCCTGCTAATCCTAGCATGATAAAGAAGATTCAAAGAGAGTGAGATGCCAGCTCCTTTCATTCAGTCAGTAGCTTCAAACATTTTTGGACGTTTTTCAATGGCAAAAATCAATGAATATTGTAAATGCACAAACAGTAATATCTCCACATTGCAAGGTGCAATTCTGAAATTTTTTGCTTTTTCCTGCTAATCCTAGCATGATAAAGAAGATTCAAAGAGAGTGAGATGCCAGCTCCTTTCATTCAGTCAGTAGCTTCAAACATTTCTGGTATATGAAAAACATGTTTTTCAATGGCAAAAATCAATGAATATTGTAAATGCACAAACAGTAATATCTCCACATTGCAAGGTGCAATTCTGAAATTTTTTGCTTTTTCCTGCTAATCCTAGCATGATAAAGAAGATTCAAAGAGAGTGAGATGCCAGCTCCTTTCATTCAGTCAGTAGCTTCAAACATTTCTGGTATATGAAAAACATGTTTTTCAATGGCAAAAATCAATGAATATTGTAAATACACAAACAGTAATATCTCCACATTGCAAGGTGCAATTCTGAAATTTTTTGCTTTTTCCTGCTAATCCTAGCATGATAAAGAATATTCAAAGAGTGAGATGCCAGCTCCTTTCATTCAGTCAGTAGCTTCAAACATTTCTGGACGTTTTTCAATGGCAAAAATCAATGAATATTGTAAATGCACAAACAGTAATATCTCCACATTGCAAGGTGCAATTCTGAAATTTTTTGCTTTTTCCTGCTAATCCTAGCATGATAAAGAAGATTCAAAGAGAGTGAGATGCCAGCTCCTTTCATTCAGTCAGTAGCTTCAAACATTTCTGGTATATGAAAAACATGTTTTTCAATGGCAAAAATCAATGAATATTGTAAATGCACAAACAGTAATATCTCCACATTGCAAGGTGCAATTCTGAAATTTTTTGCTTTTTCCTGCTAATCCTAGAATGATAAAGAAGATTCAAAGAGTGAGATGCCAGCTCCTTTCATTCAGTCAGTAGCTTCAAACATTTCTGGACGTTTTTCAATGGCAAAAATCAATGAATATTGTAAATGCACAAACAGTAATATCTCCACATTGCAAGGTGCAATTCTGAAATTTTTTGCTTTTTCCTGCTAATCCTAGCATGATAAAGAAGATTCAAAGAGAGTGAGATGCCAGCTCCTTTCATTCAGTCAGTAGCTTCAAACATTTCTGGTATATGAAAAACATGTTTTTCAATGGCAAAAATCAATGAATATTGTAAATGCACAAACAGTAATATCTCCACATTGCAAGGTGCAATTCTGAAATTTTTTGCTTTTTCCTGCTAATCCTAGCATGATAAAGAAGATTCAAAGAGAGTGAGATGCCAGCTCCTTTCATTCAGTCAGTAGCTTCAAACATTTCTGGTATATGAAAAACATGTTTTTCAATGGCAAAAATCAATGAATATTGTAAATGCACAAACAGTAATATCTCCACATTGCAAGGTGCAATTCTGAAATTTTTTGCTTTTTCCTGCTAATCCTAGCATGATAAAGAAGATTCAAAGAGAGTGAGATGCCAGCTCCTTTCATTCAGTCAGTAGCTTCAAACATTTCTGGTATATGAATAACATGATGTTTTTCAATGGCAAAAAATCAATGAATATTGTAAATGCACAAACAGTAATATCTCCACATTGCAAGGTGCAATTCTGAAATTTTTTGCTTTTTCCTGCTAATCCTAGCATGATAAAGAAGATTCAAAGAGAGTGAGATGCCAGCTCCTTTCATTCAGTCAGTAGCTTCAAACATTTCTGGACGTTTTTCAACGGCAAAAATCAATGAATATTGTAAATGCACAAACAGTAATATCTCCACATTGCAAGGTGCAATTCTGAAATTTTTTGCTTTTTCCTGTTAATCCTAGCATGATAAAGAAGATTCAAAGAGAGTGAGATGCCAGCTCCTTTCATTCAGTCAGTAGCTTCAAACATTTCTGGTATATGAAAAACATGTTTTTCAATGGCAAAAATCAATGAATATTGTAAATGCACAAACAGTAATATCTCCACATTGCAAGGTGCAATTCTGAAATTTTTTGCTTTTTCCTGCTAATCCTAGCATGATAAAGAAGATTCAAAGAGAGTGAGATGCCAGCTCCTTTCATTCAGTCAGTAGCTTCAAACATTTCTGGTATATGAAAAACATGTTTTTCAATGGCAAAAATCAATGAATATTGAAAATGCACAAACAGTAATATCTCCACTTTGCAAGGTGCAATTCTGAAATTTTTTGCTTTTTCCTGCTAATCCTAGCATGATAAAGAAGATTCAAAGAGAGTGAGATGCCAGCTCCTTTCATTCAGTCAGTAGCTTCAAACATTTCTGGTATATGAATAACATGATGTTTTTCAATGGCAAAAATCAATGAATATTGTAAATGCACAAACAGTAATATCTCCACATTGCAAGGTGCAATTCTGAAATTTTTTGCTTTTTCCTGCTAATCCTAGCATGATAAAGAAGATTCAAAGAGAGTGAGATGCCAGCTCCTTTCATTCAGTCAGTAGCTTCAAACATTTCTGGACGTTTTTCAATGGCAAAAATCAATGAATATTGTAAATGCACAAACAGTAATATCTCCACATTGCAAGGTGCAATTCTGAAATTTTTTGCTTTTTCCTGTTAATCCTAGCATGATAAAGAAGATTCAAAGAGAGTGAGATGCCAGCTCCTTTCATTCAATCAGTAGCTTCAAACATTTCTGGTATATGAAAAACATGTTTTTCAATGGCAAAAATCAATGAATATTGTAAATGCACAAACAGTAATATCTCCACATTGCAAGGTGCAATTCTGAAATTTTTTGCTTTTTCCTGCTAATCCTAGCATGATAAAGAAGATTCAAAGAGAGTGAGATGCCAGCTCCTTTCATTCAGTCAGTAGCTTCAAACATTTCTGGACGTTTTTCAATGGCAAAAATCTATGAATATTGTAAATGCACAAACAGTAATATCTCCACATTGCAAGGTGCAATTCTGAAATTTTTTGCTTTTTCCTGCTAATCCTAGCATGATAAAGAAGATTCAAAGAGAGTGATATGCCAGCTCCTTTCATTCAGTCAGTAGCTTCAAACATTTTTGGACGTTTTTCAATGGCAAAAATCAATGAATATTGTAAATGCACAAACAGTAATATCTCCACATTGCAAGGTGCAATTCTGAAATTTTTTGCTTTTTCCTGCTAATCCTAGCATGATAAAGAAGATTCAAAGAGAGTGAGATGCCAGCTCCTTTCATTCAGTCAGTAGCTTCAAACATTTCTGGTATATGAAAAACATGTTTTTCAATGGCAAAAATCAATGAATATTGTAAATGCACAAACAGTAATATCTCCACATTGCAAGGTGCAATTCTGAAATTTTTTGCTTTTTCCTGCTAATCCTAGCATGATAAAGAAGATTCAAAGAGAGTGAGATGCCAGCTCCTTTCATTCAGTCAGTAGCTTCAAACATTTCTGGTATATGAAAAACATGTTTTTCAATGGCAAAAATCAATGAATATTGTAAATACACAAACAGTAATATCTCCACATTGCAAGGTGCAATTCTGAAATTTTTTGCTTTTTCCTGCTAATCCTAGCATGATAAAGAAGATTCAAAGAGTGAGATGCCAGCTCCTTTCATTCAGTCAGTAGCTTCAAACATTTCTGGACGTTTTTCAATGGCAAAAATCAATGAATATTGTAAATGCACAAACAGTAATATCTCCACATTGCAAGGTGCAATTCTGAAATTTTTTGCTTTTTCCTGCTAATCCTAGCATGATAAAGAAGATTCAAAGAGAGTGAGATGCCAGCTCCTTTCATTCAGTCAGTAGCTTCAAACATTTCTGGTATATGAAAAACATGTTTTTCAATGGCAAAAATCAATGAATATTGTAAATGCACAAACAGTAATATCTCCACATTGCAAGGTGCAATTCTGAAATTTTTTGCTTTTTCCTGCTAATCCTAGAATGATAAAGAAGATTCAAAGAGTGAGATGCCAGCTCCTTTCATTCAGTCAGTAGCTTCAAACATTTCTGGACGTTTTTCAATGGCAAAAATCAATGAATATTGTAAATGCACAAACAGTAATATCTCCACATTGCAAGGTGCAATTCTGAAATTTTTTGCTTTTTCCTGCTAATCCTAGCATGATAAAGAAGATTCAAAGAGAGTGAGATGCCAGCTCCTTTCATTCAGTCAGTAGCTTCAAACATTTCTGGTATATGAAAAACATGTTTTTCAATGGCAAAAATCAATGAATATTGTAAATGCACAAACAGTAATATCTCCACATTGCAAGGTGCAATTCTGAAATTTTTTGCTTTTTCCTGCTAATCCTAGCATGATAAAGAAGATTCAAAGAGAGTGAGATGCCAGCTCCTTTCATTCAGTCAGTAGCTTCAAACATTTCTGGTATATGAAAAACATGTTTTTCAATGGCAAAAATCAATGAATATTGTAAATGCACAAACAGTAATATCTCCACATAGCAAGGTGCAATTCTGAAATTTTTTGCTTTTTCCTGCTAATCCTAGCATGATAAAGAAGATTCAAAGAGAGTGAGATGCCAGCTCCTTTCATTCAGTCAGTAGCTTCAAACATTTCTGGTATATGAATAACATGATGTTTTTCAATGGCAAAAATCAATGAATATTGTAAATGCACAAACAGTAATATCTCCACATTGCAAGGTGCAATTCTGAAATTTTTTGCTTTTTCCTGCTAATCCTAGCATGATAAAGAAGATTCAAAGAGAGTGAGATGCCAGCTCCTTTCATTCAGTCAGTAGCTTCAAACATTTCTGGACGTTTTTCAATGGCAAAAATCAATGAATATTGTAAATGCACAAACAGTAATATCTCCACATTGCAAGGTGCAATTCTGAAATTTTTTGCTTTTTCCTGTTAATCCTAGCATGATAAAGAAGATTCAAAGAGAGTGAGATGCCAGCTCCTTTCATTCAGTCAGTAGCTTCAAACATTTCTGGTATATGAAAAACATGTTTTTCAATGGCAAAAATCAATGAATATTGTAAATGCACAAACAGTAATATCTCCACATTGCAAGGTGCAATTCTGAATTTTTTTGCTTTTTCCTGCTAATCCTAGCATGATAAAGAAGATTCAAAGAGAGTGAGATGCCAGCTCCTTTCATTCAGTCAGTAGCTTCAAACATTTCTGGACGTTTTTCAATGGCAAAAATCAATGAATATTGTAAATGCACAAACAGTAATATCTCCACATTGCAAGGTGCAATTCTGAAATTTTTTGCTTTTTCCTGCTAATCCTAGCATGATAAAGAAGATTCAAAGAGAGTGAGATGCCAGCTCCTTTCATTCAGTCAGTAGCTTCAAACATTTTTGGATGTTTTTCAATGGCAAAAATCAATGAATATTGTAAATGCACAAACAGTAATATCTCCACATTGCAAGGTGCAATTCTGAAATTTTTTGCTTTTTCCTGCTAATCCTAGCATGATAAAGAAGATTCAAAGAGAGTGAGATGCCAGCTCCTTTCATTCAGTCAGTAGCTTCAAACATTTCTGGTATATGAAAAACATGTTTTTCAATGGCAAAAATCAATGAATATTGTAAATGCACAAACAGTAATATCTCCACATTGCAAGGTGCAATTCTGAAATTTTTTGCTTTTTCCTGCTAATCCTAGCATGATAAAGAAGATTCAAAGAGAGTGAGATGCCAGCTCCTTTCATTCAGTCAGTAGCTTCAAACATTTCTGGTATATGAAAAACATGTTTTTCAATGGCAAAAATCAATGAATATTGTAAATACACAAAGAGTAATATCTCCACATTGCAAGGTGCAATTCTGAAATTTTTTGCTTTTTCCTGCTAATCCTAGCATGATAAAGAAGATTCAAAGAGTGAGATGCCAGCTCCTTTCATTCAGTCAGTAGCTTCAAACATTTCTGGACGTTTTTCAATGGCAAAAATCAATGAATATTGTAAATGCACAAACAGTAATATCTCCACATTGCAAGGTGCAATTCTGAAATTTTTTGCTTTTTCCTGCTAATCCTAGCATGATAAAGAAGATTCAAAGAGAGTGAGATGCCAGCTCCTTTCATTCAGTCAGTAGCTTCAAACATTTCTGGTATATGAAAAACATGTTTTTCAATGGCAAAAATCAATGAATATTGTAAATGCACAAACAGTAATATCTCCACATTGCAAGGTGCAATTCTGAAATTTTTTGCTTTTTCCTGCTAATCCTAGAATGATAAAGAAGATTCAAAGAGTGAGATGCCAGCTCCTTTCATTCAGTCAGTAGCTTCAAACATTTCTGGACGTTTTTCAATGGCAAAAATCAATGAATATTGTAAATGCACAAACAGTAATATCTCCACATTGCAAGGTGCAATTCTGAAATTTTTTGCTTTTTCCTGCTAATCCTAGCATGATAAAGAAGATTCAAAGAGAGTGAGATGCCAGCTCCTTTCATTCAGTCAGTAGCTTCAAACATTTCTGGTATATGAAAAACATGTTTTTCAATGGCAAAAATCAATGAATATTGTAAATGCACAAACAGTAATATCTCCACATTGCAAGGTGCAATTCTGAAATTTTTTGCTTTTTCCTGCTAATCCTAGCATGATAAAGAAGATTCAAAGAGAGTGAGATGCCAGCTCCTTTCATTCAGTCAGTAGCTTCAAACATTTCTGGTATATGAAAAACATGTTTTTCAATGGCAAAAATCAATGAATATTGTAAATGCACAAACAGTAATATCTCCACATTGCAAGGTGCAATTCTGAAATTTTTTGCTTTTTCCTGCTAATCCTAGCATGATAAAGAAGATTCAAAGAGAGTGAGATGCCAGCTCCTTTCATTCAGTCAGTAGCTTCAAACATTTCTGGTATATGAATAACATGATGTTTTTCAATGGCAAAAAATCAATGAATATTGTAAATGCACAAACAGTAATATCTCCACATTGCAAGGTGCAATTCTGAAATTTTTTGCTTTTTCCTGCTAATCCTAGCATGATAAAGAAGATTCAAAGAGAGTGAGATGCCAGCTCCTTTCATTCAGTCAGTAGCTTCAAACATTTCTGGACGTTTTTCAACGGCAAAAATCAATGAATATTGTAAATGCACAAACAGTAATATCTCCACATTGCAAGGTGCAATTCTGAAATTTTTTGCTTTTTCCTGTTAATCCTAGCATGATAAAGAAGATTCAAAGAGAGTGAGATGCCAGCTCCTTTCATTCAGTCAGTAGCTTCAAACATTTCTGGTATATGAAAAACATGTTTTTCAATGGCAAAAATCAATGAATATTGTAAATGCACAAACAGTAATATCTCCACATTGCAAGGTGCAATTCTGAAATTTTTTGCTTTTTCCTGCTAATCCTAGCATGATAAAGAAGATTCAAAGAGAGTGAGATGCCAGCTCCTTTCATTCAGTCAGTAGCTTCAAACATTTCTGGTATATGAAAAACATGTTTTTCAATGGCAAAAATCAATGAATATTGTAAATGCACAAACAGTAATATCTCCACATTGCAAGGTGCAATTCTGAAATTTTTTGCTTTTTCCTGCTAATCCTAGCATGATAAAGAAGATTCAAAGAGAGTGAGATGCCAGCTCCTTTCATTCAGTCAGTAGCTTCAAACATTTCTGGACGTTTTTCAATGGCAAAAATCAATGAATATTGTAAATGCAGAAACAGTAATATCTCCACATTGCAAGGTGCAATTCTGAAATTTTTTGCTTTTTCCTGCTAATCCTAGCATGATAAAGAAGATTCAAAGAGAGTGAGATGCCAGCTCCTTTCATTCAGTCAGTAGCTTCAAACATTTCTGGTATATGAAAAACATGTTTTTCAATGGCAAAAATCAATGAATATTGTAAATACACAAACAGTAATATCTCCACATTGCAAGGTGCAATTCTGAAATTTTTTGCTTTTTCCTGCTAATCCTAGCATGATAAAGAAGATTCAAAGAGTGAGATGCCAGCTCCTTTCATTCAGTCAGTAGCTTCAAACATTTCTGGACGTTTTTCAATGGCAAAAATCAATGAATATTGTAAATGCACAAACAGTAATATCTCCACATTGCAAGGTGCAATTCTGAAATTTTTTGCTTTTTCCTGCTAATCCTAGCATGATAAAGAAGATTCAAAGAGAGTGAGATGCCAGCTCCTTTCATTCAGTCAGTAGCTTCAAACATTTCTGGTATATGAAAAACATGTTTTTCAATGGCAAAAATCAATGAATATTGTAAATGCACAAACAGTAATATCTCCACATTGCAAGGTGCAATTCTGAAATTTTTTGCTTTTTCCTGCTAATCCTAGAATGATAAAGAAGATTCAAAGAGTGAGATGCCAGCTCCTTTCATTCAGTCAGTAGCTTCAAACATTTCTGGACGTTTTTCAATGGCAAAAATCAATGAATATTGTAAATGCACAAACAGTAATATCTCCACATTGCAAGGTGCAATTCTGAAATTTTTTGCTTTTTCCTGCTAATCCTAGCATGATAAAGAAGATTCAAAGAGAGTGAGATGCCAGCTCCTTTCATTCAGTCAGTAGCTTCAAACATTTCTGGTATATGAAAAACATGTTTTTCAATGGCAAAAATCAATGAATATTGTAAATGCACAAACAGTAATATCTCCACATTGCAAGGTGCAATTCTGAAATTTTTTGCTTTTTCCTGCTAATCCTAGCATGATAAAGAAGATTCAAAGAGAGTGAGATGCCAGCTCCTTTCATTCAGTCAGTAGCTTCAAACATTTCTGGTATATGAAAAACATGTTTTTCAATGGCAAAAATCAATGAATATTGTAAATGCACAAACAGTAATATCTCCACATAGCAAGGTGCAATTCTGAAATTTTTTGCTTTTTCCTGCTAATCCTAGCATGGTAAAGAAGATTCAAAGAGAGTGAGATGCCAGCTCCTTTCATTCAGTCAGTAGCTTCAAACATTTCTGGTATATGAATAACATGATGTTTTTCAATGGCAAAAATCAATGAATATTGTAAATGCACAAACAGTAATATCTCCACATTGCAAGGTGCAATTCTGAAATTTTTTGCTTTTTCCTGCTAATCCTAGCATGATAAAGAAGATTCAAAGAGAGTGAGATGCCAGCTCCTTTCATTCAGTCAGTAGCTTCAAACATTTCTGGACGTTTTTCAATGGCAAAAATCAATGAATATTGTAAATGCACAAACAGTAATATCTCCACATTGCAAGGTGCAATTCTGAAATTTTTTGCTTTTTCCTGTTAATCCTAGCATGATAAAGAAGATTCAAAGAGAGTGAGATGCCAGCTCCTTTCATTCAGTCAGTAGCTTCAAACATTTCTGGTATATGAAAAACATGTTTTTCAATGGCAAAAATCAATGAATATTGTAAATGCACAAACAGTAATATCTCCACATTGCAAGGTGCAATTCTGAATTTTTTTGCTTTTTCCTGCTAATCCTAGAATGATAAAGAAGATTCAAAGAGTGAGATGCCAGCTCCTTTCATTCAGTCAGTAGCTTCAAACATTTCTGGACGTTTTTCAATGGCAAAAATCAATGAATATTGTAAATGCACAAACAGTAATATCTCCACATTGCAAGGTGCAATTCTGAAATTTTTTGCTTTTTCCTGCTAATCCTAGCATGATAAAGAAGATTCAAAAAGAGTGAGATGCCAGCTCCTTTCATTCAGTCAGTAGCTTCAAACATTTCTGGTATATGAAAAACATGTTTTTCAATGGCAAAAATCAATGAATATTGTAAATGCACAAACAGTAATATCTCCACATTGCAAGGTGCAATTCTGAAATTTTTTGCTTTTTCCTGCTAATCCTAGCATGATAAAGAAGATTCAAAGAGAGTGAGATGCCAGCTCCTTTCATTCAGTCAGTAGCTTCAAACATTTCTGGTATATGAAAAACATGTTTTTCAATGGCAAAAATCAATGAATATTGTAAATGCACAAACAGTAATATCTCCACATAGCAAGGTGCAATTCTGAAATTTTTTGCTTTTTCCTGCTAATCCTAGCATGATAAAGAAGATTCAAAGAGAGTGAGATGCCAGCTCCTTTCATTCAGTCAGTAGCTTCAAACATTTCTGGTATATGAATAACATGATGTTTTTCAATGGCAAAAATCAATGAATATTGTAAATGCACAAACAGTAATATCTCCACATTGCAAGGTGCAATTCTGAAATTTTTTGCTTTTTCCTGCTAATCCTAGCATGATAAAGAAGATTCAAAGAGAGTGAGATGCCAGCTCCTTTCATTCAGTCAGTAGCTTCAAACATTTCTGGACGTTTTTCAATGGCAAAAATCAATGAATATTGTAAATGCACAAACAGTAATATCTCCACATTGCAAGGTGCAATTCTGAAATTTTTTGCTTTTTCCTGTTAATCCTAGCATGATAAAGAAGATTCAAAGAGAGTGAGATGCCAGCTCCTTTCATTCAGTCAGTAGCTTCAAACATTTCTGGTATATGAAAAACATGTTTTTCAATGGCAAAAATCAATGAATATTGTAAATGCACAAACAGTAATATCTCCACATTGCAAGGTGCAATTCTGAAATTTTTTGCTTTTTCCTGCTAATCCTAGCATGATAAAGAAGATTCAAAGAGAGTGAGATGCCAGCTCCTTTCATTCAGTCAGTAGCTTCAAACATTTCTGGTATATGAAAAACATGTTTTTCAATGGCAAAAATCAATGAATATTGTAAATGCACAAACAGTAATATCTCCACATTGCAAGGTGCAATTCTGAAATTTTTTGCTTTTTCCTGCTAATCCTAGCATGATAAAGAAGATTCAAAGAGAGTGAGATGCCAGCTCCTTTCATTCAGTCAGTAGCTTCAAACATTTCTGGACGTTTTTCAATGGCAAAAATCAATGAATATTGTAAATGCACAAACAGTAATATCTCCACATTGCAAGGTGCAATTCTGAAATTTTTTGCTTTTTCCTGCTAATCCTAGCATGATAAAGAAGATTCAAAGAGAGTGAGATGCCAGCTCCTTTCATTCAGTCAGTAGCTTCAAACATTTTTGGACGTTTTTCAATGGCAAAAATCAATGAATATTGTAAATGCACAAACAGTAATATCTCCACATTGCAAGGTGCAATTCTGAAATTTTTTGCTTTTTCCTGCTAATCCTAGCATGATAAAGAAGATTCAAAGAGAGTGAGATGCCAGCTCCTTTCATTCAGTCAGTAGCTTCAAACATTTCTGGTATATGAAAAACATGTTTTTCAATGGCAAAAATCAATGAATATTGTAAATGCACAAACAGTAATATCTCCACATTGCAAGGTGCAATTCTGAAATTTTTTGCTTTTTCCTGCTAATCCTAGCATGATAAAGAAGATTCAAAGAGAGTGAGATGCCAGCTCCTTTCATTCAGTCAGTAGCTTCAAACATTTCTGGTATATGAAAAACATGTTTTTCAATGGCAAAAATCAATGAATATTGTAAATACACAAACAGTAATATCTCCACATTGCAAGGTGCAATTCTGAAATTTTTTGCTTTTTCCTGCTAATCCTAGCATGATAAAGAAGATTCAAAGAGTGAGATGCCAGCTCCTTTCATTCAGTCAGTAGCTTCAAACATTTCTGGACGTTTTTCAATGGCAAAAATCAATGAATATTGTAAATGCACAAACAGTAATATCTCCACATTGCAAGGTGCAATTCTGAAATTTTTTGCTTTTTCCTGCTAATCCTAGCATGATAAAGAAGATTCAAAGAGAGTGAGATGCCAGCTCCTTTCATTCAGTCAGTAGCTTCAAACATTTCTGGTATATGAAAAACATGTTTTTCAATGGCAAAAATCAATGAATATTGTAAATGCACAAACAGTAATATCTCCACATTGCAAGGTGCAATTCTGAAATTTTTTGCTTTTTCCTGCTAATCCTAGAATGATAAAGAAGATTCAAAGAGTGAGATGCCAGCTCCTTTCATTCAGTCAGTAGCTTCAAACATTTCTGGACGTTTTTCAATGGCAAAAATCAATGAATATTGTAAATGCACAAACAGTAATATCTCCACATTGCAAGGTGCAATTCTGAAATTTTTTGCTTTTTCCTGCTAATCCTAGCATGATAAAGAAGATTCAAAGAGAGTGAGATGCCAGCTCCTTTCATTCAGTCAGTAGCTTCAAACATTTCTGGTATATGAAAAACATGTTTTTCAATGGCAAAAATCAATGAATATTGTAAATGCACAAACAGTAATATCTCCACATTGCAAGGTGCAATTCTGAAATTTTTTGCTTTTTCCTGCTAATCCTAGCATGATAAAGAAGATTCAAAGAGAGTGAGATGCCAGCTCCTTTCATTCAGTCAGTAGCTTCAAACATTTCTGGTATATGAAAAACATGTTTTTCAATGGCAAAAATCAATGAATATTGTAAATGCACAAACAGTAATATCTCCACATTGCAAGGTGCAATTCTGAAATTTTTTGCTTTTTCCTGCTAATCCTAGCATGATAAAGAAGATTCAAAGAGAGTGAGATGCCAGCTCCTTTCATTCAGTCAGTAGCTTCAAACATTTCTGGTATATGAATAACATGATGTTTTTCAATGGCAAAAAATCAATGAATATTGTAAATGCACAAACAGTAATATCTCCACATTGCAAGGTGCAATTCTGAAATTTTTTGCTTTTTCCTGCTAATCCTAGCATGATAAAGAAGATTCAAAGAGAGTGAGATGCCAGCTCCTTTCATTCAGTCAGTAGCTTCAAACATTTCTGGACGTTTTTCAACGGCAAAAATCAATGAATATTGTAAATGCACAAACAGTAATATCTCCACATTGCAAGGTGCAATTCTGAAATTTTTTGCTTTTTCCTGTTAATCCTAGCATGATAAAGAAGATTCAAAGAGAGTGAGATGCCAGCTCCTTTCATTCAGTCAGTAGCTTCAAACATTTCTGGTATATGAAAAACATGTTTTTCAATGGCAAAAATCAATGAATATTGTAAATGCACAAACAGTAATATCTCCACATTGCAAGGTGCAATTCTGAAATTTTTTGCTTTTTCCTGCTAATCCTAGCATGATAAAGAAGATTCAAAGAGAGTGAGATGCCAGCTCCTTTCATTCAGTCAGTAGCTTCAAACATTTCTGGTATATGAAAAACATGTTTTTCAATGGCAAAAATCAATGAATATTGAAAATGCACAAACAGTAATATCTCCACTTTGCAAGGTGCAATTCTGAAATTTTTTGCTTTTTCCTGCTAATCCTAGCATGATAAAGAAGATTCAAAGAGAGTGAGATGCCAGCTCCTTTCATTCAGTCAGTAGCTTCAAACATTTCTGGTATATGAATAACATGATGTTTTTCAATGGCAAAAATCAATGAATATTGTAAATGCACAAACAGTAATATCTCCACATTGCAAGGTGCAATTCTGAAATTTTTTGCTTTTTCCTGCTAATCCTAGCATGATAAAGAAGATTCAAAGAGAGTGAGATGCCAGCTCCTTTCATTCAGTCAGTAGCTTCAAACATTTCTGGACGTTTTTCAATGGCAAAAATCAATGAATATTGTAAATGCACAAACAGTAATATCTCCACATTGCAAGGTGCAATTCTGAAATTTTTTGCTTTTTCCTGTTAATCCTAGCATGATAAAGAAGATTCAAAGAGAGTGAGATGCCAGCTCCTTTCATTCAGTCAGTAGCTTCAAACATTTCTGGTATATGAAAAACATGTTTTTCAATGGCAAAAATCAATGAATATTGTAAATGCACAAACAGTAATATCTCCACATTGCAAGGTGCAATTCTGAAATTTTTTGCTTTTTCCTGCTAATCCTAGCATGATAAAGAAGATTCAAAGAGAGTGAGATGCCAGCTCCTTTCATTCAGTCAGTAGCTTCAAACATTTCTGGACGTTTTTCAATGGCAAAAATCTATGAATATTGTAAATGCACAAACAGTAATATCTCCACATTGCAAGGTGCAATTCTGAAATTTTTTGCTTTTTCCTGCTAATCCTAGCATGATAAAGAAGATTCAAAGAGAGTGATATGCCAGCTCCTTTCATTCAGTCAGTAGCTTCAAACATTTTTGGACGTTTTTCAATGGCAAAAATCAATGAATATTGTAAATGCACAAACAGTAATATCTCCACATTGCAAGGTGCAATTCTGAAATTTTTTGCTTTTTCCTGCTAATCCTAGCATGATAAAGAAGATTCAAAGAGAGTGAGATGCCAGCTCCTTTCATTCAGTCAGTAGCTTCAAACATTTCTGGTATATGAAAAACATGTTTTTCAATGGCAAAAATCAATGAATATTGTAAATGCACAAACAGTAATATCTCCACATTGCAAGGTGCAATTCTGAAATTTTTTGCTTTTTCCTGCTAATCCTAGCATGATAAAGAAGATTCAAAGAGAGTGAGATGCCAGCTCCTTTCATTCAGTCAGTAGCTTCAAACATTTCTGGTATATGAAAAACATGTTTTTCAATGGAAAAAATCAATGAATATTGTAAATACACAAACAGTAATATCTCCACATTGCAAGGTGCAATTCTGAAATTTTTTGCTTTTTCCTGCTAATCCTAGCATGATAAAGAAGATTCAAAGAGTGAGATGCCAGCTCCTTTCATTCAGTCAGTAGCTTCAAACATTTCTGGACGTTTTTCAATGGCAAAAATCAATGAATATTGTAAATGCACAAACAGTAATATCTCCACATTGCAAGGTGCAATTCTGAAATTTTTTGCTTTTTCCTGCTAATCCTAGCATGATAAAGAAGATTCAAAGAGAGTGAGATGCCAGCTCCTTTCATTCAGTCAGTAGCTTCAAACATTTCTGGTATATGAAAAACATGTTTTTCAATGGCAAAAATCAATGAATATTGTAAATGCACAAACAGTAATATCTCCACATTGCAAGGTGCAATTCTGAAATTTTTTGCTTTTTCCTGCTAATCCTAGAATGATAAAGAAGATTCAAAGAGTGAGATGCCAGCTCCTTTCATTCAGTCAGTAGCTTCAAACATTTCTGGACGTTTTTCAATGGCAAAAATCAATGAATATTGTAAATGCACAAACAGTAATATCTCCACATTGCAAGGTGCAATTCTGAAATTTTTTGCTTTTTCCTGCTAATCCTAGCATGATAAAGAAGATTCAAAGAGAGTGAGATGCCAGCTCCTTTCATTCAGTCAGTAGCTTCAAACATTTCTGGTATATGAAAAACATGTTTTTCAATGGCAAAAATCAATGAATATTGTAAATGCACAAACAGTAATATCTCCACATTGCAAGGTGCAATTCTGAAATTTTTTGCTTTTTCCTGCTAATCCTAGCATGATAAAGAAGATTCAAAGAGAGTGAGATGCCAGCTCCTTTCATTCAGTCAGTAGCTTCAAACATTTCTGGTATATGAAAAACATGTTTTTCAATGGCAAAAATCAATGAATATTGTAAATGCACAAACAGTAATATCTCCACATAGCAAGGTGCAATTCTGAAATTTTTTGCTTTTTCCTGCTAATCCTAGCATGATAAAGAAGATTCAAAGAGAGTGAGATGCCAGCTCCTTTCATTCAGTCAGTAGCTTCAAACATTTCTGGTATATGAATAACATGATGTTTTTCAATGGCAAAAATCAATGAATATTGTAAATGCACAAACAGTAATATCTCCACATTGCAAGGTGCAATTCTGAAATTTTTTGCTTTTTCCTGCTAATCCTAGCATGATAAAGAAGATTCAAAGAGAGTGAGATGCCAGCTCCTTTCATTCAGTCAGTAGCTTCAAACATTTCTGGACGTTTTTCAATGGCAAAAATCAATGAATATTGTAAATGCACAAACAGTAATATCTCCACATTGCAAGGTGCAATTCTGAAATTTTTTGCTTTTTCCTGTTAATCCTAGCATGATAAAGAAGATTCAAAGAGAGTGAGATGCCAGCTCCTTTCATTCAGTCAGTAGCTTCAAACATTTCTGGTATATGAAAAACATGTTTTTCAATGGCAAAAATCAATGAATATTGTAAATGCACAAACAGTAATATCTCCACATTGCAAGGTGCAATTCTGAATTTTTTTGCTTTTTCCTGCTAATCCTAGCATGATAAAGAAGATTCAAAGAGAGTGAGATGCCAGCTCCTTTCATTCAGTCAGTAGCTTCAAACATTTCTGGACGTTTTTCAATGGCAAAAATCAATGAATATTGTAAATGCACAAACAGTAATATCTCCACATTGCAAGGTGCAATTCTGAAATTTTTTGCTTTTTCCTGCTAATCCTAGCATGATAAAGAAGATTCAAAGAGAGTGAGATGCCAGCTCCTTTCATTCAGTCAGTAGCTTCAAACATTTTTGGACGTTTTTCAATGGCAAAAATCAATGAATATTGTAAATGCACAAACAGTAATATCTCCACATTGCAAGGTGCAATTCTGAAATTTTTTGCTTTTTCCTGCTAATCCTAGCATGATAAAGAAGATTCAAAGAGAGTGAGATGCCAGCTCCTTTCATTCAGTCAGTAGCTTCAAACATTTCTGGTATATGAAAAACATGTTTTTCAATGGCAAAAATCAATGAATATTGTAAATACACAAAGAGTAATATCTCCACATTGCAAGGTGCAATTCTGAAATTTTTTGCTTTTTCCTGCTAATCCTAGCATGATAAAGAAGATTCAAAGAGTGAGATGCCAGCTCCTTTCATTCAGTCAGTAGCTTCAAACATTTCTGGACGTTTTTCAATGGCAAAAATCAATGAATATTGTAAATGCACAAACAGTAATATCTCCACATTGCAAGGTGCAATTCTGAAATTTTTTGCTTTTTCCTGCTAATCCTAGCATGATAAAGAAGATTCAAAGAGAGTGAGATGCCAGCTCCTTTCATTCAGTCAGTAGCTTCAAACATTTCTGGTATATGAAAAACATGTTTTTCAATGGCAAAAATCAATGAATATTGTAAATGCACAAACAGTAATATCTCCACATTGCAAGGTGCAATTCTGAAATTTTTTGCTTTTTCCTGCTAATCCTAGAATGATAAAGAAGATTCAAAGAGTGAGATGCCAGCTCCTTTCATTCAGTCAGTAGCTTCAAACATTTCTGGACGTTTTTCAATGGCAAAAATCAATGAATATTGTAAATGCACAAACAGTAATATCTCCACATTGCAAGGTGCAATTCTGAAATTTTTTGCTTTTTCCTGCTAATCCTAGCATGATAAAGAAGATTCAAAGAGAGTGAGATGCCAGCTCCTTTCATTCAGTCAGTAGCTTCAAACATTTCTGGTATATGAAAAACATGTTTTTCAATGGCAAAAATCAATGAATATTGTAAATGCACAAACAGTAATATCTCCACATTGCAAGGTGCAATTCTGAAATTTTTTGCTTTTTCCTGCTAATCCTAGCATGATAAAGAAGATTCAAAGAGAGTGAGATGCCAGCTCCTTTCATTCAGTCAGTAGCTTCAAACATTTCTGGTATATGAAAAACATGTTTTTCAATGGCAAAAATCAATGAATATTGTAAATGCACAAACAGTAATATCTCCACATTGCAAGGTGCAATTCTGAAATTTTTTGCTTTTTCCTGCTAATCCTAGCATGATAAAGAAGATTCAAAGAGAGTGAGATGCCAGCTCCTTTCATTCAGTCAGTAGCTTCAAACATTTCTGGTATATGAATAACATGATGTTTTTCAATGGCAAAAAATCAATGAATATTGTAAATGCACAAACAGTAATATCTCCACATTGCAAGGTGCAATTCTGAAATTTTTTGCTTTTTCCTGCTAATCCTAGCATGATAAAGAAGATTCAAAGAGAGTGAGATGCCAGCTCCTTTCATTCAGTCAGTAGCTTCAAACATTTCTGGACGTTTTTCAACGGCAAAAATCAATGAATATTGTAAATGCACAAACAGTAATATCTCCACATTGCAAGGTGCAATTCTGAAATTTTTTGCTTTTTCCTGTTAATCCTAGCATGATAAAGAAGATTCAAAGAGAGTGAGATGCCAGCTCCTTTCATTCAGTCAGTAGCTTCAAACATTTCTGGTATATGAAAAACATGTTTTTCAATGGCAAAAATCAATGAATATTGTAAATGCACAAACAGTAATATCTCCACATTGCAAGGTGCAATTCTGAAATTTTTTGCTTTTTCCTGCTAATCCTAGCATGATAAAGAAGATTCAAAGAGAGTGAGATGCCAGCTCCTTTCATTCAGTCAGTAGCTTCAAACATTTCTGGTATATGAAAAACATGTTTTTCAATGGCAAAAATCAATGAATATTGTAAATGCACAAACAGTAATATCTCCACATTGCAAGGTGCAATTCTGAAATTTTTTGCTTTTTCCTGCTAATCCTAGCATGATAAAGAAGATTCAAAGAGAGTGAGATGCCAGCTCCTTTCATTCAGTCAGTAGCTTCAAACATTTCTGGTATATGAATAACATGATGTTTTTCAATGGCAAAAATCAATGAATATTGTAAATGCACAAACAGTAAAATCTCCACATTGCAAGGTGCAATTCTGAAATTTTTTGCTTTTTCCTGCTAATCCTAGCATGATAAAGAAGATTCAAAGAGAGTGAGATGCCAGCTCCTTTCATTCAGTCAGTAGCTTCAAACATTTCTGGACGTTTTTCAATGGCAAAAATCAATGAATATTGTAAATGCACAAACAGTAATATCTCCACATTGCAAGGTGCAATTCTGAAATTTTTTGCTTTTTCCTGTTAATCCTAGCATGATAAAGAAGATTCAAAGAGAGTAAGATGCCAGCTCCTTTCATTCAGTCAGTAGCTTCAAACATTTCTGGTATATGAAAAACATGTTTTTCAATGGCAAAAATCAATGAATATTGTAAATGCACAAACAGTAATATCTCCACATTGCAAGGTGCAATTCTGAAATTTTTTGCTTTTTCCTGCTAATCCTAGCATGATAAAGAAGATTCAAAGAGAGTGAGATGCCAGCTCCTTTCATTCAGTCAGTAGCTTCAAACATTTCTGGACGTTTTTCAATGGCAAAAATCAATGAATATTGTAAATGCACAAACAGTAATATCTCCACATTGCAAGGTGCAATTCTGAAATTTTTTGCTTTTTCCTGCTAATCCTAGCATGATAAAGAAGATTCAAAGAGAGTGAGATGCCAGCTCCTTTCATTCAGTCAGTAGCTTCAAACATTTTTGGACGTTTTTCAATGGCAAAAATCAATGAATATTGTAAATGCACAAACAGTAATATCTCCACATTGCAAGGTGCAATTCTGAAATTTTTTGCTTTTTCCTGCTAATCCTAGCATGATAAAGAAGATTCAAAGAGAGTGAGATGCCAGCTCCTTTCATTCAGTCAGTTGCTTCAAACATTTCTGGTATATGAAAAACATGTTTTTCAATGGCAAAAATCAATGAATATTGTAAATGCAGAAACAGTAATATCTCCACATTGCAAGGTGCAATTCTGAAATTTTTTGCTTTTTCCTGCTAATCCTAGCATGATAAAGAAGATTCAAAGAGAGTGAGATGCCAGCTCCTTTCATTCAGTCAGTAGCTTCAAACATTTCTGGTATATGAAAAACATGTTTTTCAATGGCAAAAATCAATGAATATTGTAAATACACAAACAGTAATATCTCCACATTGCAAGGTGCAATTCTGAAATTTTTTGCTTTTTCCTGCTAATCCTAGCATGATAAAGAAGATTCAAAGAGTGAGATGCCAGCTCCTTTCATTCAGTCAGTAGCTTCAAACATTTCTGGACGTTTTTCAATGGCAAAAATCAATGAATATTGTAAATGCACAAACAGTAATATCTCCACATTGCAAGGTGCAATTCTGAAATTTTTTGCTTTTTCCTGCTAATCCTAGCATGATAAAGAAGATTCAAAGAGAGTGAGATGCCAGCTCCTTTCATTCAGTCAGTAGCTTCAAACATTTCTGGTATATGAAAAACATGTTTTTCAATGGCAAAAATCAATGAATATTGTAAATGCACAAACAGTAATATCTCCACATTGCAAGGTGCAATTCTGAAATTTTTTGCTTTTTCCTGCTAATCCTAGAATGATAAAGAAGATTCAAAGAGTGAGATGCCAGCTCCTTTCATTCAGTCAGTAGCTTCAAACATTTCTGGACGTTTTTCAATGGCAAAAATCAATGAATATTGTAAATGCACAAACAGTAATATCTCCACATTGCAAGGTGCAATTCTGAAATTTTTTGCTTTTTCCTGCTAATCCTAGCATGATAAAGAAGATTCAAAGAGAGTGAGATGCCAGCTCCTTTCATTCAGTCAGTAGCTTCAAACATTTCTGGTATATGAAAAACATGTTTTTCAATGGCAAAAATCAATGAATATTGTAAATGCACAAACAGTAATATCTCCACATTGCAAGGTGCAATTCTGAAATTTTTTGCTTTTTCCTGCTAATCCTAGCATGATAAAGAAGATTCAAAGAGAGTGAGATGCCAGCTCCTTTCATTCAGTCAGTAGCTTCAAACATTTCTGGTATATGAAAAACATGTTTTTCAATGGCAAAAATCAATGAATATTGTAAATGCACAAACAGTAATATCTCCACATAGCAAGGTGCAATTCTGAAATTTTTTGCTTTTTCCTGCTAATCCTAGCATGATAAAGAAGATTCAAAGAGAGTGAGATGCCAGCTCCTTTCATTCAGTCAGTAGCTTCAAACATTTCTGGTATATGAATAACATGATGTTTTTCAATGGCAAAAATCAATGAATATTGTAAATGCACAAACAGTAATATCTCCACATTGCAAGGTGCAATTCTGAAATTTTTTGCTTTTTCCTGCTAATCCTAGCATGATAAAGAAGATTCAAAGAGAGTGAGATGCCAGCTCCTTTCATTCAGTCAGTAGCTTCAAACATTTCTGGACGTTTTTCAATGGCAAAAATCAATGAATATTGTAAATGCACAAACAGTAATATCTCCACATTGCAAGGTGCAATTCTGAAATTTTTTGCTTTTTCCTGTTAATCCTAGCATGATAAAGAAGATTCAAAGAGAGTGAGATGCCAGCTCCTTTCATTCAGTCAGTAGCTTCAAACATTTCTGGTATATGAAAAACATGTTTTTCAATGGCAAAAATCAATGAATATTGTAAATGCACAAACAGTAATATCTCCACATTGCAAGGTGCAATTCTGAATTTTTTTGCTTTTTCCTGCTAATCCTAGAATGATAAAGAAGATTCAAAGAGTGAGATGCCAGCTCCTTTCATTCAGTCAGTAGCTTCAAACATTTCTGGACGTTTTTCAATGGCAAAAATCAATGAATATTGTAAATGCACAAACAGTAATATCTCCACATAGCAAGGTGCAATTCTGAAATTTTTTGCTTTTTCCTGCTAATCCTAGCATGATAAAGAAGATTCAAAGAGAGTGAGATGCCAGCTCCTTTCATTCAGTCAGTAGCTTCAAACATATCTGGTATATGAATAACATGATGTTTTTCAATGGCAAAAATCAATGAATATTGTAAATGCACAAACAGTAATATCTCCACATTGCAAGGTGCAATTCTGAAATTTTTTGCTTTTTCCTGCTAATCCTAGCATGATAAAGAAGATTCAAAGAGAGTGAGATGCCAGCTCCTTTCATTCAGTCAGTAGCTTCAAACATTTCTGGACGTTTTTCAATGGCAAAAATCAATGAATATTGTAAATGCACAAACAGTAATATCTCCACATTGCAAGGTGCAATTCTGAAATTTTTTGCTTTTTCCTGTTAATCCTAGCATGATAAAGAAGATTCAAAGAGAGTGAGATGCCAGCTCCTTTCATTCAGTCAGTAGCTTCAAACATTTCTGGTATATGAAAAACATGTTTTTCAATGGCAAAAATCAATGAATATTGTAAATGCACAAACAGTAATATCTCCACATTGCAAGGTGCAATTCTGAAATTTTTTGCTTTTTCCTGCTAATCCTAGCATGATAAAGAAGATTCAAAGAGAGTGAGATGCCAGCTCCTTTCATTCAGTCAGTAGCTTCAAACATTTCTGGTATATGAAAAACATGTTTTTCAATGGCAAAAATCAATGAATATTTTAAATGCACAAACAGTAATATCTCCACATTGCAAGGTGCAATTCTGAAATTTTTTGCTTTTTCCTGCTAATCCTAGCATGATAAAGAAGATTCAAAGAGAGTGAGATGCCAGCTCCTTTCATTCAGTCAGTAGCTTCAAACATTTCTGGTATATGAATAACATGATGTTTTTCAATGGCAAAAATCAGTGAATATTGTAAATGCACAAACAGTAATATCTCCACATTGCAAGGTGCAATTCTGAAATTTTTTGCTTTTTCCTGCTAATCCTAGCATGATAAAGAAGATTCAAAGAGAGTGAGATGCCAGCTCCTTTCATTCAGTCAGTAGCTTCAAACATTTCTGGTATATGAAAAACATGTTTTTCAATGGCAAAAATCAATGAATATTGTAAATGCACAAACAGTAATATCTCCACATTGCAAGGTGCAATTCTGAAATTTTTTGCTTTTTCCTGCTAATCCTAGCATGATAAAGAAGATTCAAAGAGAGTGAGATGCCAGCTCCTTTCATTCAGTCAGTAGCTTCAAACATTTCTGGTATATGAAAAACATGTTTTTCAATGGCAAAAATCAATGAATATTGTAAATGCACAAACAGTAATATCTCCACATTGCAAGGTGCAATTCTGAAATTTTTTGCTTTTTCCTGCTAATCCTAGCATGATAAAGAAGATTCAAAGAGTGAGATGCCAGCTCCTTTCATTCAGTCAGTAGCTTCAAACATTTCTGGACGTTTTTCAATGGCAAAAATCAATGAATATTGTAAATGCACAAACAGTAATATCTCCACATTGCATGGTGCAATTCTGAAATTTTTTGCTTTTTCCTGCTAATCCTAGCATGATAAAGAAGATTCAAAGAGAGTGAGATGCCAGCTCCTTTCATTCAGTCAGTAGCTTCAAACATTTCTGGTATATGAAAAACATGTTTTTCAATGGCAAAAATCAATGAATATTGTAAATGCACAAACAGTAATATCTCCACATAGCAAGGTGCAATTCTGAAATTTTTTGCTTTTTCCTGCTAATCCTAGCATGATAAAGAAGATTCAAAGAGAGTGAGATGCCAGCTCCTTTCATTCAGTCAGTAGCTTCAAACATTTCTGGTATATGAATAACATGATGTTTTTCAATGGCAAAAATCAATGAATATTGTAAATGCACAAACAGTAATATCTCCACATTGCAAGGTGCAATTCTGAAATTTTTTGCTTTTTCCTGCTAATCCTAGCATGATAAAGAAGATTCAAAGAGAGTGAGATGCCAGCTCCTTTCATTCAGTCAGTAGCTTCAAACATTTCTGGACGTTTTTCAATGGCAAAAATCAATGAATATTGTAAATGCACAAACAGTAATATCTCCACATTGCAAGGTGCAATTCTGAAATTTTTTGCTTTTTCCTGTTAATCCTAGCATGATAAAGAAGATTCAAAGAGAGTGAGATGCCAGCTCCTTTCATTCAGTCAGTAGCTTCAAACATTTCTGGTATATGAAAAACATGTTTTTCAATGGCAAAAATCAATGAATATTGTAAATGCACAAACAGTAATATCTCCACATTGCAAGGTGCAATTCTGAAATTTTTTGCTTTTTCCTGCTAATCCTAGCATGATAAAGAAGATTCAAAGAGAGTGAGATGCCAGCTCCTTTCATTCAGTCAGTAACTTCAAACATTTCTGGTATATGAATAACATGATGTTCTTCAATGGCAAAAATCAATGAATATTGTAAATGCACAAACAGTAATATCTCCACATTGCAAGGTGCAATTCTGAAATTTTTTGCTTTTTCCTGCTAATCCTAGCATGATAAAGAAGATTCAAAGAGAGTGAGATGCCAGCTCCTTTCATTCAGTCAGTAGCTTCAAACATTTCTGGTATATGAAAAACATGTTTTTCAATGGCAAAAATCAATGAATATTGTAAATGCACAAACAGTAATATCTCCACATTGCAAGGTGCAATTCTGAAATTTTTTGCTTTTTCCTGCTAATCCTAGCATGATAAAGAAGATTCAAAGAGAGTGAGATGCCAGCTCCTTTCATTCAGTCAGTAGCTTCAAACATTTCTGGTATATGAAAAACATGTTTTTCAATGGCAAAAATCAATGAATATTGTAAATGCACAAACAGTAATATCTCCACATTGCAAGGTGCAATTCTGAAATTTTTTGCTTTTTCCTGCTAATCCTAGCATGATAAAGAAGATTCAAAGAGTGAGATGCCAGCTCCTTTCATTCAGTCAGTAGCTTCAAACATTTCTGGACGTTTTTCAATGGCAAAAATCAATGAATATTGTAAATGCACAAACAGTAATATCTCCACATTGCATGGTGCAATTCTGAAATTTTTTTTTGCTTTTTCCTGCTAATCCTAGCATGATAAAGAAGATTCAAAGAGAGTGAGATGCCAGCTCCTTTCATTCAGTCAGTAGCTTCAAACATTTCTGGTATATGAAAAACATGTTTTTCAATGGCAAAAATCAATGAATATTGTAAATGCACAAACAGTAATATCTCCACATTGCAAGGTGCAATTCTGAAATTTTTTGCTTTTTCCTGCTAATCCTAGCATGATAAAGAAGATTCAAAGAGAGTGAGATGCCAGCTCCTTTCATTCAGTCAGTAGCTTCAAACATTTCTGGTATATGAAAAACATGTTTTTCAATGGCAAAAATCAATGAATATTGTAAATGCACAAACAGTAATATCTCCACATTGCAAGGTGCAATTCTGAAATTTTTTGCTTTTTCCTGCTAATCCTAGCATGATAAAGAAGATTCAAAGAGAGTGAGATGCCAGCTCCTTTCATTCAGTCAGTAGCTTCAAACATTTCTGGTATATGAAAAACATGTTTTTCAATGGCAAAAATCAATGAATATTGTAAATGCACAAACAGTAATATCTCCACATTGCAAGGTGCAATTCTGAAATTTTTTGCTTTTTCCTGCTAATCCTAGCATGATAAAGAAGATTCAAAGAGTGAGATGCCAGCTCCTTTCATTCAGTCAGTAGCTTCAAACATTTCTGGACGTTTTTCAATGGCAAAAATCAATGAATATTGTAAATGCACAAACAGTAATATCTCCACATTGCATGGTGCAATTCTGAAATTTTTTGCTTTTTCCTGCTAATCCTAGCATGATAAAGAAGATTCAAAGAGAGTGAGATGCCAGCTCCTTTCATTCAGTCAGTAGCTTCAAACATTTCTGGTATATGAAAAACATGTTTTTCAATGGCAAAAATCAATGAATATTGTAAATGCACAAACAGTAATATCTCCACATTGCAAGGTGCAATTCTGAAATTTTTTGCTTTTTCCTGCTAATCCTAGAATGATAAAGAAGATTCAAAGAGTGAGATGCCAGCTCCTTTCATTCAGTCAGTAGCTTCAAACATTTCTGGACGTTTTTCAATGGCAAAAATCAATGAATATTGTAAATGCACAAACAGTAATATCTCCACATTGCAAGGTGCAATTCTGAAATTTTTTGCTTTTTCCTGCTAATCCTAGCATGATAAAGAAGATTCAAAGAGAGTGAGATGCCAGCTCCTTTCATTCAGTCAGTAGCTTCAAACATTTCTGGTATATGAAAAACATGTTTTTCAATGGCAAAAATCAATGAATATTGTAAATGCACAAACAGTAATATCTCCACATTGCAAGGTGCAATTCTGAAATTTTTTGCTTTTTCCTGCTAATCCTAGCATGATAAAGAAGATTCAAAGAGAGTGAGATGCCAGCTCCTTTCATTCAGTCAGTAGCTTCAAACATTTCTGGTATATGAAAAACATGTTTTTCAATGGCAAAAATCAATGAATATTGTAAATGCACAAACAGTAATATCTCCACATTGCAAGGTGCAATTCTGAAATTTTTTGCTTTTTCCTGCTAATCCTAGCATGATAAAGAAGATTCAAAGAGAGTGAGATGCCAGCTCCTTTCATTCAGTCAGTAGCTTCAAACATTTCTGGTATATGAATAACATGATGTTTTTCAATGGCAAAAAATCAATGAATATTGTAAATGCACAAACAGTAATATCTCCACATTGCAATGTGCAATTCTGAAATTTTTTGCTTTTTCCTGCTAATCCTAGCATGATAAAGAAGATTCAAAGAGAGTGAGATGCCAGCTCCTTTCATTCAGTCAGTAGCTTCAAACATTTCTGGACGTTTTTCAACGGCAAAAATCAATGAATATTGTAAATGCACAAACAGTAATATCTCCACATTGCAAGGTGCAATTCTGAAATTTTTTGCTTTTTCCTGTTAATCCTAGCATGATAAAGAAGATTCAAAGAGAGTGAGATGCCAGCTCCTTTCATTCAGTCAGTAGCTTCAAACATTTCTGGTATATGAAAAACATGTTTTTCAATGGCAAAAATCAATGAATATTGTAAATGCACAAACAGTAATATCTCCACATTGCAAGGTGCAATTCTGAAATTTTTTGCTTTTTCCTGCTAATCCTAGCATGATAAAGAAGATTCAAAGAGAGTGAGATGCCAGCTCCTTTCATTCAGTCAGTAGCTTCAAACATTTCTGGTATATGAAAAACATGTTTTTCAATGGCAAAAATCAATGAATATTGTAAATGCACAAACAGTAATATCTCCACATTGCAAGGTGCAATTCTGAAATTTTTTGCTTTTTCCTGCTAATCCTAGCATGATAAAGAAGATTCAAAGAGAGTGAGATGCCAGCTCCTTTCATTCAGTCAGTAGCTTCAAACATTTCTGGTATATGAATAACATGATGTTTTTCAATGGCAAAAATCAATGAATATTGTAAATGCACAAACAGTAATATCTCCACATTGCAAGGTGCAATTCTGAAATTTTTTGCTTTTTCCTGCTAATCCTAGCATGATAAAGAAGATTCAAAGAGAGTGAGATGCCAGCTCCTTTCATTCAGTCAGTAGCTTCAAACATTTCTGGACGTTTTGCAATGGCAAAAATCAATGAATATTGTAAATGCACAAACAGTAATATCTCCACATTGCAAGGTGCAATTCTGAAATTTTTTGCTTTTTCCTGTTAATCCTAGCATGATAAAGAAGATTCAAATAGAGTGAGATGCCAGCTCCTTTCATTCAGTCAGTAGCTTCAAACATTTCTGGTATATGAAAAACATGTTTTTCAATGGCAAAAATCAATGAATATTGTAAATGCACAAACAGTAATATCTCCACATTGCAAGGTGCAATTCTGAAATTTTTTGCTTTTTCCTGCTAATCCTAGCATGATAAAGAAGATTCAAAGAGAGTGAGATGCCAGCTCCTTTCATTCAGTCAGTAGCTTCAAACATTTCTGGACGTTTTTCAATGGCAAAAATCAATGAATATTGTAAATGCACAAACAGTAATATCTCCACATTGCAAGGTGCAATTCTGAAATTTTTTGCTTTTTCCTGCTAATCCTAGCATGATAAAGAAGATTCAAAGAGAGTGAGATGCCAGCTCCTTTCATTCAGTCAGTAGCTTCAAACATTTCTGGTATATGAAAAACATGTTTTTCAATGGCAAAAATCAATGAATATTGTAAATGCACAAACAGTAATATCTCCACATTACAAGGTGCAATTCTGAAATTTTTTGCTTTTTCCTGCTAATCCTAGAATGATAAAGAAGATTCAAAGAGTGAGATGCCAGGTCCTTTCATTCAGTCAGTAGCTTCAAACATTTCTGGACGTTTTTCAATGGCAAAAATCAATGAATATTGTAAATGCACAAACAGTAATATCTCCACATTGCAAGGTGCAATTCTGAAATTTTTTGCTTTTTCCTGCTAATCCTAGCATGATAAAGAAGATTCAAAGAGAGTGAGATGCCAGCTCCTTTCATTCAGTCAGTAGCTTCAAACATTTCTGGTATATGAATAACATGATGTTTTTCAATGGCAAAAAATCAATGAATATTGTAAATGCACAAACAGTAATATCTCCACATTGCAAGGTGCAATTCTGAAATTTTTTGCTTTTTCCTGCTAATCCTAGCATGATAAAGAAGATTCAAAGAGAGTGAGATGCCAGCTCCTTTCATTCAGTCAGTAGCTTCAAACATTTCTGGACGTTTTTCAACGGCAAAAATCAATGAATATTGTAAATGCACAAACAGTAATATCTCCACATTGCAAGGTGCAATTCTGAAATTTTTTGCTTTTTCCTGTTAATCCTAGCATGATAAAGAAGATTCAAAGAGAGTGAGATGCCAGCTCCTTTCATTCAGTCAGTAGCTTCAAACATTTCTGGTATATGAAAAACATGTTTTTCAATGGCAAAAATCAATGAATATTGTAAATGCACAAACAGTAATATCTCCACATTGCAAGGTGCAATTCTGAAATTTTTTGCTTTTTCCTGCTAATCCTAGCATGATAAAGAAGATTCAAAGAGAGTGAGATGCCAGCTCCTTTCATTCAGTCAGTAGCTTCAAACATTTCTGGTATATGAAAAACATGTTTTTCAATGGCAAAAATCAATGAATATTGTAAATGCACAAACAGTAATATCTCCACATTGCAAGGTGCAATTCTGAAATTTTTTGCTTTTTCCTGCTTATCCTAGCATGATAAAGAAGATTCAAAGAGAGTGAGATGCCAGCTCCTTTCATTCAGTCAGTAGCTTCAAACATTTCTGGTATATGAATAACATGATGTTTTTCAATGGCAAAAATCAATGAATATTGTAAATGCACAAACAGTAATATCTCCACATTGCAAGGTGCAATTCTGAAATTTTTTGCTTTTTCCTGCTAATCCTAGCATGATAAAGAAGATTCAAAGAGAGTGAGATGCCAGCTCCTTTCATTCAGTCAGTAGCTTCAAACATTTCTGGACGTTTTTCAATGGCAAAAATCAATGAATATTGTAAATGCACAAACAGTAATATCTCCACATTGCAAGGTGCAATTCTGAAATTTTTTGCTTTTTCCTGTTAATCCTAGCATGATAAAGAAGATTCAAAGAGAGTGAGATGCCAGCTCCTTTCATTCAGTCAGTAGCTTCAAACATTTCTGGTATATGAAAAACATGTTTTTCAATGGCAAAAATCAATGAATATTGTAAATGCACAAACAGTAATATCTCCACATTGCAAGGTGCAATTCTGAAATTTTTTGCTTTTTCCTGCTAATCCTAGCATGATAAAGAAGATTCAAAGAGAGTGAGATGCCAGCTCCTTTCATTCAGTCAGTAGCTTCAAACATTTCTGGTATATGAAAAACATGTTTTTCAATGGCAAAAATCAATGAATATTGTAAATGCACAAACAGTAATATCTCCACATTGCAAGGTGCAATTCTGAAATTTTTTGCTTTTTCCTGCTAATCCTAGCATGATAAAGAAGATTCAAAGAGTGAGATGCCAGCTCCTTTCATTCAGTCAGTAGCTTCAAACATTTCTGGACGTTTTTCAATGGCAAAAATCAATGAATATTGTAAATGCACAAACAGTAATATCTCCACATTGCAAGGTGCAATTCTGAAATTTTTTGCTTTTTCCTGCTAATCCTAGCATGATAAAGAAGATTCAAAGAGAGTGAGATGCCAGCTCCTTTCATTCAGTCAGTAGCTTCAAACATTTCTGGTATATGAAAAACATGTTTTTCAATGGCAAAAATCAATGAATATTGTAAATGCACAAACAGTAATATCTCCACATTGCAAGGTGCAATTCTGAAATTTTTTGCTTTTTCCTGCTAATCCTAGAATGATAAAGAAGATTCAAAGAGTGAGATGCCAGCTCCTTTCATTCAGTCAGTAGCTTCAAACATTTCTGGACGTTTTTCAATGGCAAAAATCAATGAATATTGTAAATGCACAAACAGTAATATCTCCACATTGCAAGGTGCAATTCTGAAATTTTTTGCTTTTTCCTGCTAATCCTAGCATGATAAAGAAGATTCAAAGAGAGTGAGATGCCAGCTCCTTTCATTCAGTCAGTAGCTTCAAACATTTCTGGTATATGAATAACATGATGTTTTTCAATGGCAAAAAATCAATGAATATTGTAAATGCACAAACAGTAATATCTCCACATTGCAAGGTGCAATTCTGAAATTTTTTGCTTTTTCCTGCTAATCCTAGCATGATAAAGAAGATTCAAAGAGAGTGAGATGCCAGCTCCTTTCATTCAGTCAGTAGCTTCAAACATTTCTGGTATATGAAAAACATGTTTTTCAATGGCAAAAATCAATGAATATTGTAAATGCACAAACAGTAATATCTCCACATTGCAAGGTGCAATTCTGAAATTTTTTGCTTTTTCCTGCTTATCCTAGCATGATAAAGAAGATTCAAAGAGAGTGAGATGCCAGCTCCTTTCATTCAGTCAGTAGCTTCAAACATTTCTGGTATATGAATAACATGATGTTTTTCAATGGCAAAAATCAATGAATATTGTAAATGCACAAACAGTAATATCTCCACATTGCAAGGTGCAATTCTGAAATTTTTTGCTTTTTCCTGCTAATCCTAGCATGATAAAGAAGATTCAAAGAGAGTGAGATGCCAGCTCCTTTCATTCAGTCAGTAGCTTCAAACATTTCTGGACGTTTTTCAATGGCAAAAATCAATGAATATTGTAAATGCACAAACAGTAATATCTCCACATTGCAAGGTGCAATTCTGAAATTTTTTGCTTTTTCCTGTTAATCCTAGCATGATAAAGAAGATTCAAAGAGAGTGAGATGCCAGCTCCTTTCATTCAGTCAGTAGCTTCAAACATTTCTGGTATATGAAAAACATGTTTTTCAATGGCAAAAATCAATGAATATTGTAAATGCACAAACAGTAATATCTCCACATTGCAAGGTGCAATTCTGAAATTTTTTGCTTTTTCCTGCTAATCCTAGCATGATAAAGAAGATTCAAAGAGAGTGAGATGCCAGCTCCTTTCATTCAGTCAGTAGCTTCAAACATTTTTGGACGTTTTTCAATGGCAAAAATCAATGAATATTGTAAATGCACAAACAGTAATATCTCCACATTGCAAGGTGCAATTCTGAAATTTTTTGCTTTTTCCTGCTAATCCTAACATGATAAAGAAGATTCAAAGAGAGTGAGATGCCAGCTCCTTTCATTCAGTCAGTAGCTTCAAACATTTCTGGTATATGAAAAACATGTTTTTCAATGGCAAAAATCAATGAATATTGTAAATGCACAAACAGTAATATCTCCCATTGCAAGGTGCAATTCTGAAATTTTTTGCTTTTTCCTGCTAATCCTAGCATGATAAAGAAGATTCAAAGAGAGTGAGATGCCAGCTCCTTTCATTCAGTCAGTAGCTTCAAACATTTCTGGACGTTTTTCAATGGCAAAAATCAATGAATATTGTAAATGCACAAACAGTAATATCTCCACATTGCAAGGTGCAATTCTGAAATTTTTTGCTTTTTCCTGCTAATCCTAGCATGATAAAGAAGATTCAAAGAGAGTGAGATGCCAGCTCCTTTCATTCAGTCAGTAGCTTCAAACATTTTTGGACGTTTTTCAATGGCAAAAATCAATGAATATTGTAAATGCACAAACAGTAATATCTCCACATTGCAAGGTGCAATTCTGAAATTTTTTGCTTTTTCCTGCTAATCCTAACATGATAAAGAAGATTCAAAGAGAGTGAGATGCCAGCTCCTTTCATTCAGTCAGTAGCTTCAAACATTTCTGGTATATGAAAAACATGTTTTTCAATGGCAAAAATCAATGAATATTGTAAATGCACTAACAGTAATATCTCCACATTGCAAAGTGCAATACTGAAATTTTTTGCTTTTTCCTGCTAATCCTAGCATGATAAAGAAGATTCAAAGAGAGTGAGATGCCAGCTCCTTTCATTCAGTCAGTAGCTTCAAACATTTCTGGACGTTTTTCAATGGCAAAAATCAATGAATATTGTAAATGCACAAACAGTAATATCTCCACATTGCAAGGTGCAATTCTGAAATTTTTTGCTTTTTCCTGTTAATCCTAGCATGATAAAGAAGATTCAAAGAGAGTGAGATGCCAGCTCCTTTCATTCAGTCAGTAGCTTCAAACATTTCTGGTATATGAAAAACATGTTTTTCAATGGCAAAAATCAATGAATATTGTAAATGCACAAACAGTAATATCTCCACATTGCAAGGTGCAATTCTGAAATTTTTTGCTTTTTCCTGCTAATCCTAGCACGATAAAGAAGATTCAAAGAGAGTGAGATGCCAGCTCCTTTCATTCAGTCAGTAGCTTCAAACATTTCTGGACGTTTTTCAATGGCAAAAATCAATGAATATTGTAAATGCACAAACAGTAATATCTCCACATTGCAAGGTGCAATTCTGAAATTTTTTGCTTTTTCCTGTTAATCCTAGCATGATAAAGAAGATTCAAAGAGAGTGAGATGCCAGCTCCTTTCATTCAGTCAGTAGCTTCAAACATTTCTGGTATATGAAAAACATGTTTTTCAATGGCAAAAATCAATGAATATTGTAAATGCACAAACAGTAATATCTCCCATTGCAAGGTGCAATTCTGAAATTTTTTGCTTTTTCCTGCTAATCCTAGCATGATAAAGAAGATTCAAAGAGAATGAGATGCCCGCTCCTTTCATTCAGTCAGTAGCTTCAAACATTTCTGGTATATGAAAAACATGTTTTTCAATGGCAAAAATCAATGAATATTGTAAATGCACAAACAGTAATATCTCCACATTGCAAGGTGCAATTCTGAAATTTTTTGCTTTTTCCTGCTAATCCTAGCATGATAAAGAAGATTCAAAGAGAGTGAGATGCCAGCTCCTTTCATTCAGTCAGTAGCTTCAAACATTTCTGGTATATGAATAACATGATGTTTTTCAATGGCAAAAATCAATGAATATTGTAAATGCACAAACAGTAATATCTCCACATTGCAAGGTGCAATTCTGAAATTTTTTGCTTTTTCCTGCTAATCCTAGCATGATAAAGAAGATTCAAAGAGAGTGAGATGCCAGCTCCTTTCAGTCAGTAGCTTCAAACATTTCTGGACGTTTTTCAATGGCAAAAATCAATGAATATTGTAAATGCACAAACAGTAATATCTCCACATTGCAAGGTGCAATTCTGAAATTTTTTGCTTTTTCCTGCTAATCCTAGCATGATAAAGAAGATTCAAAGAGAGTGAGATGCCAGCTCCTTTCATTCAGTCAGTAGCTTCAAACATTTTTGGACGTTTTTCAATGGCAAAAATCAATGAATATTGTAAATGCACAAACAGTAATATCTCCACATTGCAAGGTGCAATTCTGAAATTTTTTGCTTTTTCCTACTAATCCTAGCATGATAAAGAAGATTCAAAGAGAGTGAGATGCCAGCTCCTTTCATTCAGTCAGTAGCTTCAAACATTTCTGGTATATGAAAAACATGTTTTTCAATGGCAAAAATCAATGAATATTGTAAATGCACAAACAGTAATATCTCCACATTGCAAGGTGCAATTCTGAAATTTTTTGCTTTTTCCTGCTTATCCTAGCATGATAAAGAAGATTCAAAGAGTGAGATGCCAGCTCCTTTCATTCAGTCAGTAGCTTCAAACATTTCTGGATGTTTTTCAATGGCAAAAATCAATGAATATTGTAAATGCACAAACAGTAATATCTCCACATTGCAAGGTGCAATTCTGAAATTTTTTGCTTTTTCCTGCTAATCCTAGCATGATAAAGAAGATTCAAAGAGAGTGAGATGCCAGCTCCTTTCATTCAGTCAGTAGCTTCAAACATTTCTGGACGTTTTTCAATGGCAAAAATCAATGAATATTGTAAATGCACTAACAGTAATATCTCCACATTGCAAGGTGCAATACTGAAATTTTTTGCTTTTTCCTGCTAATCCTAGCATGATAAAGAAGATTCAAAGAGAGTGAGATGCCAGCTCCTTTCATTCAGTCAGTAGCTTCAAACATTTCTGGACGTTTTTCAATGGCAAAAATCAATGAATATTGTAAATGCACAAACAGTAATATCTCCACATTGCAAGGTGCAATTCTGAAATTTTTTGCTTTTTCCTGTTAATCCTAGCATGATAAAGAAGATTCAAAGAGAGTGAGATGCCAGCTCCTTTCATTCAGTCAGTAGCTTCAAACATTTCTGGTATATGAAAAACATGTTTTTCAATGGCAAAAATCAATGAATATTGTAAATGCACAAACAGTAATATCTCCACATTGCAAGGTGCAATTCTGAAATTTTTTGCTTTTTCCTGCTAATCCTAGCATGATAAAGAAGATTCAAAGAGAGTGAGATGCCAGCTCCTTTCATTCAGTCAGTAGCTTCAAACATTTCTGGACGTTTTTCAATGGCAAAAATCAATGAATATTGTAAATGCACAAACAGTAATATCTCCACATTGGAAGGTGCAATTCTGAAATTTTTTGCTTTTTCCTGTTAATCCTAGCATGATAAAGAAGATTCAAAGAGAGTGAGATGCCAGCTCCTTTCATTCAGTCAGTAGCTTCAAACATTTCTGGTATATGAAAAACATGTTTTTCAATGGCAAAAATCAATGAATATTGTAAATGCACAAACAGTAATATCTCCCATTGCAAGGTGCAATTCTGAAATTTTTTGCTTTTTCCTGCTAATCCTAGCATGATAAAGAAGATTCAAAGAGAGTGAGATGCCAGCTCCTTTCATTCAGTCAGTAGCTTCAAACATTTCTGGTATATGAAAAACATGTTTTTCAATGGCAAAAATCAATGAATATTGTAAATGCACAAACAGTAATATCTCCACATTGCAAGGTGCAATTCTGAAATTTTTTGCTTTTTCCTGCTAATCCTAGCATGATAAAGAAGATTCAAAGAGAGTGAGATGCCAGCTCCTTTCATTCAGTCAGTAGCTTCAAACATTTCTGGACGTTTTTCAATGGCAAAAATCAATGAATATTGTAAATGCACAAACAGTAATATCTCCACATTGCAAGGTGCAATTCTGAAATTTTTTGCTTTTTCCTGCTAATCCTAGCATGATAAAGAAGATTGAAAGAGAGTGAGATGCCAGCTCCTTTCATTCAGTCAGTAGCTTCAAACATTTTTGGACGTTTTTCAATGGCAAAAATCAATGAATATTGTAAATGCACAAACAGTAATATCTCCACATTGCAAGGTGCAATTCTGAAATTTTTTGCTTTTTCCTGCTAATCCTAGCATGATAAAGAAGATTCAAAGAGAGTGAGATGCCAGCTCCTTTCATTCAGTCAGTAGCTTCAAACATTTCTGGTATATGAAAAACATGTTTTTCAATGGCAAAAATCAATGAATATTGTAAATGCACAAACAGTAATATCTCCACATTGCAAGGTGCAATTCTGAAATTTTTTGCTTTTTCCTGCTAATCCTAGCATGATAAAGAAGATTCAAAGAGTGAGATGCCAGCTCCTTTCATTCAGTCAGTAGCTTCAAACATTTCTGGATGTTTTTCAATGGCAAAAATCAATGAATATTGTAAATGCACAAACAGTAATATCTCCACATTGCAAGGTGCAATTCTGAAATTTTTTGCTTTATCCTGCTAATCCTAGCATGATAAAGAAGATTCAAAGAGAGTGAGATGCCAGCTCCTTTCATTCAGTCAGTAGCTTCAAACATTTCTGGACGTTTTTCAATGGCAAAAATCAATGAATATTGTAAATGCACTAACAGTAATATCTCCACATTGCAAGGTGCAATACTGAAATTTTTTGCTTTTTCCTGCTAATCCTAGCATGATAAAGAAGATTCAAAGAGAGTGAGATGCCAGCTCCTTTCATTCAGTCAGTAGCTTCAAACATTTCTGGACGTTTTTCAATGGCAAAAATCAATGAATATTGTAAATGCACAAACAGTAATATCTCCACATTGCAAGGTGCAATTCTGAAATTTTTTGCTTTTTCCTGTTAATCCTAGCATGATAAAGAAGATTCAAAGAGAGTGAGATGCCAGCTCCTTTCATTCAGTCAGTAGCTTCAAACATTTCTGGTATATGAAAAACATGTTTTTCAATGGCAAAAATCAATGAATATTGTAAATGCACAAACAGTAATATCTCCACATTGCAAGGTGCAATTCTGAAATTTTTTGCTTTTTCCTGCTAATCCTAGCATGATAAATAAGATTCAAAGAGAGTGAGATGCCAGCTCCTTTCATTCAGTCAGTAGCTTCAAACATTTCTGGACGTTTTTCAATGGCAAAAATCAATGAATATTGTGAATGCACAAACAGTAATATCTCCACATTGCAAGGTGCAATTCTGAAATTTTTTGCTTTTTCCTGTTAATCCTAGCATGATAAAGAAGATTCAAAGAGAGTGAGATGCCAGCTCCTTTCATTCAGTCAGTAGCTTCAAACATTTCTGGTATATGAAAAACATGTTTTTCAATGGCAAAAATCAATGAATATTGTAAATGCACAAACAGTAATATCTCCCATTGCAAGGTGCAATTCTGAAATTTTTTGCTTTTTCCTGCTAATCCTAGCATGATAAAGAAGATTCAAAGAGAGTGAGATTCCAGCTCCTTTCATTCAGTCAGTAGCTTCAAACATTTCTGGTATATGAAAAACATGTTTTTCAATGGCAAAAATCAATGAATATTGTAAATGCACAAACAGTAATATCTCCACATTGCAAGGTGCAATTCAGAAATTTTTTGCTTTTTCCTGCTAATCCTAGCATGATAAAGAAGATTCAAAGAGAGTGAGATGCCAGCTCCTTTCATTCAGTCAGTAGCTTCAAACATTTCTGGACGTTTTTCAATGGCAAAAATCAATGAATATTGTAAATGCACAAACAGTAATATCTCCACATTGCAAGGTGCAATTCTGAAATTTTTTGCTTTTTCCTGCTAATCCTAGCATGATAAAGAAGATTCAAAGAGAGTGAGATGCCAGCTCCTTTCATTCAGTCAGTAGCTTCAAACATTTTTGGACGTTTTTCAATGGCAAAAATCAATGAATATTGTAAATGCACAAACAGTAATATCTCCACATTGCAAGGTGCAATTCTGAAATTTTTTGCTTTTTCCTGCTAATCCTTACATGATAAAGAAGATTCAAAGAGAGTGAGATGCCAGCTCCTTTCATTCAGTCAGTAGCTTCAAACATTTCTGGTATATGAAAAACATGTTTTTCAATGGCAAAAATCAATGAATATTGTAAATGCACAAACAGTAATATCATAGAATCATAGAATCATAGAATGGTAGAGTTGGAAGGGACCTCCTGGGTCATCTGGTCCAACCCCCTGCTCAAAGCAGGATTCACTAGATCATCTCAGACAGATGTCTGTCCAGCCTCTGTTTGAAGACGTCCATTGAAGGGGAACTCACCACCTCTCGTGGCAGCCTGTTCCACTCATTAATCACCCTAACTGTCAAAAAGTTTTTTCTAATATCTAATCTGTGTCTCCTCCCATTTAGTTTCATCCCATTGCTTCTAGTCTTTCCTTGTGCAAATGAGAATAACGATGATCCTTCTACAATGTGACAGCCCTTGACATATTTGTAGACAGCTATTAAGTCTCCTCTCAGTCTTCTTTTTTGCAAGCTAAACATTCCCAAATCCTGCAACCGTTCCTCATAGGACATGGATTGCAGACCGGTCACCATTCTGGTCGCTCTTCTCTGAACTTGCTCCAGTTTGTCGATGTCTTTTTTAAAATGTGGTGCCCAAAACTGTACACAGTATTCCAGATGAGGTCTGACCAAAGAGGAGTAAAGACCGATAATGACTTCACGTGATCTAGACTGTATGCTTCTGTTAATACATCCCAGAATTGTATTTGCCTTTTTTGCTGCTGCATCACACTGTTGACTCATGTTCAGTCTATGATCTATTAGTATACCTAAGTCTTTTTCACATGTACTGTTGCTTAGCTCTATTCCTCCCATTCTGTATATGCTTTTTTCATTTTTATTGCCCAGATGTAGTACTTTGCATTTTTCCCTGTTAAAAACCATTCTGTTGGTTGCTGCCCACTGCTCCAGTTTATTTAGGTCTTTTTGAATCCTCTCTCTCTCTTCTCTAGTATTAGCTATCCCTCCTAGCTTTGTGTCATCAGCAAATTTAATCAGTTTACCCTCAATTCCTTCATCTAAATCATTGATAAAGATGTTGAACAATACAGGTCCCAGGACGGAGCCCTGTGGTACCCCACTTGAGACATTCATCCAGCTGGATGTGAAGCCATTTACAACCACCCTTTGAGTCCGATCACTAAGCCAGTTATGAATCCACCTAACAGTTGCCTGGTCCATTGCATACTTGGTCATTTTTTCAATAAGGATGATGTGAGATACTTTGTCAAATGCTTTGCTGAAGTCAAGATATACTATATCTACAGCATTTCCCTGATCCACCCAGTCAGTGATTCTGTCATAGAAGGAAATTAAGTTAGTCTGACATGACTTGTTAGTTACAAACCCATGCTGACTCTGGTTAATCACTTCATTCTTATCCATGTACTTACATACATGTTGTTTAATAATTTGTTCAAAGATCTTTCCTGGTATAGAAGTCAGACTCACCGGCCTATAGTTCCCTGGGTCCACCTTCTTCCCCTTTTTGAAGATAGGAACAACATTTGCTCTTCTCCAGTCTTCTGGGACTTCTCCTGTTCTCCAAGAATTTTCAAAGATTATGGAGAGTGGTTCTAAAATTTCTTCTACAATCTCCTTCAGTACTCTGGGGTGTAATTCATCTGGACCTGGAGACTTGAACTCATTTATGTTAGCTAATTATTCCCTCACAATCTTTCTGTTTACTGATAACTTGGATTCCTCTATTCCTTTAAAAGGACAGTGAAGATCAGTTGATGTTACATTTTCTTTCTGAGAGAAAACAGATGCAAAATAGGAATTAAAAAGTTCAGCCTTCTCAACATCCTCTCTTACCATTTCTCCATTTTCATCCTGTAAAAATCCTATAGCATCTTTGACTTTTATTTTACTTTTGACATACCCCCAAAATCCTTTTTTATTGCTTTTGACATCTCTTGCAAGCCTTAATTCATTGTCAGCTTTAGCTAACCTGATACGTGCCCTGCAGGATCTGCAGACTGCATTATAATCTTCTTTAGATATGCCTCCCTCTTTCCATTTAATAAACATTTCTTTCTTTCTTTTTAGCATGTGTTTAAGTTCTGTGTTCATCCATCCTGGTTTCCTTAAATGCTTCCCATTCTTCCTACTTTTCGGGATTGTTAACGATTGTGCTTTGAGAATCTCATTTTTAAAAATTTCCCATCTTTCCTGGACATTTTTGTCCTTAAGGACATCCAGCCATTGGATCCCTCCTATTCTCTTTCTGAGTCTCTTAAAATCTGCCTTTCTAAAATCTAACCTTGAAGTTTGAGTCTTCACATGTCTTCCTCCTCTAGTTATCCAAAATTCTATAATAGCATGATCGCTGCCTCCTAGGGTCCCAGCCACCTTTACCTCCTCAACCATTTCCTCCCTGTTTATAAGGATTAGATCCAAAGTAGCAGATCCCCTTGTTTTCTCCCCTACCTTTTGGAAGATAAAGTTGTCAGCAAGAGAGGATAAGAATTTGCTTGACCTGTTAGTTTTACTTGAGAGAGATTCCCAAAAAATGTCTGGATAGTTGAAATCTCCCATGACCACTACGTCATATTTTTTGGAGTACTTGGTCATTTGATACATAAAGAGTTCATCCATATCTTCAGCTTGCCCAGGTGGCCTGTAGTAAATGCCTTCAATGGTGTCCTTTCCGTTGTTCTCTCCTTGTATTCTTACCCAAACAGTTTCCACAGAACTCCCAGTCTCTGAAGCTTCAATCTCTGTGCAGATATACGCTTTTCTAACATACAATGCAACACCTCCTCCTCGTTTATCAAGTCTGTTTCTTGCAAATAACTTGTATCCTTTTAGCCTTTTATTCCAATCATGTGTATCGTCCCACCAAGTTTCAGTGATTCCAATGACATCATATTTCTTTTCCTGCATTAGTAGTTCCAATTCTCCTTGTTTGTTGCCCATGCTTTGTGCATTTGTATAAAAACATTTTAGTTTGTGATTGGTTTCTCTTCCTCCCATATTTTTATTATTTAGATTTTTTTGTCTTTGTTCTTCTTTTCCACTTCCAGTAGCAGAGATCTCAATAGTATTTGTCAGCTGTATGGCTTTTTCTGGCCTTTTGCTTCCCTTCCCACATTGTTCTAGTTTAAAGCTCTTCTGATGAGTGTAGCAAGGCGACTTCCAAATACATGTTTTCCAGTCTTCGTAAGGTGCACCCCATCTCTAGCAAGTAGTCCATCGTATAGGTAATTCATTCCGTGATCCAGAAATCCAAATCCTTGTTGACGGCACCATCGACGTAGCCAGTTGTTCACCTGTAGAATCTTATTCCACCTCATTGTTCCATGGCCATCCACTGGGAGGATGGATGAGAAGACCACCTGCGCTCCCAATTCTTTCACTTTCTTGCCTAAGTCTTCAAAGTCACTGCAGATGGTTTCCAGGTCCTTTCTTGAGGTGTCATTTGTCCCCACATGTATTAGCAGGAATGGGTAGTGATCTCCACATTGCAAGGTGCAATTCTGAAATTTTTTGCTTTTTCCTGCTAATCCTAGCATGATAAAGAAGATTCAAAGAGTGAGATGCCAGCTCCTTTCATTCAGTCAGTAGCTTCAAACATTTCTGGACGTTTTTCAATGGCAAAAATCAATGAATATTGTAAATGCACAAACAGTAATATCTCCACATTGCAAGGTGCAATTCTGAAATTTTTTGCTTTTTCCTGTTAATCCTAGCATGATAAAGAAGATTCAAAGAGAGTGAGATGCCAGCTCCTTTCATTCAGTCAGTAGCTTCAAACATTTCTGGTATATGAAAAACATGTTTTTCAATGGCAAAAATCAATGAATATTGTAAATGCACAAACAGTAATATCTCCACATTGCAAGGTGCAATTCGGAAATTTTTTGCTTTTTCCTGCTAATCCTAGCATGATAAAGAAGATTCAAAGAGAGTGAGATGCCAGCTCCTTTCATTCAGTCAGTAGCTTCAAACATTTCTGGCATATGAATAACATGATGTTTTTCAATGGCAAAAATCAATGAATATTGTAAATGCACAAACAGTAATATCTCCACATTGCAAGGTGCAATTCTGAAATTTTTTGCTTTTTCCTGCTAATCCTAGCATGATAAAGAAGATTCAAAGAGAGTGAGATGCCAGCTCCTTTCATTCAGTCAGTAGCTTCAAACATTTCTGGACGTTTTTCAATGGCAAAAATCAATGAATATTGTAAATGCACAAACAGTAATATCTCCACATTGCAAGGTGCAATTCTGAAATTTTTTGCTTTTTCCTGTTATTCCTAGCATGACAAAGAAGATTCAAAGAGAGTGAGATGCCAGCTCCTTTCATTCAGTCAGTAGCTTCAAACATTTCTGGTATATGAAAAACATGTTTTTCAATGGCAAAAATCAATGAATATTGTAAATGCACAAACAGTAATATCTCCACATTGCAAGGTGCAATTCTGAAATTTTTTGCTTTTTCCTGCTAATCCTAGCATGATAAATAAGATTCAAAGAGAGTGAGATGCCAGCTCCTTTCATTCAGTCAGTAGCTTCAAACATTTCTGGACGTTTTTCAATGGCAAAAATCAATGAATATTGTAAATGCACAAACAGTAATATCTCCACATTGCAAGGTGCAATTCTGAATTTTTTTGCTTTTTCCTGTTAATCCTAGCATGATAAAGAAGATTCAAAGAGAGTGAGATGCCAGCTCCTTTCATTCAGTCAGTAGCTTCAAACATTTCTGGTATATGAAAAACATGTTTTTCAATGGCAAAAATCAATGAATATTGTAAATGCACAAACAGTAATATCTCCCATTGCAAGGTGCAATTCTGAAATTTTTTGCTTTTTCCTGCTAATCCTAGCATGATAAAGAAGATTCAAAGAGAGTGAGATGCCAGCTCCTTTCATTCAGTCAGTAGCTTCAAACATTTCTGGTATATGAAAAACATGTTTTTCAATGGCAAAAATCAATGAATATTGTAAATGCACAAACAGTAATATCTCCACATTGCAAGGTGCAATTCTGAAATTTTTTGCTTTTTCCTGCTAATCCTAGCATGATAAAGAAGATTCAAAGAGAGTGAGATGCCAGCTCCTTTCATTCAGTCAGTAGCTTCAAACATTTCTGGACGTTTTTCAATGGCAAAAATCAATGAATATTGTAAATGCACAAACAGTAATATCTCCACATTGCAAGGTGCAATTCTGAAATTTTTTGCTTTTTCCTGCTAATCCTAGCATGATAAAGAAGATTCAAAGAGAGTGAGATGCCAGCTCCTTTCATTCAGTCAGTAGCTTCAAACATTTTTGGACGTTTTTCAATGGCAAAAATCAATGAATATTGTAAATGCACAAACAGTAATATCTCCACATTGCAAGGTGCAATTCTGAAATTTTTTGCTTTTTCCTGCTAATCCTAACATGATAAAGAATATTCAAAGAGAGTGAGATGCCAGCTCCTTTCATTCAGTCAGTAGCTTCAAACATTTCTGGTATATGAAAAACATGTTTTTCAATGGCAAAAATCAATGAATATTGTAAATGCACAAACAGTAATATCATAGAATCATAGAATCATAGAATGGTAGAGTTGGAAGGGACCTCCTGGGTCATCTGGTCCAACCCCCTGCTCAAAGCAGGATTCACTAGATCATCTCAGACAGATGTCTGTCCAGCCTCTGTTTGAAGACGTCCATTGAAGGGGAACTCACCACCTCTCGTGGCAGCCTGTTCCACTCATTAATCACCCTAACTGTCAAAAAGTTTTTTCTAATATCTAATCTGTGTCTCCTCCCATTTAGTTTCATCCCATTGCTTCTAGTCTTTCCTTGTGCAAATGAGAATAACGATGATCCTTCTACAATGTGACAGCCCTTGACATATTTGTAGACAGCTATTAAGTCTCCTCTCAGTCTTCTTTTTTGCAAGCTAAACATTCCCAAATCCTGCAACCGTTCCTCATAGGACATGGATTGCAGACCGGTCACCATTCTGGTCGCTCTTCTCTGAACTTGCTCCAGTTTGTCGATGTCTTTTTTAAAATGTGGTGCCCAAAACTGTACACAGTATTCCAGATGAGGTCTGACCAAAGAGGAGTAAAGACCGATAATGACTTCACGTGATCTAGACTGTATGCTTCTGTTAATACATCCCAGAATTGTATTTGCCTTTTTTGCTGCTGCATCACACTGTTGACTCATGTTCAGTCTATGATCTATTAGTATACCTAAGTCTTTTTCACATGTACTGTTGCTTAGCTCTATTCCTCCCATTCTGTATATCCTTTTTTCATTTTTATTGCCCAGATGTAGTACTTTGCATTTTTCCCTGTTAAAAACCATTCTGTTGGTTGCTGCCCACTGCTCCAGTTTATTTAGGTCTTTTGAATCCTCTCTCTCTCTTCTCTAGTATTAGCTATCCCTCCTAGCTTTGTGTCATCAGCAAATTTAATCAGTTTACCCTCAATTCCTTCATCTAAATCATTGATAAAGATGTTGAACAATACAGGTCCCAGGACGGAGCCCTGTGGTACCCCACTTGAGACATTCATCCAGCTGGATGTGAAGCCATTTACAACCACTCTTTGAGTCCGATCACTAAGCCAGTTATGAATCCACCTAACAGTTGCCTGGTCCATTGCATACTTGGTCATTTTTTCAATAAGGATGATGTGAGATACTTTGTCAAATGCTTTGCTGAAGTCAAGATATACTATATCTACAGCATTTCCCTGATCCACCCAGTCAGTGATTCTGTCATAGAAGGAAATTAAGTTAGTCTGACATGACTTGTTAGTTACAAACCCATGCTGACTCTGGTTAATCACTTCATTCTTATCCATGTACTTACATACATGTTGTTTAATAATTTGTTCAAAGATCTTTCCTGGTATAGAAGTCAGACTCACCGGCCTATAGTTCCCTGGGTCCACCTTCTTCCCCTTTTTGAAGATAGGAACAACATTTGCTCTTCTCCAGTCTTCTGGGACTTCTCCTGTTCTCCAAGAATTTTCAAAGATTATGGAGAGTGGTTCTAAAATTTCTTCTACAATCTCCTTCAGTACTCTGGGGTGTAATTCATCTGGACCTGGAGACTTGAACTCATTTATGTTAGCTAATTATTCCCTCACAATCTTTCTGTTTACTGATAACTTGGATTCCTCTATTCCTTTAAAAGGACAGTGAAGATCAGTTGATGTTACATTTTCTTTCTGAGAGAAAACAGATGCAAAATAGGAATTAAAAAGTTCAGCCTTCTCAACATCCTCTCTTACCATTTCTCCATTTTCATCCTGTAAAAATCCTATAGCATCTTTGACTTTTATTTTACTTTTGACATACCCCCAAAATCCTTTTTTATTGCTTTTGACATCTCTTGCAAGCCTTAATTCATTGTCAGCTTTAGCTAACCTGATACGTGCCCTGCAGGATCTGCAGACTGCATTATAATCTTCTTTAGATATGCCTCCCTCTTTCCATTTAATAAACATTTCTTTCTTTCTTTTTAGCATGTGTTTAAGTTCTGTGTTCATCCATCCTGGTTTCCTTAAATGCTTCCCATTCTTCCTACTTTTCGGGATTGTTAACGATTGTGCTTTGAGAATCTCATTTTTAAAAATTTCCCATCTTTCCTGGACATTTTTGTCCTTAAGGACATCCAGCCATTGGATCCCTCCTATTCTCTTTCTGAGTCTCTTAAAATCTGCCTTTCTAAAATCTAACCTTGAAGTTTGAGTCTTCACATGTCTTCCTCCTCTAGTTATCCAAAATTCTATAATAGCATGATCGCTGCCTCCTAGGGTCCCAGCCACCTTTACCTCCTCAACCATTTCCTCCCTGTTTATAAGGATTAGATCCAAAGTAGCAGATCCCCTTGTTTTCTCCCCTACCTTTTGGAAGATAAAGTTGTCAGCAAGAGAGGATAAGAATTTGCTTGACCTGTTAGTTTTACTTGAGAGAGATTCCCAACAAATGTCTGGATAGTTGAAATCTCCCATGACCACTACGTCATATTTTTTGGAGTACTTGGTCATTTGATACATAAAGAGTTCATCCATATCTTCAGCTTGCCCAGGTGGCCTGTAGTAAATGCCTACAATGGTGTCCTTTCCGTTGTTCTCTCCTTGTATTCTTACCCAAACAGTTTCCACAGAACTCCCAGTCTCTGAAGCTTCAATCTCTGTGCAGATATACGCTTTTCTAACATACAATGCAACACCTCCTCCTCGTTTATCAAGTCTGTTTCTTGCAAATAACTTGTATCCTTTTAGCCTTTTATTCCAATCATGTGTATCGTCCCACCAAGTTTCAGTGATTCCAATGACATCATATTTCTTTTCCTGCATTAGTAGTTCCAATTCTCCTTGTTTGTTGCCCATGCTTTGTGCATTTGTATAAAAACATTTTAGTTTGTGATTGGTTTCTCTTCCTCCCATATTTTTATTATTTAGATTTTTTTGTCTTTGTTCTTCTTTTCCACTTCCAGTAGCAGAGATCTCAATAGTATTTGTCAGCTGTATGGCTTTTTCTGGCCTTTTGCTTCCCTTCCCACATTGTTCTAGTTTAAAGCTCTTCTGATGAGTGTAGCAAGGCGACTTCCAAATACATGTTTTCCAGTCTTCGTAAGGTGCACCCCATCTCTAGCAAGTAGTCCATCGTATAGGTAATTCATTCAGTGATCCAGAAATCCAAATCCTTGTTGACGGCACCATCGACGTAGCCAGTTGTTCACCTGTAGAATCTTATTCCACCTCATTGTTCCATGGCCATCCACTGGGAGGATGGATGAGAAGACCACCTGCGCTCCCAATTCTTTCACTTTCTTGCCTAAGTCTTCAAAGTCACTGCAGATGGTTTCCAGGTCCTTTCTTGAGGTGTCATTTGTCCCCACATGTATTAGCAGGAATGGGTAGTGATCTCCACATTGCAAGGTGCAATTCTGAAATTTTTTGCTTTTTCCTGCTAATCCTAGCATGATAAAGAAGATTCAAAGAGAGTGAGATGCCAGCTCCTTTCATTCAGTCAGTAGCTTCAAACATTTCTGGTATATGAAAAACATGTTTTTCAATGGCAAAAATCAATGAATATTGTAAATGCACAAACAGTAATATCTCCACATTGCAAGGTGCAATTCTGAATTTTTTTGCTTTTTCCTGCTAATCCTAGCATGATAAAGAAGATTCAAAGAGTGAGATGCCAGATCCTTTCATTCAGTCAGTAGCTTCAAACATTTCTGGACGTTTTTCAATGGCAAAAATCAATGAATATTGTAAATGCACAAACAGTAATATCTCCACATTGCAAGGTGCAATTCTGAAATTTTTTGCTTTTTCCTGTTAATCCTAGCATGATAAAGAAGATTCAAAGAGAGTGAGATGCCAGCTCCTTTCATTCAGTCAGTAGCTTCAAACATTTCTGGTATATGAAAAACATGTTTTTCAATGGCAAAAATCAATGAATATTGTAAATGCACAAACAGTAATATCTCCACATTGCAAGGTGCAATTCTGAAATTTTTTGCTTTTTCCTGCTAATCCTAGCATGATAAAGAAGATTCAAAGAGAGTGAGATGCCAGCTCCTTTCATTCAGTCAGTAGCTTCAAACATTTCTGGCATATGAATAACATGATGTTTTTCAATGGCAAAAATCAATGAATATTGTAAATGCACAAACAGTAATATCTCCACATTGCAAGGTGCAATTCTGAAATTTTTTGCTTTTTCCTGCTAATCCTAGCATGATAAAGAAGATTCAAAGAGAGTGAGATGCCAGCTCCTTTCATTCAGTCAGTAGCTTCAAACATTTCTGGACGTTTTTCAATGGCAAAAATCAATGAATATTGTAAATGCATAAACAGTAATATCTCCACATTTCAAGGTGCAATTCTGAAATTTTTTGCTTTTTCCTGCTAATCCTAGCATGATAAAGAAGATTCAAAGAGAGTGAGATGCCAGCTCCTTTCATTCAGTCAGTAGCTTCAAACATTTTTGGACGTTTTTCAATGGCAAAAATCAATGAATACTGTAAATGCACAAACAGTAATATCTCCACATTGCAAGGTGCAATTCTGAAATTTTTTGCTTTTTCCTGCTAATCCTAGCATGATAAAGAAGATTCAAAGAGAGTGAGATGCCAGCTCCTTTCATTCAGTCAGTAGCTTCAAACATTTCTGGTATATGAAAAACATGTTTTTCAATGGCAAAAATCAATGAATATTGTAAATGCACAAACAGTAATATCTCCACATTGCAAGGTGTAATTCTGAAATTTTTTGCTTTTTCCTGCTAATCCTAGCATGATAAAGAAGATTCAAAGAGAGTGAGATGCCAGCTCCTTTCATTCAGTCAGTAGCTTCAAACATTTCTGGTATATGAAAAACATGTTTTTCAATGGCAAAAATCAATGAATATTGTAAATGCACAAACAGTAATATCTCCACATTGCAAGGTGCAATTCTGAAATTTTTTGCTTTTTCCTGCTAATCCTAGCATGATAAAGAAGATTCAAAGAGAGTGAGATGCCAGCTCCTTTCATTCAGTCAGTAGCTTCAAACATTTCTGGTATATGAAAAACATGTTTTTCAATGGCAAAAATCAATGAATATTGTAAATGCACTAACAGTAATATCTCCACATTGCAAGGTGCAATACTGAAATTTTTTGCTTTTTCCTGCTAATCCTAGCATGATAAAGAAGATTCAAAGAGAGTGAGATGCCAGCTCCTTTCATTCAGTCAGTAGCTTCAAACATTTCTGGACGTTTTTCAATGGCAAAAATCAATGAATATTGTAAATGCACAAACAGTAATATCTCCACATTGCAAGGTGCAATTCTGAAATTTTTTGCTTTTTCCTGTTAATCCTAGCATGATAAAGAAGATTCAAAGAGAGTGAGATGCCAGCTCCTTTCATTCAGTCAGTAGCTTCAAACATTTCTGGTATATGAAAAACATGTTTTTCAATGGCAAAAATCAATGAATATTGTAAATGCACAAACAGTAATATCTCCACATTGCAAGGTGCAATTCTGAAATTTTTTGCTTTTTCCTGCTAATCCTAGCATGATAAAGAAGATTCAAAGAGAGTGAGATGCCAGCTCCTTTCATTCAGTCAGTAGCTTCAAACATTTCTGGACGTTTTTCAATGGCAAAAATCAATGAATATTGTAAATGCACAAACAGTAATATCTCCACATTGCAAGGTGCAATTCTGAAATTTTTTGCTTTTTCCTGTTAATCCTAGCATGATAAAGAAGATTCAAAGAGAGTGAGATGCCAGCTCCTTTCATTCAGTCAGTAGCTTCAAACATTTCTGGTATATGAAAAACATGTTTTTCAATGGCAAAAATCAATGAATATTGTAAATGCACAAACAGTAATATCTCCCATTGCAAGGTGCAATTCTGAAATTTTTTGCTTTTTCCTGCTAATCCTAGCATGATAAAGAAGATTCAAAGAGAGTGAGATGCCAGCTACTTTCATTCAGTCAGTAGCTTCAAACATTTCTGGTATATGAAAAACATGTTTTTCAATGGCAAAAATCAATGAATATTGTAAATGCACAAACAGTAATATCTCCACATTGCAAGGTGCAATTCGGAAATTTTTTGCTTTTTCCTGCTAATCCTAGCATGATAAAGAAGATTCAAAGAGAGTGAGATGCCAGCTCCTTTCATTCAGTCAGTAGCTTCAAACATTTCTGGTATATGAATAACATGATGTTTTTCAATGGCAAAAATCAATGAATATTGTAAATGCACAAACAGTAATATCTCCACATTGCAAGGTGCAATTCTGAAATTTTTTGCTTTTTCCTGCTAATCCTAGCATGATAAAGAAGATTCAAAGAGAGTGAGATGCCAGCTCCTTTCAGTCAGTAGCTTCAAACATTTCTGGACGTTTTTCAATGGCAAAAATCAATGAATATTGTAAATGCACAAACAGTAATATCTCCACATTGCAAGGTGCAATTCTGAAATTTTTTGCTTTTTCCTGCTAATCCTAGCATGATAAAGAAGATTCAAAGAGAGTGAGATGCCAGCTCCTTTCATTCAGTCAGTAGCTTCAAACATTTTTGGACGTTTTTCAATGGCAAAAATCAATGAATATTGTAAATGCACAAACAGTAATATCTCCACATTGCAAGGTGCAATTCTGAAATTTTTTGCTTTTTCCTGCTAATCCTAGCATGATAAAGAAGATTCAAAGAGAGTGAGATGCCAGCTCCTTTCATTCAGTCAGTAGCTTCAAACATTTCTGGTATATGAAAAACATGTTTTTCAATGGCAAAAATCAATGAATATTGTAAATGCACAAACAGTAATATCTCCACATTGCAAGGTGCAATTCTGAAATTTTTTGCTTTTTCCTGCTAATCCTAGCATGATAAAGAAGATTCAAAGAGAGTGAGATGCCAGCTCCTTTCATTCAGTCAGTAGCTTCAAACATTTCTGGTATATGAAAAACATGTTTTTCAATGGCAAAAATCAATGAATATTGTAAATGCACAAACAGTAATATCTCCACATTGCAAGGTGCAATTCGGAAATTTTTTGCTTTTTCCTGCTAATCCTAGCATGATAAAGAAGATTCAAAGAGAGTGAGATGCCAGCTCCTTTCATTCAGTCAGTAGCTTCAAACATTTCTGGTATATGAATAACATGATGTTTTTCAATGGCAAAAATCAATGAATATTGTAAATGCACAAACAGTAATATCTCCACATTGCAAGGTGCAATTCTGAAATTTTTTGCTTTTTCCTGCTAATCCTAGCATGATAAAGAAGATTCAAAGAGAGTGAGATGCCAGCTCCTTTCATTCAGTCAGTAGCTTCAAACATTTCTGGACGTTTTTCAATGGCAAAAATCAATGAATATTGTAAATGCACAAACAGTAATATCTCCACATTGCAAGGTGCAATTCTGAAATTTTTTGCTTTTTCCTGCTAATCCTAGCATGATAAAGAAGATTCAAAGAGAGTGAGATGCCAGCTCCTTTCATTCAGTCAGTAGCTTCAAACATTTTTGGATGTTTTTCAATGGCAAAAATCAATGAATATTGTAAATGCACAAACAGTAATATCTCCACATTGCAAGGTGCAATTCTGAAATTTTTTGCTTTTTCCTGCTAATCCTAGCATGATAAAGAAGATTCAAAGAGAGTGAGATGCCAGCTCCTTTCATTCAGTCAGTAGCTTCAAACATTTCTGGACGTTTTTCAATGGCAAAAATCAATGAATATTGTAAATGCACAAACAGTAATATCTCCACATTGCAAGGTGCAATTCTGAAATTTTTTCCTTTTTCCTGCTAATCCTAGCATGATAAAGAAGATTCAAAGAGAGTGAGATGCCAGCTCCTTTCATTCAGTCAGTAGCTTCAAACATTTTTGGATGTTTTTCAATGGCAAAAATCAATGAATATTGTAAATGCACAAACAGTAATATCTCCACATTGCAAGGTGCAATTCTGAAATTTTTTGCTTTTTCCTGCTAATCCTAGCATGATAAAGAAGATTCAAAGAGAGTGAGATGCCAGCTCCTTTCATTCAGTCAGTAGCTTCAAACATTTTTGGATGTTTTTCAATGGCAAAAATCAATGAATATTGTAAATGCACAAACAGTAATATCTCCACATTGCAAGGTGCAATTCTGAAATTTTTTGCTTTTTCCTGCTAATCCTAGCATGATAAAGAAGATTCAAAGAGAGTGAGATGCCAGCTCCTTTCATTCAGTCAGTAGCTTCAAACATTACTGGTATATGAAAAACATGTTTTTCAATGGCAAAAATCAATGAATATTGTAAATGCACAAACAGTAATATCTCCACATTGCAAGGTGTAATTCTGAAATTTTTTGCTTTTTCCTGCTAATCCTAGCATGATAAAGAAGAGTCAAAGAGAGTGAGATGCCAGCTCCTTTCATTCAGTCAGTAGCTTCAAACATTTCTGGTATATGAAAAACATGTTTTTCAATGGCAAAAATCAATGAATATTGTAAATGCAAAAACAGTAATATCTCCACATTGCAAGGTGCAATTCTGAAATTTTTTGCTTTTTCCTGCTAATCCTAGCATGATAAAGAAGATTCAAAGAGAGTGAGATGCCAGCTCCTTTCATTCAGTCAGTAGCTTCAAACATTTCTGGTATATGAAAAACATGTTTTTCAATGGCAAAAATCAATGAATATTGTAAATGCACAAACAGTAATATCTCCACATTGCAAGGTGCAATTCTGAAATTTTTTGCTTTTTCCTGCTAATCCTAGCATGATAAAGAAGATTCAAAGAGTGAGATGCCAGCTCCTTTCATTCAGTCAGTAGCTTCAAACATTTCTGGACGTTTTTCAATGGCAAAAATCAATGAATATTGTAAATGCACAAACAGTAATATCTCCACATTGCAAGGTGCAATTCTGAAATTTTTTGCTTTTTCCTGTTAATCCTAGCATGATAAAGAAGATTCAAAGAGAGTGAGATGCCAGCTCCTTTCATTCAGTCAGTAGCTTCAAACATTTCTGGTATATGAAAAACATGTTTTTCAAAGGCAAAAATCAATGAATATTGTAAATGCACAAACAGTAATATCTCCACATTGCAAGGTGCAATTCTGAAATTTTTTGCTTTTTCCTGCTAATCCTAGCATGATAAAGAAGATTCAAAGAGAGTGAGATGCCAGCTCCTTTCATTCAGTCAGTAGCTTCAAACATTTCTGGTATATGAATAACATGATGTTTTTCAATGGCAAAAATCAATGAATATTGTAAATGCACAAACAGTAATATCTCCACATTGCAAGGTGCAATTCTGAAATTTTTTGCTTTTTCCTGCTAATCCTAGCATGATAAAGAAGATTCAAAGAGAGTGAGATGCCAGCTCCTTTCATTCAGTCAGTAGCTTCAAACATTTCTGGACGTTTTTCAATGGCAAAAATCAATGAATATTGTAAATGCACAAACAGTAATATCTCCACATTGCAAGGTGCAATTCTGAAATTTCTTGCTTTTTCCTGTTAATCCTAGCATGATAAAGAAGATTCAAAGAGAGTGAGATGCCAGCTCCTTTCATTCAGTCAGTAGCTTCAAACATTTCTGGTATATGAAAAACATGTTTTTCAATGGCAAAAATCAATGAATATTGTAAATGCACAAACAGCAATATCTCCACATTGCAAGGTGCAATTCTGAAATTTTTTGCTTTTTCCTGCTAATCCTAGCATGATAAAGAAGATTCAAAGAGAGTGAGATGCCAGCTCCTTTCATTCTGTCAGTAGCTTCAAACATTTCTGGTATATGAATAACATGATGTTTTTCAATGGCAAAAATCAATGAATATTGTAAATGCACAAACAGTAATATCTCCACATTGCAAGGTGCAATTCTGAATTTTTTTGCTTTTTCCTGCTAATCCTAGCATGATAAAGAAGATTCAAAGAGAGTGAGATGCCAGCTCCTTTCATTCAGTCAGTAGCTTCAAACATTTCTGGACGTTTTTCAATGGCAAAAATCAATGAATATTGTAAATGCACAAACAGTAATATCTCCACATTGCAAGGTGCAATTCTGAAATTTTTTGCTTTTTCCTGTTAATCCTAGCATGATAAAGAAGATTCAAAGAGAGTGAGATGCCAGCTCCTTTCATTCAGTCAGTAGCTTCAAACATTTCTGGTATATGAAAAACATGTTTTTCAATGGCAAAAATCAATGAATATTGTAAATGCACAAACAGTAATATCTCCACATTGCAAGGTGCAATTCTGAAATTTTTTGCTTTTTCCTGCTAATCCTAGCATGATAAAGAAGATTCAAAGAGAGTGAGATGCCAGCTCCTTTCATTCAGTCAGTAGCTTCAAACATTTCTGGACGTTTTTCAATGGCAAAAATCAATGAATATTGTAAATGCACAAACAGTAATATCTCCACATTGCAAGGTGCAATTCGGAAATTTTTTGCTTTTTCCTGCTAATCCTAGCATGATAAAGAAGATTCAAAGAGAGTGAGATGCCAGCTCCTTTCATTCAGTCAGTAGCTTCAAACATTTCTGGTATATGAATAACATGATGTTTTTCAATGGCAAAAATCAATGAATATTGTAAATGCACAAACAGTAATATCTCCACATTGCAAGGTGCAATTCTGAAATTTTTTGCTTTTTCCTGCTAATCCTAGCATGATAAAGAAGATTCAAAGAGAGTGAGATGCCAGCTCCTTTCATTCAGTCAGTAGCTTCAAACATTTCTGGACGTTTTTCAATGGCAAAAATCAATGAATATTGTAAATGCACAAACAGTAATATCTCCACATTGCAAGGTGCAATTCTGAAATTTTTTGCTTTTTCCTGCTAATCCTAGCATGATAAAGAAGATTCAAAGAGAGTGAGATGCCAGCTCCTTTCATTCAGTCAGTAGCTTCAAACATTTCTGGTATATGAAAAACATGTTTTTCAATGCAAAAATCAATGAATATTGTAAATGCACAAACAGTAATATCTCCACATTGCAAGGTGCAATTCTGAAATTTTTTGCTTTTTCCTGCTAATCCTAGCATGATAAAGAAGATTCAAAGAGAGTGAGATGCCAGCTCCTTTCATTCAGTCAGTAGCTTCAAACATTTCTGGTATATGAAAAACATGTTTTTCAAAGGCAAAAATCAATGAATATTGTAAATGCACAAAGAGTAATATCTCCACATTGCAAGGTGCAATTCTGAACTTTTTTGCTTTTTCCTGCTAATCCTAGCATGATAAAGAAGATTCAAAGAGAGTGAGATGCCAGCTCCTTTCATTCAGTCAGTAGCTTCAAACATTTTTGGACGTTTTTCAATGGCAAAAATCAATGAATATTGTGAATGCACAAACAGTAATATCTCCACATTGCAAGGTGCAATTCTGAAATTTTTTGCTTTTTCCTGCTAATCCTAGCATGATAAAGAAGATTCAAAGAGAGTGAGATGCCAGCTCCTTTCATTCAGTCAGTAGCTTCAAACATTTCTGGTATATGAAAAACATGTTTTTCAATGGCAAAAATCAATGAATATTGTAAATGCACAAACAGTAATATCTCCACATTGCAAGGTGCAATTCTGAAATTTTTTGCTTTTTCCTGCTAATCCTAGCATGATAAAGAAGATTCAAAGAGAGTGAGATGCCAGCTCCTTTCATTCAGTCAGTAGCTTCAAACATTTCTGGTATATGAAAAACATGTTTTTCAATGGCAAAAATCAATGAATATTGTAAATGCACAAACAGTAATATCTCCACATTGCAAGGTGCAATTCTGAAATTTTTTGCTTTTTCCTGCTAATCCTAGCATGATAAAGAAGATTCAAAGAGAGTGAGATGCCAGCTCCTTTCATTCAGTCAGTAGCTTCAAACATTTCTGGTATATGAAAAACATGTTTTTCAATGGCAAAAATCAATGAATATTGTAAATGCACAAACAGTAATATCTCCACATTGCAAGGTGCAATTCTGAAATTTTTTGCTTTTTCCTCCTAATCCTAGCATGATAAAGAAGATTCAAAGAGAGTGAGATGCCAGCTCCTTTCATTCAGTCAGTAGCTTCAAACATTTCTGGTATATGAATAACATGATGTTTTTCAATGGCAAAAATCAATGAATATTGTAAATGCACAAACAGTAATATCTCCACATTGCAAGGTGCAATTCTGAAATTTTTTGCTTTTTCCTGCTAATCCTAGCATGATAAAGAAGATTCAAAGAGAGTGAGATGCCAGCTCCTTTCATTCAGTCAGTAGCTTCAAACATTTTTGGACGTTTTTCAATGGCAAAAATCAATGAATATTGTAAATGCACAAACAGTAATATCTCCACATTGCAAGGTGCAATTCTGAAATTTTTTGCTTTTTCCTGCTAATCCTAGCATGATAAAGAAGATTCAAAGAGAGTGAGATGCCAGCTCCTTTCATTCAGTCAGTAGCTTCAAACATTTCTGGTATATGAAAAACATGTTTTTCAATGGCAAAAATCAATGAATATTGTAAGTGCACAAACAGTAATATCTCCACATTGCAAGGTGCAATTCTGAAATTTTTTGCTTTTTCCTGCTAATCCTAGCATGATAAAGAAGATTCAAAGAGAGTGAGATGCCAGCTCCTTTCATTCAGTCAGTAGCTTCAAACATTTCTGGTATATGAAAAACATGTTTTTCAATGGCAAAAATCAATGAATATTGTAAATGCACAAACAGTAATATCTCCACATTGCAAGGTGCAATTCTGAAATTTTTTGCTTTTTCCTGCTAATCCTAGCATGATAAAGAAGATTCAAAGAGAGTGAGATGCCAGCTCCTTTCATTCAGTCAGTAGCTTCAAACATTTCTGGTATATGAAAAACATGTTTTTCAATGGCAAAAATCAATGAATATTGTAAATGCACAAACAGTAATATCTCCACATTGCAAGGTGCAATTCTGAAATTTTTTGCTTTTTCCTGCTAATCCTAGCATGATAAAGAAGATTCAAAGAGAGTGAGATGCCAGCTCCTTTCATTCAGTCAGTAGCTTCAAACATTTCTGGTATATGAAAAACATGTTTTTCAATGGCAAAAATCAATGAATATAGTAAATGCACAAACAGTAATGTCTCCACATTGCATGGTGCAATTCTGAAATTTTTTGCTTTTTCCTGCTAATCCTAGCATGATAAAGAAGATTCAAAGAGAGTGAGATGCCAGCTCCTTTCATTCAGTCAGTAGCTTCAAACATTTTTGGACGTTTTTCAATGGCAAAAATCAATGAATATTGTAAATGCACAAACAGTAATATCTCCACATTGCAAGGTGCAATTCTGAAATTTTTTGCTTTTTCCTGCTAATCCTAGCATGATAAAGAAGATTCAAAGAGAGTGAGATGCCAGCTCCTTTCATTCAGTCAGTAGCTTCAAACATTTCTGGTATATGAAAAACATGTTTTTCAATGCAAAAATCAATGAATATTGTAAATGCACAAACAGTAATATCTCCACATTGCAAGGTGCAATTCTGAAATTTTTTGCTTTTTCCTGCTAATCCTAGCATGATAAAGAAGATTCAAAGAGAGTGAGATGCCAGCTCCTTTCATTCAGTCAGTAGCTTCAAACATTTCTGGTATATGAAAAACATGTTTTTCAATGGCAAAAATCAATGAATATTGTAAATGCACAAAGAGTAATATCTCCACATTGCAAGGTGCAATTCTGAAATTTTTTGCTTTTTCCTGCTAATCCTAGCATGATAAAGAAGATTCAAAGAGAGTGAGATGCCAGCTCCTTTCATTCAGTCAGTAGCTTCAAACATTTTTGGACGTTTTTCAATGGCAAAAATCAATGAATATTGTGAATGCACAAACAGTAATATCTCCACATTGCAAGGTGCAATTCTGAAATTTTTTGCTTTTTCCTGCTAATCCTAGCATGATAAAGAAGATTCAAAGAGAGTGAGATGCCAGCTCCTTTCATTCAGTCAGTAGCTTCAAACATTTCTGGTATATGAAAAACATGTTTTTCAATGGCAAAAATCAATGAATATTGTAAATGCACAAACAGTAATATCTCCACATTGCAAGGTGCAATTCTGAAATTTTTTGCTTTTTCCTGCTAATCCTAGCATGATAAAGAAGATTCAAAGAGAGTGAGATGCCAGCTCCTTTCATTCAGTCAGTAGCTTCAAACATTTCTGGTATATGAAAAACATGTTTTTCAATGGCAAAAATCAATGAATATTGTAAATGCACAAACAGTAATATCTCCACATTGCAAGGTGCAATTCTGAAATTTTTTGCTTTTTCCTGCTAATCCTAGCATGATAAAGAAGATTCAAAGAGAGTGAGATGCCAGCTCCTTTCATTCAGTCAGTAGCTTCAAACATTTCTGGTATATGAAAAACATGTTTTTCAATGGCAAAAATCAATGAATATTGTAAATGCACAAACAGTAATATCTCCACATTGCAAGGTGCAATTCTGAAATTTTTTGCTTTTTCCTCCTAATCCTAGCATGATAAAGAAGATTCAAAGAGAGTGAGATGCCAGCTCCTTTCATTCAGTCAGTAGCTTCAAACATTTCTGGTATATGAATAACATGATGTTTTTCAATGGCAAAAATCAATGAATATTGTAAATGCACAAACAGTAATATCTCCACATTGCAAGGTGCAATTCTGAAATTTTTTGCTTTTTCCTGCTAATCCTAGCATGATAAAGAAGATTCAAAGAGAGTGAGATGCCAGCTCCTTTCATTCAGTCAGTAGCTTCAAACATTTTTGGACGTTTTTCAATGGCAAAAATCAATGAATATTGTAAATGCACAAACAGTAATATCTCCACATTGCAAGGTGCAATTCTGAAATTTTTTGCTTTTTCCTGCTAATCCTAGCATGATAAAGAAGATTCAAAGAGAGTGAGATGCCAGCTCCTTTCATTCAGTCAGTAGCTTCAAACATTTCTGGTATATGAAAAACATGTTTTTCAATGGCAAAAATCAATGAATATTGTAAGTGCACAAACAGTAATATCTCCACATTGCAAGGTGCAATTCTGAAATTTTTTGCTTTTTCCTGCTAATCCTAGCATGATAAAGAAGATTCAAAGAGAGTGAGATGCCAGCTCCTTTCATTCAGTCAGTAGCTTCAAACATTTCTGGTATATGAAAAACATGTTTTTCAATGGCAAAAATCAATGAATATTGTAAATGCACAAACAGTAATATCTCCACATTGCAAGGTGCAATTCTGAAATTTTTTGCTTTTTCCTGCTAATCCTAGCATGATAAAGAAGATTCAAAGAGAGTGAGATGCCAGCTCCTTTCATTCAGTCAGTAGCTTCAAACATTTCTGGTATATGAAAAACATGTTTTTCAATGGCAAAAATCAATGAATATTGTAAATGCACAAACAGTAATATCTCCACATTGCAAGGTGCAATTCTGAAATTTTTTGCTTTTTCCTGCTAATCCTAGCATGATAAAGAAGATTCAAAGAGAGTGAGATGCCAGCTCCTTTCATTCAGTCAGTAGCTTCAAACATTTCTGGTATATGAAAAACATGTTTTTCAATGGCAAAAATCAATGAATATAGTAAATGCACAAACAGTAATGTCTCCACATTGCAAGGTGCAATTCTGAAATTTTTTGCTTTTTCCTGCTAATCCTAGCATGATAAAGAAGATTCAAAGAGAGTGAGATGCCAGCTCCTTTCATTCAGTCAGTAGCTTCAAACATTTCTGGTATATGAAAAACATGTTTTTCAATGGCAAAAATCAATGAATATTGTAAATGCACAAAGAGTAATATCTCCACATTGCAAGGTGCAATTCTGAAATTTTTTGCTTTTTCCTGCTCCTCTTAGCATGATAAAGAAGATTCAAAGAGAGTGAGATGCCAGCTCCTTTCATTCAATCAGTAGCTTCAAACATTTCTGGTATATGAATAACATGATGTTTTTCAATGGCAAAAATCAATGAATATTCTAAATGCACAAACAGTAATTTCTCCGCATTGCAAGGTGCAATTCTGAAATTTTTTGCTTTTTCCTGCTCCTCTTAGCATGATAAAGAAGATTCAAAGAGAGTGAGATGCCAGCTCCTTTCATTCAGTCAGTAGCTTCAAACATTTCTGGACGTTTTTCAATGGCAAAAATCAATGAATATTGTAAATGCACAAACAGTAATTTCTCCGCATTGCAATGTGCAATTCTGAAATTTTTTGCTTTTTCCTGCTCCTCATAGCATGATAAAGAAGATTCAAAGAGAGTGAGATGCCAGCTCCTTTCATTCAGTCAGTAGCTTCAAACATTTCTGGTATATGAATAACATGATGTTTTTCAATGGCAAAAATCAATGAATATTGTAAATGCACAAACAGTAATTTCTCCGCATTGCAAGGTGCAATTCTGAAATTTTTTTCCTTTTTCCTGCTCCTCTTAGCATGATAAAGAAGATTCAAAGAGAGTGAGATGCCAGCTCCTTTCATTCAGTCAGTAGCTTCAATCATTTCTGGACGTTTTTCAATGGCAAAAATCAATGAATATTGTAAATGCACAAACAGTAATTTCTCCGCATTGCAAGGTGCAATTCTGAAATTTTTTGCTTTTTCCTGCTCCTCTTAGCATGATAAAGAAGATTCAAAGAGAGTGAGATGCCAGCTCCTTTCATTCAGTCAGTAGCTTCAATCATTTCTGGTTTATGAATAACATGATGTTTTTCAATGGCAAAAATCAATGAATATTGTAAATGCACAAACAGTAATTTCTCCGCACTGCAAGGTGCAATTCTGAAATTTTTTCCTTTTTCCTGCTCCTCTTAGCATGATAATGAAGATTCAAAGAGAGTGAGATGCCAGCTCCTTTCATTCAGTCAGTAGCTTCAATCATTTCTGGACGTTTTTCAATGGCAAAAATCAATGAATATTGTAAATGCACAAACAGTAATTTCTCCGCATTGCAAGGTGCAATTCTGAAATTTTTTGCTTTTTCCTGCTCCTCTTAGCATGATAAAGAAGATTCAAAGAGAGTGAGATGTCACCTCCTTTCATTCAGTCATTAGCTTCAATCATTTCTGGTATATGAATAACATGATGTTTTTCAATGGCAAAAATCAATGAATATTGTAAATGCACAAACAGTAATTTCTCCGCATTGCAAGGTGCAATTCTGAAATTTTTAGCTTTTTCCTGCTCCTCTTAGCATGATAAAGAAGATTCAAAGAGAGTGAGATGCCAGCTCCTTTCATTCAGTCAGTAGCTTCAAACATTTCTGGTATATGAATAACATGATGTTTTTCAATGGCAAAAATCAATGAATATTGTAAATGCACAAACAGTAATATCTCCACATTGCAAGGTGCAATTCTGAAATTTTTTGCTTTTTCCTGCTAATCCTAGCATGATAAAGAAGATTCAAAGAGAGTGAGATGCCAGCTCCTTTCATTCAGTCAGTAGCTTCAAACATTTCTGGACGTTTTTCAATGGCAAAAATCAATGAATATTGTAAATGCACAAACAGTAATATCTCCACATTGCAAGGTGCAATTCTGAAATTTTTTGCTTTTTCCTGTTCATCCTAGCATGATAAAGAAGATTCAAAGAGAGTGAGATGCCAGCTCCTTTCATTCAGTCAGTAGCTTCAAACATTTCTGGTATATGAAAAACATGTTTTTCAATGGCAAAAATCAATGAATATTGTAAATGCACAAACAGTAATATCTCCACATTGCAAGGTGCAATTCTGAAATTTTTTGCTTTTTCCTGCTAATACTAGCATGATAAAGAAGATTCAAAGAGAGTGAGATGCCAGCTCCTTTCATTCTGTCAGTAGCTTCAAACATTTCTGGACGTTTTTCAATGGCAAAAATCAATGAATATTGTAAATGCACAAACAGTAATATCTCCACATTGCAAGGTGCAATTCGGAAATTTTTTGCTTTTTCCTGCTAATCCTAGCATGATAAAGAAGATTCAAAGAGAGTGAGATGCCAGCTCCTTTCATTCAGTCAGTAGCTTCAAACATTTCTGGACGTTTTTCAATGGCAAAAATCAATGAATATTGTAAATGCACAAACAGTAATATCTCCACATTGCAAGGTGCAATTCTGAAATTTTTTGCTTTTTCCTGCTAATCCTAGCATGATAAAGAAGATTCAAAGAGAGTGAGATGCCAGCTCCTTTCATTCAGTCAGTAGCTTCAAACATTTTTGGACGTTTTTCAATGGCAAAAATCAATGAATATTGTAAATGCACAAACAGTAATATCTCCACATTGCAAGGTGCAATTCTGAAATTTTTTGCTTTTTCCTGCTAATCCTAGCATGATAAAGAAGATTCAAAGAGAGTGAGATGCCAGCTCCTTTCATTCAGTCAGTAGCTTCAAACATTTCTGGTATATGAAAAACATGTTTTTCAATGCAAAAATCAATGAATATTGTAAATGCACAAACAGTAATATCTCCACATTGCAAGGTGCAATTATGAAATTTTTTGCTTTTTCCTGCTAATCCTAGCATGATAAAGAAGATTCAAAGAGAGTGAGATGCCAGCTCCTTTCATTCAGTCAGTAGCTTCAAACATTTCTGGTATATGAATAACATGATGTTTTTCAATGGCAAAAATCAATGAATATTGTAAATGCACAAACAGTAATATCTCCACATTGCAAGGTGCAATTCTGAAATTTTTTGCTTTTTCCTGCTAATCCTAGCATGATAAAGAAGATTCAAAGAGAGTGAGATGCCAGCTCCTTTCATTCAGTCAGTAGCTTCAAACATTTCTGGACGTTTTTCAATGGCAAAAATCAATGAATATTGTAAATGCACAAACAGTAATATCTCCACATTGCAAGGTGCAATTCTGAAATTTTTTGCTTTTTCCTGCTAATCCTAGCATGATAAAGAAGATTCAAAGAGAGTGAGATGCCAGCTCCTTTCATTCAGTCAGTAGCTTCAAACATTTCTGGTATATGAAAAACATGTTTTTCAATGCAAAAATCAATGAATATTGTAAATGCACAAACAGTAATATCTCCACATTGCAAGGTGCAATTCTGAAATTTTTTGCTTTTTCCTGCTAATCCTAGCATGATAAAGAAGATTCAAAGAGAGTGAGATGCCAGCTCCTTTCATTCAGTCAGTAGCTTCAAACATTTCTGGTATATGAATAACATGATGTTTTTCAATGGCAAAAATCAATGAATATTGTAAATGCACAAACAGTAATATCTCCACATTCCAAGGTGCAATTCTGAAATTTTTTGCTTTTTCCTGCTAATCCTAGCATGATAAAGAAGATTCAAAGAGAGTGAGATGCCAGCTCCTTTCATTCAGTCAGTAGCTTCAAACATTTCTGGACGTTTTTCAATGGCAAAAATCAATGAATATTGTAAATGCACAAACAGTAATATCTCCACATTGCAAGGTGCAATTCTGAAATTTTTTGCTTTTTCCTGCTAATCCTAGCATGATAAAGAAGATTCAAAGAGAGTGAGATGCCAGCTCCTTTCATTCAGTCAGTAGCTTCAAACATTTTTGGACGTTTTTCAATGGCAAAAATCAATGAATATTGTAAATGCACAAACAGTAATATCTCCACATTGCAAGGTGCAATTCTGAAATTTTTTGCTTTTTCCTGCTAATCCTAGCATGATAAAGAAGATTCAAAGAGAGTGAGATGCCAGCTCCTTTCATTCAGTCAGTAGCTTCAAACATTTCTGGTATATGAAAAACATGTTTTTCAATGCAAAAATCAATGAATATTGTAAATGCACAAACAGTAATATCTCCACATTGCAAGGTGCAATTCTGAAATTTTTTGCTTTTTCCTGCTAATCCTAGCATGATAAAGAAGATTCAAAGAGAGTGAGATGCCAGCTCCTTTCATTCAGTCAGTAGCTTCAGACATTTCTTGTATATGAAAAACATGTTTTTCAATGGCAAAAATCAATGAATATTGTAAATGCACAAAGAGTAATATCTCCACATTGCAAGGTGCAATTCTGAAATTTTTTGCTTTTTCCTGCTAATCCTAGCATGATAAAGAAGATTCAAAGAGAGTGAGATGCCAGCTCCTTTCATTCAGTCAGTAGCTTCAAACATTTTTGGACGTTTTTCAATGGCAAAAATCAATGAATATTGTAAATGCACAAACAGTAATATCTCCACATTGCAAGGTGCAATTCTGAAATTTTTTGCTTTTTCCTGCTAATCCTAGCATGATAAAGAAGATTCAAAGAGAGTGAGATGCCAGCTCCTTTCATTCAGTCAGTAGCTTCAAACATTTCTGGTATATGAAAAACATGTTTTTCAATGGCAAAAATCAATGAATATTGTAAATGCACAAACAGTAATATCTCCACATTGCAAGGTGCAATTCTGAAATTTTTTGCTTTTTCCTGCTAATCCTAGCATGATAAAGAAGATTCAAAGAGAGTGAGATGCCAGCTCCTTTCATTCAGTCAGTAGCTTCAAACATTTCTGGTATATGAAAAACATGTTTTTCAATGGCAAAAATCAATGAATATTGTAAATGCACAAACAGTAATATCTCCACATTGCAAGGTGCAATTCTGAAATTTTTTGCTTTTTCCTGCTAATCCTAGCATGATAAAGAAGATTCAAAGAGAGTGAGATGCCAGCTTCTTTCATTCAGTCAGTAGCTTCAAACATTTCTGGTATATGAAAAACATGTTTTTCAATGGCAAAAATCAATGAATATTGTAAATGCACAAACAGTAATATCTCCACATTGCAAGGTGCAATTCTGAAATTTTTTGCTTTTTCCTGCTAATCCTAGCATGATAAAGAAGATTCAAAGAGAGTGAGATGCCAGCTCCTTTCATTCAGTCAGTAGTTTCAAACATTTCTGGTATATGAATAACATGATGTTTTTCAATGGCAAAAATCAATGAATATTGTAAATGCACAAACAGTAATATCTCCACATTGCAAGGTGCAATTCTGAAATTTTTTGCTTTTTCCTGCTAATCCTAGCATGATAAAGAAGATTCAAAGAGAGTGAGATGCCAGCTCCTTTCATTCAGTCAGTAGCTTCAAACATTTTTGGACGTTTTTCAATGGCAAAAATCAATGAATATTGTAAATGCACAAACAGTAATATCTCCACATTGCAAGGTGCAATTCTGAAATTTTTTGCTTTTTCCTGCTAATCCTAGCATGATAAAGAAGATTCAAAGAGAGTGAGATGCCAGCTCCTTTCATTCAGTCAGTAGCTTCAAACATTTCTGGTATATGAAAAACATGTTTTTCAATGGCAAAAATCAATGAATATTGTAAATGCACAAACAGTAATATCTCCACATTGCAAGGTGCAATTCTGAAATTTTTTGCTTTTTCCTGCTAATCCTAGCATGATAAAGAAGATTCAAAGAGAGTGAGATGCCAGCTCCTTTCATTCAGTCAGTAGCTTCAAACATTTCTGGTATATGAAAAACATGTTTTTCAATGGCAAAAATCAATGAATATTGTAAATGCACAAACAGTAATATCTCCACATTGCAAGGTGCAATTCTGAAATTTTTTGCTTTTTCCTGCTAATCCTAGCATGATAAAGAAGATTCAAAGAGAGTGAGATGCCAGCTCCTTTCATTCAGTCAGTAGCTTCAAACATTTCTGGTATATGAAAAACATGTTTTTCAATGGCAAAAATCAATGAATATTGTAAATGCACAAACAGTAATATCTCCACATTGCAAGGTGCAATTCTGAAATTTTTTGCTTTTTCCTGCTAATCCTAGCATGATAAAGAAGATTCAAAGAGAGTGAGATGCCAGCTCCTTTCATTCAGTCAGTAGCTTCAAACATTTCTGGTATATGAAAAACATGTTTTTCAATGGCAAAAATCAATGAATATTGTAAATGCACAAACAGTAATATCTCCACATTGCAAGGTGCAATTCTGAAATTTTTTGCTTTTTCCTGCTAATCCTAGCATGATAAAGAAGATTCAAAGAGAGTGAGATGCCAGCTCCTTTCATTCAGTCAGTAGCTTCAAACATTTCTGGTATATGAAAAACATGTTTTTCAATGGCAAAAATCAATGAATATTGTAAATGCACAAACAGTAATATCTCCACATTGCAAGGTGCAATTCTGAAATTTTTTGCTTTTTCCTGCTAATATTAGCATGATAAAGAAGATTCAAAGAGAGTGAGATGCCAGCTCCTTTCATTCAGTCAGTAGCTTCAAACATTTCTGGTATATGAAAAACATGTTTTTCAATGGCAAAAATCAATGAATATTGTAAATGCACAAAGAGTAATATCTCCACATTGCAAGGTGCAATTCTGAAATTTTTTGCTTTTTCCTGCTCCTCTTAGCATGATAAAGAAGATTCAAAGAGAGTGAGATGCCAGCTCCTTTCATTCAGTCAGTAGCTTCAAACATTTCTGGTATATGAAAAACATGTTTTTCAATGGCAAAAATCAATGAATATTGAAAATGCACAAACAGTAATTTCTCCGCATTGCAAGGTGCAATTCTGAAATTTTTTGCTTTTTCCTGCTCCTCTTAGCATGATAAAGAAGATTCAAAGAGAGTGAGATGCCAGCTCCTTTCATTCAGTCAGTAGCTTCAATCATTTCTGGACGTTTTTCAATGGCAAAAATCAATGAATATTGTAAATGCACAAACAGTAATTTCTCCGCATTGCAAGGTGCAATTCTGAAATTTTTTGCTTTTTCCTGCTCCTCTTAGCATGATAAAGAAGATTCAAAGAGAGTGAGATGCCAGCTCCTTTCATTCAGTCAGTAGCTTCAATCATTTCTGGACGTTTTTCAATGGCAAAAATCAATGAATATTGTAAATGCACAAACAGTAATTTCTCCGCATTGCAAGGTGCAATTCTGAAATTTTTTGCTTTTTCCTGCTCCTCTTAGCATGATAAAGAAGATTCAAAGAGAGTGAGATGCCAGCTCCTTTCATTCAGTCAGTAGCTTCAAACATTTCTGGACGTTTTTCAATGGCAAAAATCAATGAATATTGTAAATGCACAAACAGTAATTTCTCCGCATTGCAATGTGCAATTCTGAAATTTTTTGCTTTTTCCTGCTCCTCATAGCATGATAAAGAAGATTCAAAGAGAGTGAGATGCCAGCTCCTTTCATTCAGTCAGTAGCTTCAAACATTTCTGGTATATGAATAACATGATGTTTTTCAATGGCAAAAATCAATGAATATTGTAAATGCACAAACAGTAATTTCTCCGCATTGCAAGGTGCAATTCTGAAATTTTTTGCTTTTTCCTGCTCCTCTTAGCATGATAAAGAAGATTCAAAGAGAGTGAGATGCCAGCTCCTTTCATTCAGTCAGTAGCTTCAATCATTTCTGGACGTTTTTCAATGGCAAAAATCAATGAATATTGTAAATGCACAAACAGTAATTTCTCCGCATTGCAAGGTGCAATTCTGAAATTTTTTGCTTTTTCCTGCTCCTCTTAGCATGATAAAGAAGATTCAAAGAGAGTGAGATGCCAGCTCCTTTCATTCAGTCAGTAGCTTCAATCATTTCTGGTTTATGAATAACATGATGTTTTTCAATGGCAAAAATCAATGAATATTGTAAATGAACAAACAGTAATTTCTCCGCACTGCAAGGTGCAATTCTGAAATTTTTTGCTTTTTCCTGCTCCTCTTAGCATGATAAAGAAGATTCAAAGAGAGTGAGATGCCAGCTCCTTTCATTCAGTCAGTAGCTTCAATCATTTCTGGACGTTTTTCAATGGCAAAAATCAATGAATATTGTAAATGCACAAACAGTAATTTCTCCGCATTGCAAGGTGCAATTCTGAAATTTTTTGCTTTTTCCTGCTCCTCTTAGCATGATAAAGAAGATTCAAAGAGAGTGAGATGTCACCTCCTTTCATTCAGTCATTAGCTTCAATCATTTCTGGTATATGAATAACATGATGTTTTTCAATGGCAAAAATCAATGAATATTGTAAATGCACAAACAGTAATTTCTCCGCATTGCAAGGTGCAATTCTGAAATTTTTAGCTTTTTCCTGCTCCTCTTAGCATGATAAAGAAGATTCAAAGAGAGTGAGATGCCAGCTCCTTTCATTCAGTCAGTAGCTTCAAACATTTCTGGTATATGAATAACATGATGTTTTTCAATGGCAAAAATCAATGAATATTGTAAATGCACAAACAGTAATTTCTCCGCATTGCAAGGTGCAATTCTGAAATTTTTTGCTTTTTCCTGCTCCTCTTAGCATGATAAAGAAGATTCAAAGAGAGTGAGATGCCAGCTCCTTTCATTCAGTCAGTAGCTTCAATCATTTCTGGACGTTTTTCAATGGCAAAAATCAATGAATATTGTAAATGCACAAACAGTAATTTCTCCGCATTGCAAGGTGCAATTCTGAAATTTTTTGCTTTTTCCTGCTCCTCTTAGCATGATAAAGAAGATTCCAAGAGAGTGAGATGCCAGCTCCTTTCATTCAGTCAGTAGCTTCAATCATTTCTGGACGTTTTTCAATGGCAAAAATCAATGAATATTGTAAATGCACAAACAGTAATTTCTCCGCATTGCAAGGTGCAATTCTGAAATTTTTTGCTTTTTCCTGCTCCTCTTAGCATGATAAAGAAGATTCAAAGAGAGTGAGATGCCAGCTCCTTTCATTCAGTCAGTAGATTCAATCATTTCTGGTTTATGAATAACATGATGTTTTTCAATGGCAAAAATCAATGAATATTGTAAATGCACAAACAGTAATTTCTCCGCATTGCAAGGTGCAATTCTGAAATTTTTTGCTTTTTCCTGCTCCTCTTAGCATGATAAAGAAGATTCAAAGAGAGTGAGATGCCAGCTCCTTTCATTCAGTCAGTAGCTTCAATCATTTCTGGACGTTTTTCAATGGCAAAAATCAATGAATATTGTAAATGCACAAACAGTAATTTCTCCGCATTGCAAGGTGCAATTCTGAAATTTTTAGCTTTTTCCTTCTCCTCTTAGCATGATAAAGAAGATTCAAAGAGAGTGAGATGCCAGCTCCTTTCATTCAGTCATTAGCTTCAATCATTTCTGGTATATGAATAACATGATGTTTTTCAATGGCAAAAATCAATGAATATTGTAAATGCACAAACAGTAATTTCTCCGCATTGCAAGGTGCAATTCTGAAATTTTTAGCTTTTTCCTGCTCCTCTTAGCATGATAAAGAAGATTCAAAGAGAGTTAGATGCCAGCTCCTTTCATTCAGTCAGTAGCTTCAAACATTTCTGGTATATGAATAACATGATGTTTTTCAATGGCAAAAATCAATGAATATTGTAAATGCACAAACAGTAATTTCTCCGCATTGCAAGGTGCAATTCTGAAATTTTTTGCTTTTTCCTGCTCCTCTTAGCATGATAAAGAAGATTCAAAGAGAGTGAGATGCCAGCTCCTTTCATTCAGTCAGTAGCTTCAATCATTTCTGGACGTTTTTCAATGGCAAAAATCAATGAATATTGTAAATGCACAAACAGTAATTTCTCCGCATTGCAAGGTGCAATTCTGAAATTTTTTGCTTTTTCCTGCTCCTCTTAGCATGATAAAGAAGATACAAAGAGAGTGAGATGCCAGCTCCTTTCATTTAGTCAGTAGCTTCAATCATTTCTGGTATATGAATAACATGATGTTTTTCAATGGCAAAAATCAATGAATATTGTAAATGCACAAACAGTAATTTCTCCGCATTGCAAGGTGCAATTCTGAAATTTTTTGCTTTTTCCTGCTCCTCTTAGCATGATAAAGAAGATTCAAAGAGAGTGAGATGCCAGCTCCTTTCATTCAGTCAGTAGCTTCAATCATTTCTGGACGTTTTTCAATGGCAAAAATCAATGAATATTGTAAATGCACAAACAGTAATTTCTCCGCATTGCAAGGTGCAATTCTGAAATTTTTTGCTTTTTCCTGCTCCTCTTAGCATGATAAAGAAGATTCAAAGAGAGTGAGATGCCAGCTCCTTTCATTCAGTCAGTAGCTTCAATCATTTCTGGACGTTTTTCAATGGCAAAAATCAATGAATATTGTAAATGCACAAACAGTAATTTCTCCGCATTGCAAGGTGCAATTCTGAAATTTTTTGCTCTTTCCTGCTCCTCTTAGCATGATAAAGAAGATTCAAAGAGAGTGAGATGCCAGCTCCTTTCATTCAGTCAGTAGCTTCAAACATTTCTGGTATATGAATAACATGATGTTTTTCAATGGCAAAAATCAATGAATATTGTAAATGCACAAACAGTAATTTCTCCGCATTGCAAGGTGAAATTCTGAAATTTTTAGCTTTTTCCTGCTCCTCTTAGCATGATAAAGAAGATTCAAAGAGAGTTAGATGCCAGCTCCTTTCATTCAGTCAGTAGCTTCAAACATTTCTGGTATATGAATAACATGATGTTTTTCAATGGCAAAAATCAATGAATATTGTAAATGCACAAACAGTAATTTCTCCGCATTGCAAGGTGCAATTCTGAAATTTTTTGCTTTTTCCTGCTCCTCTTAGCATGATAAAGAAGATTCAAAGAGAGTGAGATGCCAGCTCCTTTCATTCAGTCAGTAGCTTCAATCATTTCTGGACGTTTTTCAATGGCAAAAATCAATGAATATTGTAAATGCACAAACAGTAATTTCTCAGCATTGCAAGGTGCAATTCTGAAATTTTTTACTTTTTCCTGCTCCTCTTAGCATGATAAAGAAGATACAAGAGAGTGAGATGCCAGCTCCTTTCATTTAGTCAGTAGCTTCAATCATTTCTGGTATATGAATAACATGATGTTTTTCAATGGCAAAAATCAATGAATATTGTAAATGCACAAACAGTAATTTCTCCGCATTGCAAGGTGCAATTCTGAAATTTTTTGCTCTTTCCTGCTCCTCTTAGCATGATAAAGAAGATTCAAAGAGAGTGAGATGCCAGCTCCTTTCATTCAGTCAGTAGCTTCAAACATTTCTGGTATATGAATAACATGATGTTTTTCAATGGCAAAAATCAATGAATATTGTAAATGCACAAACAGTAATTTCTCCGCATTGCAAGATGCAATTCTGAAATTTTTTGCTTTTTCCTGCTCCTCTTAGCATGATAAAGAAGATTCAAAGAGAATGAGATGCAAGCTCCTTTCATTCAGTCAGTAGCTTCAATCATTTCTGGACGTTTTTCAATGGCAAAAATCAATGAATATTGTAAATGCACAAACAGTAATTTCTCCGCATTGCAAGGTGCAATTCTGAAATTTTTTGCTTTTTCCTGCTCCTCTTAGCATGATAAAGAAGATTCAAAGAGAGTGAGATGCCAGCTCCTTTCATTCAGTCAGTAGCTTCAATCATTTCTGGACGTTTTTCAATGGCAAAAATCAATGAATATTGTAAATGCACAAACAGTAATTTCTCCGCATTGCAAGGTGCAATTCTGAAATTTTTTGCTCTTTCCTGCTCCTCTTAGCATGATAAAGAAGATTCAAAGAGAGTGAGATGCCAGCTCCTTTCATTCAGTCAGTAGCTTCAAACATTTCTGGTATATGAATAACATGATGTTTTTCAATGGCAAAAATCAATGAATATTGTAAATGCACAAACAGTAATTTCTCCGCATTGCAAGGTGCAATTCTGAAATTTTTTGCTTTTTCCTGCTCCTCTTAGCATGATAAAGAAGATTCAAAGAGAGTGAGATGCAAGCTCCTTTCATTCAGTCAGTAGCTTCAATCATTTCTGGACGTTTTTCAATGGCAAAAATCAATGAATATTGTAAATGCACAAACAGTAATTTCTCCGCATTGCAAGGTGCAATTCTGAAATTTTTTGCTTTTTCCTGCTCCTCTTAGCATGATAAAGAAGATTCAAAGAGAGTGAGATGCCAGCTCCTTTCATTCAGTCAGTAGCTTCAATCATTTCTGGACGTTTTTCAATGGCAAAAATCAATGAATATTGTAAATGCACAAACAGTAATTTCTCCGCATTGCAAGGTGCAATTCTGAAATTTTTTGCTTTTTCCTGCTCCTCTTAGCATGATAAAGAAGATTCAAAGAGAGTGAGATGCCAGCTCCTTTCATTCAGTCAGTAGCTTCAAACATTTCTGGACGTTTTTCAATGGCAAAAATCAATGAATATTGTAAATGCACAAACAGTAATTTCTCCGCATTGCAATGTGCAATTCTGAAATTTTTTGCTTTTTCCTGCTCCTCTTAGCATGATAAAGAAGATTCAAAGAGAGTGAGATGCCAGCTCCTTTCATTCAGTCAGTAGCTTCAAACATTTCTGGTATATGAATAACATGATGTTTTTCAATGGCAAAAATCAATGAATATTGTAAATGCACAAACAGTAATTTCTCCGCATTGCAAGGTGCAATTCTGAAATTTTTTGCTTTTTCCTGCTCCTCTTAGCATGATAAAGAAGATTCAAAGAGAGTGAGATGCCAGCTCCTTTCATTCAGTCAGTAGCTTCAATCATTTCTGGACGTTTTTCAATGGCAAAAATCAATGAATATTGTAAATGCACAAACAGTAATGTCTCCGCATTGCAAGGTGCAATTCTGAAATTTTTTGCTTTTTCCTGCTCCTCTTAGCATGATAAAGAAGATTCAAAGAGAGTGAGATGCCAGCTCCTTTCATTCAGTCAGTAGCTTCAATCATTTCTGGTATATGAATAACATGATGTTTTTCAATGGCAAAAATCAATGAATATTGTAAATGCACAAACAGTAATTTCTCCGCATTGCAAGGTGCAATTCTGAAATTTTTTGCTTTTTCCTGCTCCTCTTAGCATGATAAAGAAGATTCAAAGAGAGTGAGATGCCAGCTCCTTTCATTCAGTCAGTAGCTTCAATCATTTCTGGACGTTTTTCAATGGCAAAAATCAATGAATATTGTAAATGCACAAACAGTAATTTCTCCGCATTGCAAGGTGCAATTCTGAAATTTTTTGCTTTTTCCTGCTCCTCTTAGCATGATAAAGAAATTCAAAGAGAGTGAGATGCCAGCTCCTTTCATTCAGTCAGTAGCTTCAATCATTTCTGGTATATGAATAACATGATGTTTTTCAATGGCAAAAATCAATGGATATTGTAAATGCACAAACAGTAATTTCTCCGCATTGCAAGGTGCAATTCTGAAATTTTTAGCTTTTTCCTGCTCCTCTTAGCATGATAAAGAAGATTCAAAGAGAGTGAGATGCCAGCTCCTTTCATTCAGTCAGTAGCTTCAAACATTTCTGGTATATGAATAACATGATGTTTTTCAATGGCAAAAATCAATGAATATTGTAAATGCACAAACAGTAATTTCTCCGCATTGCAAGGTGCAATTCTGAAATTTTTTGCTTTTTCCTGCTCCTCTTAGCATGATAAAGAAGATTCAAAGAGAGTGAGATGCCAGCTCCTTTCATTCAGTCAGTAGCTTCAATCATTTCTGGACGTTTTTCAATGGCAAAAATCAATGAATATTGTAAATGCACAAACAGTAATTTCTCCGCATTGCAAGGTGCAATTCTGAAATTTTTTGCTTTTTCCTGCTCCTCTTAGCATGATAAAGAAGATTCAAAGAGAGTGAGATGCCAGCTCCTTTCATTTAGTCAGTAGCTTCAATCATTTCTGGTATATGAATAACATGATGTTTTTCAATGGCAAAAATCAATGAATATTGTAAATGCACAAACAGTAATTTCTCCGCATTGTAAGGTGCAATTCTAAAATTTTTTGCTTTTTCCTGCTCCTCTTAGCATGATAAAGAAGATTCAAAGAGAGTGAGATGCCAGCTCCTTTCATTCAGTCAGTAGCTTCAATCATTTCTGGACGTTTTTCAATGGCAAAAATCAATGAATATTGTAAATGCACAAACAGTAATTTCTCCGCATTGCAAGGTGCAATTCTGAAATTTTTTGCTTTTTCCTGCTCTTAGCATGATAAAGAAGATTCAAAGAGAGAGAGATGCCAGCTCCTTTCATTCAGTCAGTAGCTTCAAACATTTCTGGTATATGAATAACATGATGTTTTTCAATGGCAAAAATCAATGAATATTGTAAATGCACAAACAGTAATTTCTCCGCATTGCAAGGTGCAATTCTGAAATTTTTTGCTTTTTCCTGCTCCTCTTAGCATGATAAAGAAGATTCAAAGAGAGTGAGATGCCAGCTCCTTTCATTCAGTCAGTAGCTTCAATCATTTCTGGACGTTTTTCAATGGCAAAAATCAATGAATATTGTAAATGCACAAACAGTAATTTCTCCGCATTGCAAGGTGCAATTCTGAAATGTTTTGCTTTTTCCTGCTCCTCTTAGCATGATAAAGAAGATTCAAAGAGAGTGAGATGCCAGCTCCTTTTATTCAGTCAGTAGCTTCAATCATTTCTGGACGTTTTTCAATGGCAAAAATCAATGAATATTGTAAATGCACAAACAGTAATTTCTCCGCATTGCAAGGTGCAATTCTGAAATTTTTTGCTTTTTCCTGCTCCTCTTAGCATGATAAAGAAGATTCAAAGAGAGTGAGATGCCAGCTCCTTTCATTCAGTCAGTAGCTTCAATCATTTCTGGACGTTTTTCAATGGCAAAAATCAATGAATATTGTAAATGCACAAACAGTAATTTCTCCGCATTGCAAGGTGCAATTCTGAAATTTTTTGCTTTTTCCTGCTCCTCATAGCATGATAAAGAAGATTCAAAGAGAGTGAGATGCCAGCTCCTTTCATTCAGTCAGTAGCTTCAAACATTTCTGGACGTTTTTCAATGGCAAAAATCAATGAATATTGTAAATGCACAAACAGTAATTTCTCCGCATTGCAATGTGCAATTCTGAAATTTTTTGCTTTTTCCTGCTCCTCTTAGCATGATAAAGAAGATTCAAAGAGAGTGAGATGCCAGCTCCTTTCATTCAGTCAGTAGCTTCAAACATTTCTGGTATATGAATAACATGATGTTTTTCAATGGCAAAAATCAATGAATATTGTAAATGCACAAACAGTAATTTCTCCACATTGCAAGGTGCAATTCTGAAATTTTTTGCTTTTTCCTGCTCCTCTTAGCATGATAAAGAAGATTCAAAGAGAGTGAGATGCCAGCTCCTTTCACTCAGTCAGTAGCTTCAATCATTTCTGGACGTTTTTCAATGGCAAAAATCAATGAATATTGTAAATGCACAAACAGTAATTTCTCCGCATTGCAAGGTGCAATTCTGAAATTTTTTGCTTTTTCCTGCTCCTCTTAGCATGATAAAGAAGATTCAAAGAGAGTGAGATGCCAGCTCCTTTCATTCAGTCAGTAGCTTCAATCGTTTCTGGTATATGAATAACATGATGTTTTTCAATGGCAAAAATCAATGAATATTGTAAATGCACAAACAGTAATTTCTCCGCATTGCAAGGTGCAATTCTGAAATTTTTTGCTTTTTCCTGCTTCTCTTAGCATGATAAAGAAGATTCAAAGAGAGTGAGATGCCAGCTCCTTTCATTCAGTCAGTAGCTTCAATCATTTCTGGACGTTTTTCAATGGCAAAAATCAATGAATATTGTAAATGCACAAACAGTAATTTCTCCGCATTGCAAGGTGCAATTCTGAAATTTTTTGCTTTTCCCTGCTCCTCTTAGCATGATAAAGAAGATTCAAAGAGCGTGAGATGCCAGCTCCTTTCATTCAGTCAGTAGCTTCAATCATTTCTGGTATATGAATAACATGATGTTTTTCAATGGCAAAAATCAATGAATATTGTAAATGCACAAACAGTAATTTCTCCGCATTGCAAGGTGCAATTCTGAAATTTTTTGCTTTTTCCTGCTCCTCTTAGCATGATAAAGAAGATTCAAAGAGAGTGAGATGCCAGCTCCATTCATTCAGTCAGTAGCTTCAAACATTTCTGGTATATGAATAACATGATGTTTTTCAATGGCAAAAATCAATGAATATTGTAAATGCACAAACAGTAATTTCTCCGCATTGCAAGGTGCAATTCTGAAATTTTTTGCTTTTTCCTGCTCCTCTTAGCATGATAAAGAAGATTCAAAGAGAGTGAGATGCCAGCTCCTTTCATTCAGTCAGTAGCTTAAATCATTTCTGGACGTTTTTCAATGGCAAAAATCAATGAATATTGTAAATGCACAAACAGTAATTTCTCCGCATTGCAAGGTGCAATTCTGAAATTTTTTGCTTTTTCCTGCTCTTAGCATGATAAAGAAGATTCAAAGAGAGAGAGATGCCAGCTCCTTTCATTCAGTCAGTAGCTTCAAACATTTCTGGTATATGAATAACGATGTTTTTCAATGGCAAAAATCAATTAATATTGTAAATGCACAAACAGTAATTTCTCCGCATTGCAAGGTGCAATTCTGAAATTTTTAGCTTTTTCCTGCTTCTCTTAGCATGATAAAGAAGATTCAAAGAGAGTGAGATGCCAGCTCCTTTCATTCAGTCAGTAGCTTCAAACATTTCTGGTATATGAATAACATGATGTTTTTCAATGGCAAAAATCAATGAATATTGTAAATGCACAAACAGTAATTTCTCCGCATTGCAAGGTGCAATTCTGAAATTCTTTGCTTTTTCCTGCTCCTCTTAGCATGATAAATAAGATTCAAAGAGAGTGAGATGCCAGCTCCTTTCATTCAGTCAGTAGCTTCAATCATTTCTGGACGTTTTTCAATGGCAAAAATCAATGAATATTGTAAATGCACAAACAGTAATTTCTCCGCATTGCAAGGTGCAATTCTGAAATTTTTTGCTTTTTCCTGCTCCTCTTAGCATGATAAAGAAGATACAAAGAGAGTGAGATGCCAGCTCCTTTCATTTAGTCAGTAGCTTCAATCATTTCTGGTATATGAATAACATGATGTTTTTCAATGGCAAAAATCAATGAATATTGTAAATGCACAAACAGTAATTTCTCCGCATTGCAAGGTGCAATTCTGAAATTTTTTGCTTTTTCCTGCTCCTCTTAGCATGATAAAGAAGATTCAAAGAGAGTGAGATGCCAGCTCCTTTCATTCAGTCAGTAGCTTCAATCATTTCTGGACGTTTTTCAATGGCAAAAATCAATGAATATTGTAAATGCACAAACAGTAATTTCTCCGCATTGCAAGGTGCAATTCTGAAATTTTTTGCTTTTTCCTGCTCCTCTTAGCATGATAAAGAAGATTCAAAGAGAGTGAGATGCCAGCTCCTTTCATTCAGTCAGTAGCTTCAATCATTTCTGGACGTTTTTCAATGGCAAAAATCAATGAATATTGTAAATGCACAAACAGTAATTTCTCCGCATTGCAAGGTGCAATTCTGAAATTTTTTGCTCTTTCCTGCTCCTCTTAGCATGATAAAGAAGATTCAAAGAGAGTGAGATGCCAGCTCCTTTCATTCAGTCAGTAGCTTCAAACATTTCTGGTATATGAATAACATGATGTTTTTCAATGGCAAAAATCAATGAATATTGTAAATGCACAAACAGTAATTTCTCCGCATTGCAAGGTGCAATTCTGAAATTTTTTGCTTTTTCCTGCTCCTCTTAGCATGATAAAGAAGATTCAAAGAGACTGAGATGCAAGCTCCTTTCATTCAGTCAGTAGCTTCAATCATTTCTGGACGTTTTTCAATGGCAAAAATCAATGAATATTGTAAATGCACAAACAGTAATTTCTCCGCATTGCAAGGTGCAATTCTGAAATTTTTTGCTTTTTCCTGCTCCTCTTAGCATGATAAAGAAGATTCAAAGAGAGTGAGATGCCAGCTCCTTTCATTCAGTCAGTAGCTTCAATCATTTCTGGACGTTTTTCAATGGCAAAAATCAATGAATATTGTAAATGCACAAACAGTAATTTCTCCGCATTGCAAGGTGCAATTCTGAAATTTTTTGCTCTTTCCTGCTCCTCTTAGCATGATAAAGAAGATTCAAAGAGAGTGAGATGCCAGCTCCTTTCATTCAGTCAGTAGCTTCAAACATTTCTGGTATATGAATAACATGATGTTTTTCAATGGCAAAAATCAATGAATATTGTAAATGCACAAACAGTAATTTCTCCGCATTGCAAGGTGCAATTCTGAAATTTTTTGCTTTTTCCTGCTCCTCTTAGCATGATAAAGAAGATTCAAAGAGAGTGAGATGCAAGCTCCTTTCATTCAGTCAGTAGCTTCAATCATTTCTGGACGTTTTTCAATGGCAAAAATCAATGAATATTGTAAATGCACAAACAGTAATTTCTCCGCATTGCAAGGTGCAATTCTGAATTTTTTTGCTTTTTCCTGCTCCTCTTAGCATGATAAAGAAGATTCAAAGAGAGTGAGATGCCAGCTCCTTTCATTCAGTCAGTAGCTTCAATCATTTCTGGATGTTTTTCAATGGCAAAAATCAATGAATATTGTAAATGCACAAACAGTAATTTCTCCGCATTGCAAGGTGCAATTCTGAAATTTTTTGCTTTTTCCTGCTCCTCTTAGCATGATAAAGAAGATTCAAAGAGAGTGAGATGCCAGCTCCTTTCATTCAGTCAGTAGCTTCAAACATTTCTGGACGTTTTTCAATGGCAAAAATCAATGAATATTGTAAATGCACAAACAGTAATTTCTCCGCATTGCAATGTGCAATTCTGAAATTTTTTGCTTTTTCCTGCTCCTCTTAGCATGATAAAGAAGATTCAAAGAGAGTGAGATGCCAGCTCCTTTCATTCAGTCAGTAGCTTCAAACATTTCTGGTATATGAATAACATGATGTTTTTCAATGGCAAAAATCAATGAATATTGTAAATGCACAAACAGTAATTTATCCGCATTGCAAGGTGCAATTCTGAAATTTTTTGCTTTTTCCTGCTCCTCTTAGCATGATAAAGAAGATTCAAAGAGAGTGAGATGCCAGCTCCTTTCATTCAGTCAGTAGCTTCAATCATTTCTGGACGTTTTTCAATGGCAAAAATCAATGAATATTGTAAATGCACAAACAGTAATTTCTCCGCATTGCAAGGTGCAATTCTGAAATTTTTTGCTTTTTCCTGCTCCTCTTAGCATGATAAAGAAGATTCAAAGAGAGTGAGATGCCAGCTCCTTTCATTCAGTCAGTAGCTTCAATCATTTCTGGTATATGAATAACATGATGTTTTTCAATGGCAAAAATCAATGAATATTGTAATTGCACAAACAGTAATTTCTCCGCATTGCAAGGTGCAATTCTGAAATTTTTTGCTTTTTCCTGCTCCTCTTAGCATGATAAAGAAGATTCAAAGAGAGTGAGATGCCAGCTCCTTTCATTCAGTCAGTAGCTTCAATCATTACTGGATGTTTTTCAATGGCAAAAATCAATGAATATTGTAAATGCACAAACAGTAATTTCTCCGCATTGCAAGGTGCAATTCTGAAATTTTTTGCTTTTTCCTGCTCCTCTTAGCATGATAAAGAAGATTCAAAGAGAGTGAGATGCCAGCTCCTTTCATTCAGTCAGTAGCTTCAATCATTTCTGGTATATGAATAACATGATGTTTTTCAATGGCAAAAATCAATGGATATTGTAAATGCACAAACAGTAATTTCTCCGCATTGCAAGGTGCAATTCTGAAATTTTTAGCTTTTTCCTGCTCCTCTTAGCATGATAAAGAAGATTCAAAGAGAGTGAGATGCCAGCTCCTTTCATTCATTCAGTAGCTTCAAACATTTCTGGTATATGAATAACATGATGTTTTTCAATGGCAAAAATCAATGAATATTGTAAATGCACAAACAGTAATTTCTCCGCATTGCAAGGTGCAATTCTGAAATTTTTTGCTTTTTCCTGCTCCTCTTAGCATGATAAAGAAGATTCAAAGAGAGTGAGATGCCAGCTCCTTTCATTCAGTCAGTAGCTTCAATCATTTCTGGACGTTTTTCAATGGCAAAAATCAATGAATATTGTAAATGCACAAACAGTAATTTCTCCGCATTGCAAGGTGCAATTCTGAAATTTTTTGCTTTTTCCTGCTCCTCTTAGCATGATAAAGAAGAATCAAAGAGAGTGAGATGCCAGCTCCTTTCATTTAGTCAGTAGCTTCAATCATTTCTGGTATATGAATAACATGATGTTTTTCAATGGCAAAAATCAATGAATATTGTAAATGCACAAACAGTAATTTCTCCGCACTGTAAGGTGCAATTCTGAAATTTTTTGCTTTTTCCTGCTCCTCTTAGCATGATAAAGAAGATTCAAAGAGAGTGAGATGCCAGCTCCTTTCATTCAGTCAGTAGCTTCAATCATTTCTGGACGTTTTTCAATGGCAAAAATCAATGAATATTGTAAATGCACAAACAGTAATTTCTCCGCATTGCAAGGTGCAATTCTGAAATTTTTTGCTTTTTCCTGCTCTTAGCATGATAAAGAAGATTCAAAGAGAGAGAGATGCCAGCTCCTTTCATTCAGTCAGTAGCTTCAAACATTTCTGGTATATGAATAACATGATGTTTTTCAATGGCAAAAATCAATGAATATTGTAAATGCACAAACAGTAATTTCTCCGCATTGCAAGGTGCAATTCTGAAATTTTTTGCTTTTTCCTGCTCCTCTTAGCATGATAAAGAAGATTCAAAGAGAGTGAGATGCCAGCTCCTTTCATTCAGTCAGTAGCTTCAATCATTTCTGGACGTTTTTCAATGGCAAAAATCAATGAATATTGTAAATGCACAAACAGTAATTTCTCCGCATTGCAAGGTGCAATTCTGAAATTTTTTGCTTTTTCCTGCTCCTCTTAGCATGATAAAGAAGATTCAAAGAGAGTGAGATGCCAGCTCCTTTCATTCAGTCAGTAGCTTCAATCATTTCTGGACGTTTTTCAATGGCAAAAATCAATGAATATTGTAAATGCACAAACAGTAATTTCTCCGCATTGCAAGGTGCAATTCTGAAATTTTTTGCTTTTTCCTGCTCCTCTTAGCATGATAAAGAAGATTCAAAGAGAGTGAGATGCCAGCTCCTTTCATTCAGTCAGTAGCTTCAATCGTTTCTGGTATATGAATAACATGATGTTTTTCAATGGCAAAAATCAATGAATATTGTAAATGCACAAACAGTAATTTCTCCGCATTGCAAGGTGCAATTCTGAAATTTTTTGCTTTTTCCTGCTTCTCTTAGCATGATAAAGAAGATTCAAAGAGAGTGAGATGCCAGCTTCTTTCATTCAGTCAGTAGCTACAATCATTTCTGGACGTTTTTCAATGGCAAAAATCAATGAATATTGTAAATGCACAAACAGTAATTTCTCCGCATTGCAATTTGCAATTCTGAAATTTTTTGCTTTTCCCTGCTCCTCTTAGCATGATAAAGAAGATTCAAAGAGCGTGAGATGCCAGCTCCTTTCATTCAGTCAGTAGCTTCAATCATTTCTGGTATATGAATAACATGATGTTTTTCAATGGCAAAAATCAATGAATATTGTAAATGCACAAACAGTAATTTCTCCGCATTGCAAGGTGCAATTCTGAAATTTTTTGCTTTTTCCTGCTCCTCTTAGCATGATAAAGAAGATTCAAAGAGAGTGAGATGCCAGCTCCTTTCATTCAGTCAGTAGCTTCAAACATTTCTGGTATATGAATAACATGATGTTTTTCAATGGCAAAAATCAATGAATATTGTAAATGCACAAACAGTAATTTCTCCGCATTGCAAGGTGCAATTCTGAAATTTTTTGCTTTTTCCTGCTCCTCTTAGCATGATAAAGAAGATTCAAAGAGAGTGAGATGCCAGCTCCTTTCATTCAGTCAGTAGCTTCAATCATTTCTGGACGTTTTTCAATGGCAAAAATCAATGAATATTGTAAATGCACAAACAGTAATTTCTCCGCATTGCAAGGTGCAATTCTGAAATTTTTTGCTTTTTCCTGCTCTTAGCATGATAAAGAAGATTCAAAGAGAGAGAGATGCCAGCTCCTTTCATTCAGTCAGTAGCTTCAAACATTTCTGGTATATGAATAACGATGTTTTTCAATGGCAAAAATCAATGAATATTGTAAATGCACAAACAGTAATTTCTCCGCATTGCAAGGTGCAATTCTGAAATTTTTTGCTTTTTCCTGCTCCTCTTAGCATGATAAAGAACATTCAAAGAGAGTGAGATGCCAGCTCCTTTCATTCAGTCAGTAGCTTCAATCATTTCTGGACGTTTTTCAATGGCAAAAATCAATGAATATTGTAAATGCACAAACAGTAATTTCTCCGCATTGCAAGGTGCAATTCTGAAATTTTTTGCTTTTTCCTGCTCCTCATAGCATGATAAAGAAGATTCAAAGAGAGTGAGATGCCAGCTCCTTTCATTCAGTCAGTAGCTTCAAACATTTCTGGACGTTTTTCAATGGCAAAAATCAATGAATATTGTAAATGCACAAACAGTAATTTCTCCGCATTGCAATGTGCAATTCTGAAATTTTTTGCTTTTTCCTGCTCCTCTTAGCATGATAAAGAAGATTCAAAGAGAGTGAGATGCCAGCTCCTTTCATTCAGTCAGTAGCTTCAAACATTTCTGGTATATGAATAACATGATGTTTTTCAAAGGCAAAAATCAATGAATATTGTAAATGCACAAACAGTAATTTCTCCACATTGCAAGGTGCAATTCTGAAATTTTTTGCTTTTTCCTCCTCCTCTTAGCATGATAAAGAAGATTCAAAGAGAGTGAGATGCCAGCTCCTTTCATTCAGTCAGTAGCTTCAATCATTTCTGGACGTTTTTCAATGGCAAAAATCAATGAATATTGTAAATGCACAAACAGTAATTTCTCCGCATTGCAAGGTGCAATTCTGAAATTTTTTGCTTTTTCCTGCTCCTCTTAGCATGATAAAGAAGATTCAAAGAGAGTGAGATGCCAGCTCCTTTCATTCAGTCAGTAGCTTCAATCGTTTCTGGTATATGAATAACATGATGTTTTTCAATGGCAAAAATCAATGAATATTGTAAATGCACAAACAGTAATTTCTCCGCATTGCAAGGTGCAATTCTGAAATTTTTTGCTTTTTCCTGCTTCTCTTAGCATGATAAAGAAGATTCAAAGAGAGTGAGATGCCAGCTCCTTTCATTCAGTCAGTAGCTTCAATCATTTCTGGACGTTTTTCAATGGCAAAAATCAATGAATATTGTAAATGCACAAACAGTAATTTCTCCGCATTGCAAGGTGCAATTCTGAAATTTTTTGCTTTTCCCTGCTCCTCTTAGCATGATAAAGAAGATTCAAAGAGCGTGAGATGCCAGCTCCTTTCATTCAGTCAGTAGCTTCAATCATTTCTGGTATATGAATAACATGATGTTTTTCAATGGCAAAAATCAATGAATATTGTAAATGCACAAACAGTAATTTCTCCGCATTGCAAGGTGCAATTCTGAAATTTTTTGCTTTTTCCTGCTCCTCTTAGCATGATAAAGAAGATTCAAAGAGAGTGAGATGCCAGCTCCTTTCATTCAGTCAGTAGCTTCAAACATTTCTGGTATATGAATAACATGATGTTTTTCAATGGCAAAAATCAATGAATATTGTAAATGCACAAACAGTAATTTCTCCGCATTGCAAGGTGCAATTCTGAAATTTTTTGCTTTTTCCTGCTCCTCTTAGCATGATAAAGAAGATTCAAAGAGAGTGAGATGCCAGCTCCTTTCATTCAGTCAGTAGCTTCAATCATTTCTGGACGTTTTTCAATGGCAAAAATCAATGAATATTGTAAATGCACAAACAGTAATTTCTCCGCATTGCAAGGTGCAATTCTGAAATTTTTTGCTTTTTCCTGCTCTTAGCATGATAAAGAAGATTCAAAGAGAGAGAGATGCCAGCTCCTTTCATTCAGTCAGTAGCTTCAAACATTTCTGGTATATGAATAACGATGTTTTTCAATGGCAAAAATCAATGAATATTGTAAATGCACAAACAGTAATTTCTCCGCATTGCAAGGTGCAATTCTGAAATTTTTTGCTTTTTCCTGCTCCTCTTAGCATGATACAGAAGATTCAAAGAGAGTGAGATGCCAGCTCCTTTCATTCAGTCAGTAGCTTCAATCATTTCTGGACGTTTTTCAATGGCAAAAATCAATGAATATTGTAAATGCACAAACAGTAATTTCTCCGCATTGCAAGGTGCAATTCTGAAATTTTTTGCTTTTTCCTGCTCCTCTTAGCATGATAAAGAAGATTCAAAGAGAGTGAGATGCCAGCTCCTTTCATTCAGTCAGTAGCTTCAATCATTTCTGGACGTTTTTCAATGGCAAAAATCAATGAATATTGTAAATGCACAAACAGTAATTTCTCCGCATTGCAAGGTGCAATTCTGAAATTTTTTGCTTTTTCCTGCTCCTCATAGCATGATAAAGAAGATTCAAAGAGAGTGAGATGCCAGCTCCTTTCATTCAGTCAGTAGCTTCAACCATTTCTGGACGTTTTTCAATGGCAAAAATCAATGAATATTGTAAATGCACAAACAGTAATTTCTCCGCATTGCAATGTGCAATTCTGAAATTTTTTGCTTTTTCCTGCTCTTAGCATGATAAAGAAGATTCAAAGAGAGAGAGATGCCAGCTCCTTTCATTCAGTCAGTAGCTTCAAACATTTCTGGTATATGAATAACGATGTTTTTCAATGGCAAAAATCAATGAATATTGTAAATGCACAAACAGTAATTTCTCCGCATTGCAAGGTGCAATTCTGAAATTTTTTGCTTTTTCCTGCTCCTCATAGCATGATAAAGAAGATTCAAAGAGAGTGAGATGCCAGCTCCTTTCATTCAGTCAGTAGCTTCAACCATTTCTGGACGTTTTTCAATGGCAAAAATCAATGAATATTGTAAATGCACAAACAGTAATTTCTCCGCATTGCAAGGTGCAATTCTGAAATTTTTTGCTTTTTCCTGCTCCTCTTAGCATGATAAAGAAGATTCAAAGAGAGTGAGATGCCAGCTCCTTTCATTCAGTCAGTAGCTTCAATCATTTCTGGACGTTTTTCAATGGCAAAAATCAATGAATATTGTAAATGCACAAACAGTAATTTCTCCGCATTGCAAGGTGCAATTCTGAAATTTTTTGCTTTTTCCTGCTCCTCATAGCATGATAAAGAAGATTCAAAGAGAGTGAGATGCCAGCTCCTTTCATTCAGTCAGTAGCTTCAACCATTTCTGGACGTTTTTCAATGGCAAAAATCAATGAATATTGTAAATGCACAAACAGTAATTTCTCCGCATTGCAATGTGCAATTCTGAAATTTTTTGCTTTTTCCTGCTCCTCTTAGCATGATAAAGAAGATTCAAAGAGAGTGAGATGCCAGCTCCTTTCATTCAGTCAGTAGCTTCAAACATTTCTGGTATATGAATAACATGATGTTTTTCAATGGCAAAAATCAATGAATATTGTACATGCACAAACAGTAATTTCTCCGCATTGCAAGGTGCAATTCTGAAATTTTTTGCTTTTTCCTGCTCCTCTTAGCATGATAAAGAAGATTCAAAGAGAGTGAGATGCCAGCTCCTTTCATTCAGTCAGTAGCTTCAATCATTTCTGGATGTTTTTCAATGGCAAAAATCAATGAATATTGTAAATGCACAAACAGTAATTTCTCCGCATTGCAAGGTGCAATTCTGAAATTTTTTGCTTTTTCCTGCTCCTCTTAGCATGATAAAGAAGATTCAAAGAGAGTGAGATGCCAGCTCCTTTCATTCAGTCAGTAGCTTCAATCATTTCTGGTATATGAATAACATGATGTTTTTCAATGGCAAAAATCAATGAATATTGTAAATGCACAAACAGTAATTTCTCCGCATTGCAAGGTGCAATTCTGAAATTTTTTGCTTTTTCCTGCTTCTCTTAGCATGATAAAGAAGATTCAAAGAGAGTGAGATGCCAGCTCCTTTCATTCAGTCAGTAGCTTCAATCATTTCTGGACGTTTTTCAATGGCGAAAATCAATGAATATTGTAAATGCACAAACAGTAATTTCTCCGCATTGCAAGGTGCAATTCTGAAATTTTTTGCTTTTTCCTGCTCCTCTTAGCATGATAAAGAAGATTCAAAGAGAGTGAGATGCCAGCTCCTTTCATTCAGTCAGTAGCTTCAATCATTTCTGGACGTTTTTCAATGGCAAAAATCAATGAATATTGTAAATGCACAAACAGTAATTTCTCCGCATTGCAAGGTGCAATTCTGAAATTTTTTGCTTTTTCCTGCTCTTAGCATGATAAAGAAGATTCAAAGAGAGTGAGATGCCAGCTCCTTTCATTCAGTCAGTAGCTTCAATCATTTCTGGACGTTTTTCAATGGCAAAAATCAATGAATATTGTAAATGCACAAACAGTAATTTCTCCGCATTGCAAGGTGCAATTCTGAAATTTTTTGCTTTTTCCTGCTCCTCATAGCATGATAAAGAAGATTCAAAGAGAGTGAGATGCCAGCTCCTTTCATTCAGTCAGTAGCTTCAACCATTTCTGGACGTTTTTCAATGGCAAAAATCAATGAATATTGTAAATGCACAAACAGTAATTTCTCCGCATTGCAAGGTGCAATTCTGAAATTTTTTGCTTTTTCCTGCTCCTCTTAGCATGATAAAGAAGATTCAAAGAGAGTGAGATGCCAGCTCCTTTCATTCAGTCAGTAGCTTCAATCATTTCTGGACGTTTTTCAATGGCAAAAATCAATGAATATTGTAAATGCACAAACAGTAATTTCTCCGCATTGCAAGGTGCAATTCTGAAATTTTTTGCTTTTTCCTGCTCCTCATAGCATGATAAAGAAGATTCAAAGAGAGTGAGATGCCAGCTCCTTTCATTCAGTCAGTAGCTTCAACCATTTCTGGACGTTTTTCAATGGCAAAAATCAATGAATATTGTAAATGCACAAACAGTAATTTCTCCGCATTGCAATGTGCAATTCTGAAATTTTTTGCTTTTTCCTGCTCCTCTTAGCATGATAAAGAAGATTCAAAGAGAGTGAGATGCCAGCTCCTTTCATTCAGTCAGTAGCTTCAAACATTTCTGGTATATGAATAACATGATGTTTTTCAATGGCAAAAATCAATGAATATTGTACATGCACAAACAGTAATTTCTCCGCATTGCAAGGTGCAATTCTGAAATTTTTTGCTTTTTCCTGCTCCTCTTAGCATGATAAAGAAGATTCAAAGAAAGTGAGATGCCAGCTCCTTTCATTCAGTCAGTAGCTTCAATCATTTCTGGATGTTTTTCAATGGCAAAAATCAATGAATATTGTAAATGCACAAACAGTAATTTCTCCGCATTCCAAGGTGCAATTCTGAAATTTTTTGCTTTTTCCTGCTCCTCTTAGCATGATAAAGAAGATTCAAAGAGAGTGAGATGCCAGCTCCTTTCATTCAGTCAGTAGCTTCAATCATTTCTGGTATATGAATAACATGATGTTTTTCAATGGCAAAAATCAATGAATATTGTAAATGCACAAACAGTAATTTCTCCGCATTGCAAGGTGCAATTCTGAAATTTTTTGCTTTTTCCTGCTTCTCTTAGCATGATAAAGAAGATTCAAAGAGAGTGAGATGCCAGCTCCTTTCATTCAGTCAGTAGCTTCAATCATTTCTGGACGTTTTTCAATGGCAAAAATCAATGAATATTGTAAATGCACAAACAGTAATTTCTCCGCATTGCAAGGTGCAATTCTGAAATTTTTTGCTTTTTCCTGCTCCTCTTAGCATGATAAAGAAGATTCAAAGAGAGTGAGATGCCAGCTCCTTTCATTCAGTCAGTAGCTTCAATCATTTCTGGACGTTTTTCAATGGCAAAAATCAATGAATATTGTAAATGCACAAACAGTAATTTCTCCGCATTGCAAGGTGCAATTCTGAAATTTTTTGCTTTTTCCTGCTCTTAGCATGATAAAGAAGATTCAAAGAGCGTGAGATGCCAGCTCCTTTCATTCAGTCAGTAGCTTCAATCATTTCTGGTATATGAATAACATGATGTTTTTCAATGGCAAAAATCAAGGAATATTGTAAATGCACAAACAGTAATTTCTCCGCATTGCAAGGTGCAATTCTGAAATTTTTTGCTTTTTCCTGCTCCTCTTAGCATGATAAAGAAGATTCAAAGAGAGTGAGGTGCCAGCTCCTTTCATTCAGTCAGTAGCTTCAAACATTTCTGGTTTATGAATAACATGATGTTTTTCAATGGCAAAAATCAATGAATATTGTAAATGCACAAACAGTAATTTCTCCGCATTGCAAGGTGCAATTCTGAAATTTTTTGCTTTTTCCTGCTCCTCTTAGCATGATAAAGAAGATTCAAAGAGAGTGAGATGCCAGCTCCTTTCATTCAGTCAGTAGCTTCAATCATTTCTGGACGTTTTTCAATGGCAAAAATCAATGAATATTGTAAATGCACAAACAGTAATTTCTCCGCATTGCAAGGTGCAATTCTGAAATTTTTTGCTTTTTCCTGCTCTTAGCATGATAAAGAAGATTCAAAGAGAGAGAGATGCCAGCTCCTTTCATTCAGTCAGTAGCTTCAAACATTTCTGGTATATGAATAACGATGTTTTTCAATGGCAAAAATCAATGAATATTGTAAATGCACAAACAGTAATTTCTCCGCATTGCAAGGTGCAATTCTGAAATTTTTTGCTTTTTCCTGCTCCTCTTAGCATGATACAGAAGATTCAAAGAGAGTGAGATGCCAGCTCCTTTCATTCAGTCAGTAGCTTCAATCATTTCTGGACGTTTTTCAATGGCAAAAATCAATGAATATTGTAAATGCACAAACAGTAATTTCTCCGCATTGCAAGGTGCAATTCTGAAATTTTTTGCTTTTTCCTGCTCCTCTTAGCATGATAAAGAAGATTCAAAGAGAGTGAGATGCCAGCTCCTTTCATTCAGTCAGTAGCTTCAATCATTTCTGGACGTTTTTCAATGGCAAAAATCAATGAATATTGTAAATGCACAAACAGTAATTTCTCCGCATTGCAAGGTGCAATTCTGAAATTTTTTGCTTTTTCCTGCTCCTCTTAGCATGATAAAGAAGATTCAAAGAGAGTGAGATGCCAGCTCCTTTCATTCAGTCAGTAGCTTCAATCATTTCTGGACGTTTTTCAATGGCAAAAATCAATGAATAATGTAAATGCACAAACAGTAATTTCTCCGCATTGCAAGGTGGAATTCTGAAATTTTTTGCATTTCCTGCTCCTCATAGCATGATAAAGAAGATTCAAAGAGAGTGAGATGCCAGCTCCTTTCATTCAGTCAGTAGCTTCAAACATTTCTGGACGTTTTTCAATGGCAAAAATCAATGAATATTGTAAATGCACAAACAGTAATTTCTCCGCATTGCAATGTGCAATTCTGAAATTTTTTGCTTTTTCCTGCTCCTCTTAGCATGATAAAGAAGATTCAAAGAGAGTGAGATGCCAGCTCCTTTCATTCAGTCAGTAGCTTCAAACATTTCTGGTATATGAATAACATGATGTTTTTCAATGGCAAAAATCAATGAATATTGTACATGCACAAACAGTAATTTCTCCGCATTGCAAGGTGCAATTCTGAAATTTTTTGCTTTTTCCTGCTCCTCTTAGCATGATAAAGAAGATTCAAAGAGAGTGAGATGCCAGCTCCTTTCATTCAGTCAGTAGCTTCAATCATTTCTGGATGTTTTTCAATGGCAAAAATCAATGAATATTGTAAATGCACAAACAGTAATTTCTCCGCATTGCAAGGTGCAATTCTGAAATTTTTTGCTTTTTCCTGCTCCTCTTAGCATGATAAAGAAGATTCAAAGAGAGTGAGATGCCAGCTCCTTTCATTCAGTCAGTAGCTTCAATCATTTCTGGTATATGAATAACATGATGTTTTTCAATGGCAAAAATCAATGAATATTGTAAATGCACAAACAGTAATTTCTCCGCATTGCAAGGTGCAATTCTGAAATTTTTTGCTTTTTCCTGCTTCTCTTAGCATGATAAAGAAGATTCAAAGAGAGTGAGATGCCAGCTCCTTTCATTCAGTCAGTAGCTTCAATCATTTCTGGACATTTTTCAATGGCAAAAATCAATGAATATTGTAAATGCACAAACAGTAATTTCTCCGCATTGCAAGGTGCAATTCTGAAATTTTTTGCTTTTATCTGCTCCTCTTAGCATGATAAAGAAGATTCAAAGAGAGTGAGATGCCAGCTCCTTTCATTCAGTCAGTAGCTTCAAACATTTCTGGTATACGAATAACATGATGTTTTTCAATGGCAAAAATCAATGAATATTGTAAATGCACAAACAGTAATTTCTCCGCATTGCAAGGTGCAATTCTGAAATTTTTTGCTTTTTCCTGCTCCTCTTAGCATGATAAAGAAGATTCAAAGAGAGTGAGATGCCAGCTCCTTTCATTCAGTCAGTAGCTTCAATCATTTCTGGACGTTTTTCAATGGCAAAAATCAATGAATATTGTAAATGCACAAACAGTAATTTCTCCGCATTGCAAGGTGCAATTCTGAAATTTTTTGCTTTTTCCTGCTCTTAGCATGATAAAGAAGATTCAAAGAGAGAGAGATGCCAGCTCCTTTCATTCAGTCAGTAGCTTCAAACATTTCTGGTATATGAATAACGATGTTTTTCAATGGCAAAAATCAATTAATATTGTAAATGCACAAACAGTAATTTCTCCGCATTGCAAGGTGCAATTCTGAAATTTTTTGCTTTTTCCTGCTTCTCTTAGCATGATACAGAAGATTCAAAGAGAGTGAGATGCCAGCTCCTTTCATTCAGTCAGTAGCTTCAATCATTTCTGGACGTTTTTCAATGGCAAAAATCAATGAATATTGTAAACGCACAAACAGTAATTTCTCCGCATTGCAAGGTGCAATTCTGAAATTTTTTGCTTTTTCCTGCTCCTCTTAGCATGATAAAGAAGATTCAAAGAGAGTGAGATGCCAGCTCCTTTCATTCAGTCAGTAGCTTCAATCATTTCTGGACGTTTTTCAATGGCAAAAATCAATGAATATTGTAAATGCACAAACAGTAATTTCTCCGCATTGCAAGGTGCAATTCTGAAATTTTTTGCTTTTTCCTGCTCCTCTTAGCATGTTAAAGAAGATTCAAAGAGAGTGAGATGCCAGCTCCTTTCATTCAGTCAGTAGCTTCAATCATTTCTGGACATTTTTCAATGGCAAAAATCAATGAATATTGTAAATGCACAAACAGTAATTTCTCCGCATTGCAAGGTGCAATTCTGAAATTTTTTGCTTTTTCCTGCTCCTCATAGCATGATAAAGAAGATTCAAAGAGAGTGAGATGCCAGCTCCTTTCATTCAGTCAGTAGCTTCAAACATTTCTGGACGTTTTTCAATGGCAAAAATCAATGAATATTGTAAATGCACAAACAGTAATTTCTCCGCATTGCAATGTGCAATTCTGAAATTTTTTGCTTTTTCCTGCTCCTCTTAGCATGATAAAGAAGATTCAAAGAGAGTGAGATGCCAGCTCCTTTCATTCAGTCAGTAGCTTCAAACATTTCTGGTATATGAATAACATGATGTTTTTCAAAGGCAAAAATCAATGAATATTGTAAATGCACAAACAGTAATTTCTCCGCATTGCAAGGTGCAATTCTGAAATTTTTTGCTTTTTCCTGCTCCTTTTAGCATGATAAAGAAGATTCAAAGAGAGTGAGATGCCAGCTCATTTCATTCAGTCAGTAGCTTCAATCATTTCTGGACGTTTTTCAATGGCAAAAATCAATGAATATTGTAAATGCACAAACAGTAATTTCTCCGCATTGCAAGGTGCAATTCTGAAATTTTTTGCTTTTTCCTGCTCCTCTTAGCATGATAAAGAAGATTCAAAGAGAGTGAGATGCCAGCTCCTTTCATTCAGTCAGTAGCTTCAATCATTTCTGGTATATGAATAACATGATGTTTTTCAATGGCAAAAATCAATGAATATTGTAAATGCACAAACAGTAATTTCTCCGCATTGCAAGGTGCAATTCTGAAATTTTTTGCTTTTTCCTGCTTCTCTTAGCATGATAAAGAAGATTCAAAGAGAGTGAGATGCCAGCTCCTTTCATTCAGTCAGTAGCTTCAATCATTTCTGGACGTTTTTCAATGGCAAAAATCAATGAATATTGTAAATGCACAAACAGTAATTTCTCCGCATTGCAAGGTGCAATTCTGAAATTTTTTGCTTTTTCCTGCTCCTCTTAGCATGATAAAGAAGATTCAAAGAGAGTGAGATGCCAGCTCCTTTCATTCAGTCAGTAGCTTCAAACATTTCTGGTATATGAATAACATGATGTTTTTCAATGGCAAAAATCAATGAATATTGTAAATGCACAAACAGTAATTTCTCCACATTGCAAGGTGCAATTCTGAAATTTTTTGCTTTTTCCTGTTCCTCTTAGCATGATAAAGAAGATTCAAAGAGAGTGAGATGCCAGCTCCTTTCATTCAGTCAGTAGCTTCAAACATTTCTGGAATATGAATAACATGATGTTTTTCAATGGCAAAAATCAATGAATATTGTAAATGCACAAACAGTAATTTCTCCGCATTGCAAGGTGCAATTCTGAAATTTTTTGCTTTTTCCTGCTCCTCTTAGCATGATAAAGAAGATTCAAAGAGAGTGAGATGCCAGCTCCTTTCATTCAGTCAGTAGCTTCAAACATTTCTGGTATATGAATAACATGATGTTTTTCAATGGCAAAAATCAATGAATATTGTAAATGCACAAACAGTAATTTCTCCGCATTGCAATGTGCAATTCTGAAATTTTTTGCTTTTTCCTGCTCCTCTTAGCATGATAAAGAAGATTCAAAGAGAGTGAGATGCCAGCTCCTTTCATTCAGTCAGTAGCTTCAATCATTTCTGGACGTTTTTCAATGGCAAAAATCAATGAATATTTTAAATGCACAAACAGTAATTTCTCCGCATTGCAAGGTGCAATTCTGAAATTTTTTGCTTTTTCTGCTCCTCTTAGCATGATAAAGAAGATTCAAAGAGAGTGAGATGCCAGCTCCTTTCATTCAGTCAGTAGCTTCAAACATTTCTGGTATATGAATAACATGATGTTTTTCAATGGCAAAAATCAATGAATATTGTAAATGCACAAACAGTAATTTCTCCACATTGCAAGGTGCAATTCTGAAATTTTTTGCTTTTTCCTCCTCCTCTTAGCATGATAAAGAAGATTCAAAGAGAGTGAGATGCCAGCTCCTTTCATTCAGTCAGTAGCTTCAATCATTTCTGGACGTTTTTCAATGGCAAAAATCAATGAATATTGTAAATGCACAAACAGTAATTTCTCCGCATTGCAAGGTGCAATTCTGAAATTTTTTGCTTTTTCCTGCTCCTCTTAGCATGATAAAGAAGATTCAAAGAGAGTGAGATGCCAGCTCCTTTCATTCAGTCAGTAGCTTCAATCGTTTCTGGTATATGAATAACATGATGTTTTTCAATGGCAAAAATCAATGAATATTGTAAATGCACAAACAGTAATTTCTCCGCATTGCAAGGTGCAATTCTGAAATTTTTTGCTTTTTCCTGCTTCTCTTAGCATGATAAAGAAGATTCAAAGAGAGTGAGATGCCAGCTCCTTTCATTCAGTCAGTAGCTTCAATCATTTCTGGACGTTTTTCAATGGCAAAAATCAATGAATATTGTAAATGCACAAACAGTAATTTCTCCGCATTGCAAGGTGCAATTCTGAAATTTTTTGCTTTTCCCTGCTCCTCTTAGCATGATAAAGAAGATTCAAAGAGCGTGAGATGCCAGCTCCTTTCATTCAGTCAGTAGCTTCAATCATTTCTGGTATATGAATAACATGATGTTTTTCAATGGCAAAAATCAATGAATATTGTAAATGCACAAACAGTAATTTCTCCGCATTGCAAGGTGCAATTCTGAAATTTTTTGCTTTTTCCTGCTCCTCTTAGCATGATAAAGAAGATTCAAAGAGAGTGAGATGCCAGCTCCTTTCATTCAGTCAGTAGCTTCAAACATTTCTGGTATATGAATAACATGATGTTTTTCAATGGCAAAAATCAATGAATATTGTAAATGCACAAACAGTAATTTCTCCGCATTGCAAGGTGCAATTCTGAAATTTTTTGCTTTTTCCTGCTCCTCTTAGCATGATAAAGAAGATTCAAAGAGAGTGAGATGCCAGCTCCTTTCATTCAGTCAGTAGCTTCAATCATTTCTGGACGTTTTTCAATGGCAAAAATCAATGAATATTGTAAATGCACAAACAGTAATTTCTCCGCATTGCAAGGTGCAATTCTGAAATTTTTTGCTTTTTCCTGCTCTTAGCATGATAAAGAAGATTCAAAGAGAGAGAGATGCCAGCTCCTTTCATTCAGTCAGTAGCTTCAAACATTTCTGGTATATGAATAACGATGTTTTTCAATGGCAAAAATCAATGAATATTGTAAATGCACAAACAGTAATTTCTCCGCATTGCAAGGTGCAATTCTGAAATTTTTTGCTTTTTCCTGCTCCTCTTAGCATGATACAGAAGATTCAAAGAGAGTGAGATGCCAGCTCCTTTCATTCAGTCAGTAGCTTCAATCATTTCTGGACGTTTTTCAATGGCAAAAATCAATGAATATTGTAAATGCACAAACAGTAATTTCTCCGCATTGCAAGGTGCAATTCTGAAATTTTTTGCTTTTTCCTGCTCCTCTTAGCATGATAAAGAAGATTCAAAGAGAGTGAGATGCCAGCTCCTTTCATTCAGTCAGTAGCTTCAATCATTTCTGGATGTTTTTCAATGGCAAAAATCAATGAATATTGTAAATGCACAAACAGTAATTTCTCCGCATTGCAAGGTGCAATTCTGAAATTTTTTGCTTTTTCCTGCTCCTCTTAGCATGATAAAGAAGATTCAAAGAGAGTGAGATGCCAGCTCCTTTCATTCAGTCAGTAGCTTCAATCATTTCTGGTATATGAATAACATGATGTTTTTCAATGGCAAAAATCAATGAATATTGTAAATGCACAAACAGTAATTTCTCCGCATTGCAAGGTGCAATTCTGAAATTTTTTGCTTTTTCCTGCTTCTCTTAGCATGATAAAGAAGATTCAAAGAGAGTGAGATGCCAGCTCCTTTCATTCAGTCAGTAGCTTCAATCATTTCTGGACGTTTTTCAATGGCAAAAATCAATGAATATTGTAAATGCACAAACAGTAATTTCTCCGCATTGCAAGGTGCAATTCTGAAATTTTTTGCTTTTTCCTGCTCCTCTTAGCATGATAAAGAAGATTCAAAGAGAGTGAGATGCCAGCTCCTTTCATTCAGTCAGTAGCTTCAAACATTTCTGGTATATGAATAACATGATGTTTTTCAATGGCAAAAATCAATGAATATTGTAAATGCACAAACAGTAATTTCTCCGCATTGCAAGGTGCAATTCTGAAATTTTTTGCTTTTTCCTGCTCCTCTTAGCATGATAAAGAAGATTCAAAGAGAGTGAGATGCCAGCTCCTTTCATTCAGTCAGTAGCTTCAAACATTTCTGGTATATGAATAACATGATGTTTTTCAATGGCAAAAATCAATGAATATTGTAAATGCACAAACAGTAATTTCTCCGCATTGCAATGTGCAATTCTGAAATTTTTTGCTTTTTCCTGCTCCTCTTAGCATGATAAAGAAGATTCAAAGAGAGTGAGATGCCAGCTCCTTTCATTCAGTCAGTAGCTTCAATCATTTCTGGACGTTTTTCAATGGCAAAAATCAATGAATATTTTAAATGCACAAACAGTAATTTCTCCGCATTGCAAGGTGCAATTCTGAAATTTTTTGCTTTTTCTGCTCCTCTTAGCATGATAAAGAAGATTCAAAGAGAGTGAGATGCCAGCTCCTTTCATTCAGTCAGTAGCTTCAAACATTTCTGGTATATGAATAACATGATGTTTTTCAATGGCAAAAATCAATGAATATTGTAAATGCACAAACAGTAATTTCTCCACATTGCAAGGTGCAATTCTGAAATTTTTTGCTTTTTCCTCCTCCTCTTAGCATGATAAAGAAGATTCAAAGAGAGTGAGATGCCAGCTCCTTTCATTCAGTCAGTAGCTTCAATCATTTCTGGACGTTTTTCAATGGCAAAAATCAATGAATATTGTAAATGCACAAACAGTAATTTCTCCGCATTGCAAGGTGCAATTCTGAAATTTTTTGCTTTTTCCTGCTCCTCTTAGCATGATAAAGAAGATTCAAAGAGAGTGAGATGCCAGCTCCTTTCATTCAGTCAGTAGCTTCAATCGTTTCTGGTATATGAATAACATGATGTTTTTCAATGGCAAAAATCAATGAATATTGTAAATGCACAAACAGTAATTTCTCCGCATTGCAAGGTGCAATTCTGAAATTTTTTGCTTTTTCCTGCTTCTCTTAGCATGATAAAGAAGATTCAAAGAGAGTGAGATGCCAGCTCCTTTCATTCAGTCAGTAGCTTCAATCATTTCTGGACGTTTTTCAATGGCAAAAATCAATGAATATTGTAAATGCACAAACAGTAATTTCTCCGCATTGCAAGGTGCAATTCTGAAATTTTTTGCTTTTCCCTGCTCCTCTTAGCATGATAAAGAAGATTCAAAGAGCGTGAGATGCCAGCTCCTTTCATTCAGTCAGTAGCTTCAATCATTTCTGGTATATGAATAACATGATGTTTTTCAATGGCAAAAATCAATGAATATTGTAAATGCACAAACAGTAATTTCTCCGCATTGCAAGGTGCAATTCTGAAATTTTTTGCTTTTTCCTGCTCCTCTTAGCATGATAAAGAAGATTCAAAGAGAGTGAGATGCCAGCTCCTTTCATTCAGTCAGTAGCTTCAAACATTTCTGGTATATGAATAACATGATGTTTTTCAATGGCAAAAATCAATGAATATTGTAAATGCACAAACAGTAATTTCTCCGCATTGCAAGGTGCAATTCTGAAATTTTTTGCTTTTTCCTGCTCCTCTTAGCATGATAAAGAAGATTCAAAGAGAGTGAGATGCCAGCTCCTTTCATTCAGTCAGTAGCTTCAATCATTTCTGGACGTTTTTCAATGGCAAAAATCAATGAATATTGTAAATGCACAAACAGTAATTTCTCCGCATTGCAAGGTGCAATTCTGAAATTTTTTGCTTTTTCCTGCTCTTAGCATGATAAAGAAGATTCAAAGAGAGAGAGATGCCAGCTCCTTTCATTCAGTCAGTAGCTTCAAACATTTCTGGTATATGAATAACGATGTTTTTCAATGGCAAAAATCAATGAATATTGTAAATGCACAAACAGTAATTTCTCCGCATTGCAAGGTGCAATTCTGAAATTTTTTGCTTTTTCCTGCTCCTCTTAGCATGATACAGAAGATTCAAAGAGAGTGAGATGCCAGCTCCTTTCATTCAGTCAGTAGCTTCAATCATTTCTGGACGTTTTTCAATGGCAAAAATCAATGAATATTGTAAATGCACAAACAGTAATTTCTCCGCATTGCAAGGTGCAATTCTGAAATTTTTTGCTTTTTCCTGCTCCTCTTAGCATGATAAAGAAGATTCAAAGAGAGTGAGATGCCAGCTCCTTTCATTCAGTCAGTAGCTTCAATCATTTCTGGATGTTTTTCAATGGCAAAAATCAATGAATATTGTAAATGCACAAACAGTAATTTCTCCGCATTGCAAGGTGCAATTCTGAAATTTTTTGCTTTTTCCTGCTCCTCTTAGCATGATAAAGAAGATTCAAAGAGAGTGAGATGCCAGCTCCTTTCATTCAGTCAGTAGCTTCAATCATTTCTGGTATATGAATAACATGATGTTTTTCAATGGCAAAAATCAATGAATATTGTAAATGCACAAACAGTAATTTCTCCGCATTGCAAGGTGCAATTCTGAAATTTTTTGCTTTTTCCTGCTTCTCTTAGCATGATAAAGAAGATTCAAAGAGAGTGAGATGCCAGCTCCTTTCATTCAGTCAGTAGCTTCAATCATTTCTGGACGTTTTTCAATGGCAAAAATCAATGAATATTGTAAATGCACAAACAGTAATTTCTCCGCATTGCAAGGTGCAATTCTGAAATTTTTTGCTTTTTCCTGCTCCTCTTAGCATGATAAAGAAGATTCAAAGAGAGTGAGATGCCAGCTCCTTTCATTCAGTCAGTAGCTTCAAACATTTCTGGTATATGAATAACATGATGTTTTTCAATGGCAAAAATCAATGAATATTGTAAATGCACAAACAGTAATTTCTCCGCATTGCAAGGTGCAATTCTGAAATTTTTTGCTTTTTCCTGCTCCTCTTAGCATGATAAAGAAGATTCAAAGAGAGTGAGATGCCAGCTCCTTTCATTCAGTCAGTAGCTTCAATCATTTCTGGACGTTTTTCAATGGCAAAAATCAATGAATATTGTAAATGCACAAACAGTAATTTCTCCGCATTGCAAGGTGCAATTCTGAAATTTTTTGCTTTTTCCTGCTCTTAGCATGATAAAGAAGATTCAAAGAGCGTGAGATGCCAGCTCCTTTCATTCAGTCAGTAGCTTCAATCATTTCTGGTATATGAATAACATGATGTTTTTCAATGGCAAAAATCAATGAATATTGTAAATGCACAAACAGTAATTTCTCCGCATTGCAAGGTGCAATTCTGAAATTTTTTGCTTTTTCCTGCTCCTCTTAGCATGATAAAGAAGATTCAAAGAGAGTGAGGTGCCAGCTCCTTTCATTCAGTCAGTAGCTTCAAACATTTCTGGTATATGAATAACATGATGTTTTTCAATGGCAAAAATCAATGAATATTGTAAATGCACAAACAGTAATTTCTCCGCATTGCAAGGTGCAATTCTGAAATTTTTTGCTTTTTCCTGCTTCTCTTAGCATGATAAAGAAGATTCAAAGAGAGTGAGATGCCAGCTCCTTTCATTCAGTCAGTAGCTTCAATCATTTCTGGACGTTTTTCAATGGCAAAAATCAATGAATATTGTAAATGCACAAACATTAATTTCTCCGCATTGCAAGGTGCAATTCTGAAATTTTTTGCTTTTTCCTGCTCCTCTTAGCATGATAAAGAAGATTCAAAGAGAGTGAGATGCCAGCTCCTTTCATTCAGTCAGTAGCTTCAAACATTTCTGGTATATGAATAACATGATGTTTTTCAATGGCAAAAATCAATGAATATTGTAAATGCACACAGTAATTTCTCCGCATTGCAAGGTGCAATTCTGAAATTTTTTGCTTTTTCCTGCTCCTCTTAGCATGATAAAGAAGATTCAAAGAGAGTGAGATGCCAGCTCCTTTCATTCAGTCAGTAGCTTCAATCATTTCTGGACGTTTTTCAATGGCAAAAATCAATGAATATTGTAAATGCACAAACAGTAATTTCTCCGCATTGCAAGGTGCAATTCTGAAATTTTTTGCTTTTTCCTGCTCTTAGCATGATAAAGAAGATTCAAAGAGAGAGAGATGCCAGCTCCTTTCATTCAGTCAGTAGCTTCAAACATTTCTGGTATATGAATAACGATGTTTTTCAATGGCAAAAATCAATGAATATTGTAAATGCACAAACAGTAATTTCTCCGCATTGCAAGGTGCAATTCTGAAATTTTTTGCTTTTTCCTGCTTCTCTTAGCATGATACAGAAGATTCAAAGAGAGTGAGATGCCAGCTCCTTTCATTCAGTCAGTAGCTTCAATCATTTCTGGACGTTTTTCAATGGCAAAAATCAATGAATATTGTAAATGCACAAACAGTAATTTCTCCGCATTGCAAGGTGCAATTCTGAAATTTTTTGCTTTTTCCTGCTCCTCTTAGCATGATAAAGAAGATTCAAAGAGAGTGAGATGCCAGCTCCTTTCATTCAGTCAGTAGCTTCAATCATTTCTGGACGTTTTTCAATGGCAAAAATCAATGAATATTGTAAATGCACAAACAGTAATTTCTCCGCATTGCAAGGTGCAATTCTGAAATTTTTTGCTTTTTCCTGCTCCTCTTAGCATGTTAAAGAAGATTCAAAGAGAGTGAGATGCCAGCTCCTTTCATTCAGTCAGTAGCTTCAATCATTTCTGGACGTTTTTCAATGGCAAAAATCAATGAATATTGTAAATGCACAAACAGTAATTTCTCCGCATTGCAAGGTGCAATTCTGAAATTTTTTGCTTTTTCCTGCTCCTCATAGCATGATAAAGAAGATTCAAAGAGAGTGAGATGCCAGCTCCTTTCATTCAGTCAGTAGCTTCAAACATTTCTGGACGTTTTTCAATGGCAAAAATCAATGAATATTGTAAATGCACAAACAGTAATTTCTCCGCATTGCAATGTGCAATTCTGAAATTTTTTGCTTTTTCCTGCTCCTCTTAGCATGATAAAGAAGATTCAAAGAGAGTGAGATGCCAGCTCCTTTCATTCAGTCAGTAGCTTCAAACATTTCTGGTATATGAATAACATGATGTTTTTCAAAGGCAAAAATCAATGAATATTGTAAATGCACAAACAGTAATTTCTCCGCATTGCAAGGTGCAATTCTGAAATTTTTTGCTTTTTCCTGCTCCTCTTAGCATGATAAAGAAGATTCAAAGAGAGTGAGATGCCAGCTCCTTTCATTCAGTCAGTAGCTTCAATCATTTCTGGACGTTTTTCAATGGCAAAAATCAATGAATATTGTAAATGCACAAACAGTAATTTCTCCGCATTGCAAGGTGCAATTCTGAAATTTTTTGCTTTTTCCTGCTCCTCTTAGCATGATAAAGAAGATTCAAAGAGAGTGAGATGCCAGCTCCTTTCATTCAGTCAGTAGCTTCAATCATTTCTGGTATATGAATAACATGATATTTTTCAATGGCAAAAATCAATGAATATTGTAAATGCACAAACAGTAATTTCTCCGCATTGCAAGGTGCAATTCTGAAATTTTTTGCTTTTTCCTGCTTCTCTTAGCATGATAAAGAAGATTCAAAGAGAGTGAGATGCCAGCTCCTTTCATTCAGTCAGTAGCTTCAATCATTTCTGGACGTTTTTCAATGGCAAAAATCAATGAATATTGTAAATGCACAAACAGTAATTTCTCCGCATTGCAAGGTGCAATTCTGAAATTTTTTGCTTTTTCCTGCTCCTCTTAGCATGATAAAGAAGATTCAAAGAGAGTGAGATGCCAGCTCCTTTCATTCAGTCAGTAGCTTCAAACATTTCTGGTATATGAATAACATGATGTTTTTCAATGGCAAAAATCAATGAATATTGTAAATGCACAAACAGTAATTTCTCCACATTGCAAGGTGCAATTCTGAAATTTTTTGCTTTTTCCTGCTCCTCTTAGCATGATAAAGAAGATTCAAAGAGAGTGAGATGCCAGCTCCTTTCATTCAGTCAGTAGCTTCAAACATTTCTGGTATATGAATAACATGATGTTTTTCAATGGCAAAAATCAATGAATATTGTAAATGCACAAACAGTAATTTCTCCGCATTGCAAGGTGCAATTCTGAAATTTTTTGCTTTTTCCTGCTCCTCTTAGCATGATAAAGAAGATTCAAAGAGAGTGAGATGCCAGCTCCTTTCATTCAGTCAGTAGCTTCAAACATTTCTGGTATATGAATAACATGATGTTTTTCAATGGCAAAAATCAATAAATATTGTAAATGCACAAACAGTAATTTCTCCGCATTGCAAGGTGCAATTCTGAAATTTTTTGCTTTTTCCTGCTCCTCTTAGCATGATAAAGAAGATTCAAAGAGAGTGAGATGCCAGCTCCTTTCATTCAGTCAGTAGCTTCAAACATTTCTGGTATATGAATAACATGATGTTTTTCAATGGCAAAAATCAATGAATATTGTAAATGCACAAACAGTAATTTCTCCGCATTGCAATGTGCAATTCTGAAATTTTTTGCTTTTTCCTGCTCCTCTTAGCATGATAAAGAAGATTCAAAGAGAGTGAGATGCCAGCTCCTTTCATTCAGTCAGTAGCTTCAATCATTTCTGGACGTTTTTCAATGGCAAAAATCAATGAATATTGTAAATGCACAAACAGTAATTTCTCCGCATTGCAAGGTGCAATTCTGAAATTTTTTGCTTTTTCTGCTCCTCTTAGCATGATAAAGAAGATTCAAAGAGAGTGAGATGCCAGCTCCTTTCATTCAGTCAGTAGCTTCAATCATTTCTGGACGTTTTTCAATGGCAAAAATCAATGAATATTGTAAATGCACAAACAGTAATTTCTCCGCATTGCAAGGTGCAATTCTGAAATTTTTTGATTTTTCCTGCTCCTCTTAGCATGATAACGAAGATTCAAAGAGAGTGAGATGCCAGCTCCTTTCATTCAGTCAGTAGCTTCAAACATTTCTGGTATATGAATAACATGATGTTTTTCAATGGCAAAAATCAATGAATATTGTAAATGCACAAACAGTAATTTCTCACCATTGCAAGGTGCAATTCTGAAATTTTTTGATTTTTCCTGCTCCTCTTAGCATGATAAAGAAGATTCAAAGAGAGTGAGATGCCAGCTCCTTTCATTCAGTCAGTAGCTTCAATCATTTCTGGACGTTTTTCAATGGCAAAAATCAATGAATATTGTAAATGCACAAACAGTAATTTCTCCGCATTGCAAGGTGCAATTCTGAAATTTTTTGCTTTTTCCTGCTCCTCTTAGCATGATAAAGAACATTCAAAGAGAGTGAGATGCCAGCTCCTTTCATTCAGTCAGTAGCTTCAAACATTTCTGGTATATGAATAACATGATGTTTTTCATTGGCAAAAATCAATGAGTATTGTAAATGCACAAACAGTAATTTCTCCGCATTGCAAGGTGCAATTCTGAATTTTTTTGCTTTTTCCTGCTCCTCTTAGCATGATAAAGAAGATTCAAAGAGAGTGAGATGCCAGCTCCTTTCATTCAGTCAGTAGCTTCAATCATTTCTGGACGTTTTTCAATGGCAAAAATCAATGAATATTGTAAAATCACAAACAGTAATTTCTCCGCATTGCAAGGTGCAATTCTGAAATTTTTTGCTTTTTCCTGCTCCTCTTAGCATGATAAAGAAGATTCAAAGAGAGTGAGATGCCAGCTCCTTTCATTTAGTCAGTAGCTTCAATAATTTCTGGACGTTTTTCAATGGCAAAAATCAATGAATATTGTAAATGCACAAACAGTAATTTCTCCGCATTGCAAGGTGCAATTCTGAAATTTTTTTGCTTTTTCCTGCTCCTCTTAGCATGATAAAGAAGATTCAAAGAGAGTGAGATGCCAGCTCCTTTCATTCAGTCAGTAGCTTCAATCATTTCTGGACGTTTTTCAATGGCAAAAATCAATGAATATTGTAAATGCACAAACAGTAATTTCTCCGCATTGCAAGGTGCAATTCTGAAATTTTTTGCTTTTTCCTGCTCCTCTTAGCATGATAAAGAAGATTCAAAGAGAGTGAGATGCCAGGTCCTTTCATTCAGTCAGTAGCTTCAAACATTTCTGGTATATGAATAACATGATGTTTTTCAATGGCAAAAATCAATGAATATTGTAAATGCACAAACAGTAATTTCTCCGCATTGCAAGGTGCAATTCTGAAATTTTTTGATTTTTCCTGCTCCTCTTAGCATGATAAAGAAGATTCAGAGAGTGAGATGCCAGCTCCTTTCATTCAGTCAGTAGCTTCAATCATTTCTGGACGTTTTTCAATGGCAAAAATCAATGAATATTGTAAATGCACAAACAGTAATTTCTCCGCATTGCAAGGTGCAATTCTGAAATTTTTTGCTTTTTGCTGCTCCTCTTAGCATGATAAAGAAGATTCAAAGAGAGTGAGATGCCAGCTCCTTTCATTCAGTCAGTAGCTTCAAACATATCTGGTATATGAATAACATGATGTTTTTCAATGGCAAAAATCAATGAATATTGTAAATGCACAAACAGTAATTTCTCTGCATTGCAAGGTGCAATTCTGAAATTTTTTGCTTTTTCCTGCTCCTCTTAGCATGATAAAGAAGATTCAAAGAGAGTGAGATGCCAGCTTCTTTCATTCAGTCAGTAGCTTCAATCATTTCTGGACGTTTTTCAATGGCAAAAATCAATGAATATTGTAAATGCACAAACAGTAATTTCTCCGCATTGCAAGGTGCAATTCTGAAATTTTTTGCTTTTTCCTGCTCCTCTTAGCATGATAAAGAAGATTCAAAGAGAGTGAGATGCCAGCTCCTTTCATTCAGTCAGTAGCTTCAAACATTTCTGGTATATGAATAACATGATGTTTTTCAATGGCAAAAATCAATGAATATTGTAAATGCACAACCAGTAATTTCTCCGCATTGCAAGGTGCAATTCTGAAATTTTTTGCTTTTTCCTGCTCCTCTTAGCATGATAAAGAAGATTCAAAGAGAGTGAGATGCCAGCTCCTTTCATTCAGTCAGTAGCTTCAATCATTTCTGGTCGTTTTTCAATGGCAAAAATCAATGAATATTGTAAATGCACAAACAGTAATTTCTCCGCATTGCAAGGTGCAATTCTGAAATTTTTTGCTTTTTCCTGCTCCTCTTAGCATGATAAAGAAGATTCAAAGAGAGTGAGATGCCAGGTCCTTTCATTCAGTCAGTAGCTTCAAACATTTCTGGTATATGAATAACATGATGTTTTTCAATGGCAAAAATCAATGAATATTGTAAATGCACAAACAGTAATTTCTCCGCATTGCAAGGTGCAATTCTGAAATTTTTTGATTTTTCCTGCTCCTCTTAGCATGATAAAGAAGATTCAGAGAGTGAGATGCCAGCTCCTTTCATTCAGTCAGTAGCTTCAATCATTTCTGGACGTTTTTCAATGGCAAAAATCAATGAATATTGTAAATGCACAAACAGTAATTTCTCCGCATTGCAAGGTGCAATTCTGAAATTTTTTGCTTTTTCCTGCTCCTCTTAGCATGATAAAGAAGATTCAAAGAGAGTGAGATGCCAGCTCCTTTCATTCAGTCAGTAGCTTCAAACATATCTGGTATATGAATAACATGATGTTTTTCAATGGCAAAAATCAATGAATATTGTAAATGCACAAACAGTAATTTCTCTGCATTGCAAGGTGCAATTCTGAAATTTTTTGCTTTTTCCTGCTACTCTTAGCATGATAAAGAAGATTCAAAGAGAGTGAGATGCCAGCTCCTTTCATTCAGTCAGTAGCTTCAATCATTTCTGGACGTTTTTCAATGGCAAAAATCAATGAATATTGTAAATGCACAAACAGTAATTTCTCCGCATTGCAAGGTGCAATTCTGAAATTTTTTGCTTTTTCCTGCTCCTCTTAGCATGATAAAGAAGATTCAAAGAGAGTGAGATGCCAGCTCCTTTCATTCAGTCAGTAGCTTCAAACATTTCTGGTACATGAATAACATGATGTTTTTCAATGGCAAAAATCAATGAATATTGTAAATGCACAAACAGTAATTTCTCCGCATTGCAAGGTGCAATTCTGAAATTTTTTGCTTTTTCCTGCTCCTCTTAGCATGATAAAGAAGATTCAAAGAGAGTGAGATGCCAGCTCCTTTCATTCAGTCAGTAGCTTCAATCATTTCTGGACGTTTTTCAATGGCAAAAATCAATGAATATTGTAAATGCACAAACAGTAATTTCTCCGCATTGCAAGGTGCAATTCTGAAATTTTTTGCTTTTTCCTGCTCCTCTTAGCATGATAAAGAAGATTCAAAGAGAGTGAGATGCCAGCTCCTTTCATTCAGTCAGTAGCTTCAAACATTTCTGGTATATGAATAACATGATGTTTTTCAATGGCAAAAATCAATGAATATTGTAAATGCACAAACAGTAATTTCTCCGCATTGCAAGGTGCAATTCTGAAATTTTTTGCTTTTTCCTGCTCCTCTTAGCATGATAAAGAAGATTCAAAGAGAGTGAGATGCCAGCTCCTTTCATTCAGTCAGTAGCTTCAATCATTTCTGGTCGTTTTTCAATGGCAAAAATCAATGAATATTGTAAATGCACAAACAGTAATTTCTCCGCATTGCAAGGTGCAATTCTGAAATTTTTTAGTTTTTCCTGCTCCTCTTAGCATGATAAAGAAGATTCAAAGAGAGTGACATGCCAGCTCCTTTCATTCAGTCAGTAGCTTCAAACATTTCTGGTATATGAATAACATGATGTTTTTCAATGGCAAAAATCAATGAATATTGTAAATGCACAACCAGTAATTTCTCCGCATTGCAAGGTGCAATTCTGAAATTTTTTGCTTTTTCCTGCTCCTCTTAGCATGATAAAGAAGATTCAAAGAGAGTGAGATGCCAGCTCCTTTCATTCAGTCAGTAGCTTCAATCATTTCTGGACGTTTTTCAATGGCAAAAATCTATGGATATTGTAAATGCACAAACAGTAATTTCTCCGCATTGCAAGGTGCAATTCTGAAATTTTTTGCTTTTTCCTGCTCCTCTTAGCATGATAAAGAAGATTCAAAGAGAGTGAGATGCCAGCTCCTTTCATTCAGTCAGTAGCTTCAATCATTTCTGGTATATGAATAACATGATGTTTTTCAATGGCAAAAATCAATGAATATTGTAAATGCACAAACAGTAATTTCTCCGCATTGCAAGGTGCAATTCTGAAATTTTTTGCTTTTTCCTGCTCCTCTTAGCATGATAAAGAAGATTCAAAGAGAGTGAGATGCCAGTTCCTTTCATTCAGTCAGTAGCTTCAATCATTTCTGTACATTTTTCAATGGCAAAAATCAATGAATATTGTAAATGCACAAACAGTAATTTCTCCGCATTGCAAGGTGCAATTCTGAAATTTTTTGCTTTTTCCTGCTCCTCTTACAATGATAAAGAAGATTCAAAGAGAGTGAGATGCCAGCTCCTTTCATTCAGTCAGTAGCTTCAATCATTTCTGGACGTTTTTCAATGGCAAAAATCAATGAATATTGTAAATGCACAAACAGTAATTTCTCCGCATTGCAAGGTGCAATTCTGAAATTTTTTGCTTTTTCCTGCTCCTCTTAGCATGATAAAGAAGATTCAAAGAGAGTGAGATGCCAGCTCCTTTCATTCAGTCAGTAGCTTCAAACATTTCTGGTATATGAATAACATGATGTTTTTCAATGGCAAAAATCAATGAATATTGTAAATGCACAAACAGTAATTTCTCCGCATTGCAAGGTGCAATTCTGAAATTTTTTGCTTTTTCCTGCTCCTCAGCATGATAAAGAAGATTCAAAGAGAGTGAGATACCAGCTCCTTTCATTCAGTCAGTAGCTTCAATAATTTCTGGACGTTTTTCAATGGCAAAAATCAATGAATATTGTAAATGCACAAACAGTAATTTCTCCGCATTGCAAGGTGCAATTCTGAAATTTTTTGCTTTTTCCTGCTCCTCTTAGCATGATAAAGAAGATTCAAAGAGAGTGAGATGCCAGCTCCTTTCATTCAGTCAGTAGCTTCAATCATTTCTGGTATATGAATAACATGATGTTTTTCAATGGCAAAAATCAATGAATATTGTAAATGCACAAACAGTAATTTCTCCGCATTGCAAGGTGCAATTCTGAAATTTTTTGCTTTTTCCTGCTCCTCTTAGCATGATAAAGAAGATTCAAAGAGAGTGAGATGCCAGCTCCTTTCATTCAGTCAGTAGCTTCAATCATTTCTGGACGTTTTTCAATGGAAAAAATCAATGAATATTGTAAATGCACAAACAGTAATTTCTCCGCATTGCAAGGTGCAATTCTGAAATTTTTTGCTTTTTCCTGCTCCTCTTAGCATGATAAAGAAGATTCAAAGAGAGTGAGATGCCAGCTCCTTTCATTCAGTCAGTAGCTTCAAACATTTCTGGTATATGAATAACATGATGTTTTTCAATGGCAAAAATCAATGAATATTGTAAATGCACAAACAGTAATTTCTCCGCATTGCAAGGTGCAATTCTGAAATTTTTTGCTTTTTCCTGCTCCTCTTAGCATGATAAAGAAGATTCAAAGAGAGTGAGATGCCAGCTCCTTTCATTCAGTCGGTAGCTTCAATCATTTCTGGACGTTTTTCAATGGCAAAAATCAATGAATATTGTAAATGCACAAACAGTAATTTCTCCGCATTGCAAGGTGCAATTCTGAAATTTTTTGCTTTTTCCTGCTCCTCTTAGCATGATAAAGAAGATTCAAAGAGAGTGAGATGCCAGCTCCTTTCATTCAGTCAGTAGCTTCAATCATTTCTGGACGTTTTTCAATGGCAAAAATCAATGAATATTGTAAATGCACAAACAGTAATTTCTCCGCATTGCAAGGTGCAATTCTGAAATTTTTTGCTTTTTCCTGCTCCTCTTAGCATGATAAAGAAGATTCAAAGAGAGTGAGATGCCAGCTCCTTTCATTCAGTCAGTAGCTTCAATCATTTCTGGTATATGAATAACATGATGTTTTTCAATGGCAAAAATCAATGAATATTGTAAATGCACAAACAGTAATTTCTCCGCATTGCAAGGTGCAATTCTGAAATTTTTTGCTTTTTCCTGCTCCTCTTAGCATGATAAAGAAGATTCAAAGAGAGTGAGATGCCAGCTCCTTTCATTCAGTCAGTAGCTTCAAACATTTCTGGTATATGAATAACATGATGTTTTTCAATGGCAAAAATCAATGAATATTGTAAATGCACAAACAGTAATTTCTCCGCATTGCAAGGTGCAATTCTGAAATTTTTTGCTTTTTCCTGCTCCTCTTAGCATGATAAAGAAGATTCAAAGAGAGTGAGATGCCAGCTCCTTTCATTCAGTCAGTAGCTTCAATCATTTCTGGACGTTTTTCAATGGCAAAAATCAATGAATATTGTAAATGCACAAACAGTAATTTCTCCGCATTGCAAGGTGCAATTCTGAAATTTTTTGCTTTTTCCTGCTCCTCTTAGCATGATAAAGAAGATTCAAAGAGAGTGAGATGCCAGCTCCTTTCATTCAGTCAGTAGCTTCAATCATTTCTGGTATATGAATAACATGATGTTTTTCAATGGCAAAAATCAATGAATATTGTAAATGCACAAACAGTAATTTCTCCGCATTGCAAGGTGCAATTCTGAAATTTTTTGCTTTTTCCTGCTCCTCTTAGCATGATAAAGAAGATTCAAAGAGAGTGAGATGCCAGCTCCTTTCATTCAGTCAGTAGCTTCAATCATTTCTGGACGTTTTTCAATGGCAAAAATCAATGAATATTGTAAATGCACAAACAGTAATTTCTCCGCATTGCAAGGTGCAATTCTGAAATTTTTTGCTTTTTCCTGCTCCTCTTAGCATGATAAAGAAGATTCAAAGAGAGTGAGATGCCAGCTCCTTTCATTCAGTCAGTAGCTTCAATCATTTCTGGTATATGAATAACATGATGTTTTTCAATGGCAAAAATCAATGAATATTGTAAATGCACAAACAGTAATTTCTCCGCATTGCAAGGTGCAATTCTGAAATTTTTTGCTTTTTCCTGCTCCTCTTAGCATGATAAAGAAGATTCAAAGAGAGTGAGATGCCAGCTCCTTTCATTCAGTCAGTAGCTTCAAACATTTCTGGTATATGAATAACATGATGTTTTTCAATGGCAAAAATCAATGAATATTGTAAATGCACAAACAGTAATTTCTCCGCATTGCAAGGTGCAATTCTGAAATTTTTTGCTTTTTCCTGCTCCTCTTAGCATGATAAAGAAGATTCAAAGAGAGTGAGATGCCAGCTCCTTTCATTCAGTCAGTAGCTTCAAACATTTCTGGTATATGAATAACATGATGTTTTTCAATGGCAAAAATCAATGAATATTGTAAATGCACAAACAGTAATTTCTCCGCATTGCAAGGTGCAATTCTGAAATTTTTTGCTTTTTCCTGCTCCTCTTAGCATGATAAAGAAGATTCAAAGAGAGTGAGATGCCAGCTCCTTTCATTCAGTCAGTAGCTTCAATCATTTCTGGACGTTTTTCAATGGCAAAAATCAATGAATATTGTAAATGCACAAACAGTAATTTCTCCGCATTGCAAGGTGTAATTCTGAAATTTTTTGCTTTTTCCTGCTCCTCTTAGCATGATAAAGAAGATTCAAAGAGAGTGAGATGTCAGCTCCTTTCATTCAGTCAGTAGCTTCAAACATTTCTGGTATATGAATAACATGATGTTTTTCAATGGCAAAAATCAATGAATATTGTAAATGCACAAACAGTAATTTCTCCGCATTGCAAGGTGCAATTCTGAAATTTTTTGCTTTTTCCTGCTCCTCAGCATGATAAAGAAGATTCAAAGAGAGTGAGATACCAGCTCCTTTCATTCAGTCAGTAGCTTCAATAATTTCTGGACGTTTTTCAATGGCAAAAATCAATGAATATTGTAAATGCACAAACAGTAATTTCTCCGCATTGCAAGGTGCAATTCTGAAATTTTTTAGTTTTTCCTGCTCCTCTTAGCATGATAAAGAAGATTCAAAGAGAGTGACATGCCAGCTCCTTTCATTCAGTCAGTAGCTTCAAACATTTCTGGTATATGAATAACATGATGTTTTTCAATGGCAAAAATCAATGAATATTGTAAATGCACAACCAGTAATTTCTCCGCATTGCAAGGTGCAATTCTGAAATTTTTTGCTTTTTCCTGCTCCTCTTAGCATGATAAAGAAGATTCAAAGAGAGTGAGATGCCAGCTCCTTTCATTCAGTCAGTAGCTTCAATCATTTCTGGACGTTTTTCAATGGCAAAAATCAATGGATATTGTAAATGCACAAACAGTAATTTCTCCGCATTGCAAGGTGCAATTCTGAAATTTTTTGCTTTTTCCTGCTCCTCTTAGCATGATAAAGAAGATTCAAAGAGAGTGAGATGCCAGCTCCTTTCATTCAGTCAGTAGCTTCAATCATTTCTGGTATATGAATAACATGATGTTTTTCAATGGCAAAAATCAATGAATATTGTAAATGCACAAACAGTAATTTCTCCGCATTGCAAGGTGCAATTCTGAAATTTTTTGCTTTTTCCTGCTCCTCTTAGCATGATAAAGAAGATTCAAAGAGAGTGAGATGCCAGTTCCTTTCATTCAGTCAGTAGCTTCAATCATTTCTGTACATTTTTCAATGGCAAAAATCAATGAATATTGTAAATGCACAAACAGTAATTTCTCCGCATTGCAAGGTGCAATTCTGAAATTTTTTGCTTTTTCCTGCTCCTCTTACAATGATAAAGAAGATTCAAAGAGAGTGAGATGCCAGCTCCTTTCATTCAGTCAGTAGCTTCAATCATTTCTGGACGTTTTTCAATGGCAAAAATCAATGAATATTGTAAATGCACAAACAGTAATTTCTCCGCATTGCAAGGTGCAATTCTGAAATTTTTTGCTTTTTCCTGCTCCTCTTAGCATGATAAAGAAGATTCAAAGAGAGTGAGATGCCAGCTCCTTTCATTCAGTCAGTAGCTTCAAACATTTCTGGTATATGAATAACATGATGTTTTTCAATGGCAAAAATCAATGAATATTGTAAATGCACAAACAGTAATTTCTCCGCATTGCAAGGTGCAATTCTGAAATTTTTTGCTTTTTCCTGCTCCTCAGCATGATAAAGAAGATTCAAAGAGAGTGAGATACCAGCTCCTTTCATTCAGTCAGTAGCTTCAATAATTTCTGGACGTTTTTCAATGGCAAAAATCAATGAATATTGTAAATGCACAAACAGTAATTTCTCCGCATTGCAAGGTGCAATTCTGAAATTTTTTGCTTTTTCCTGCTCCTCTTAGCATGATAAAGAAGATTCAAAGAGAGTGAGATGCCAGCTCCTTTCATTCAGTCAGTAGCTTCAATCATTTCTGGTATATGAATAACATGATGTTTTTCAATGGCAAAAATCAATGAATATTGTAAATGCACAAACAGTAATTTCTCCGCATTGCAAGGTGCAATTCTGAAATTTTTTGCTTTTTCCTGCTCCTCTTAGCATGATAAAGAAGATTCAAAGAGAGTGAGATGCCAGCTCCTTTCATTCAGTCAGTAGCTTCAATCATTTCTGGACGTTTTTCAATGGAAAAAATCAATGAATATTGTAAATGCACAAACAGTAATTTCTCCGCATTGCAAGGTGCAATTCTGAAATTTTTTGCTTTTTCCTGCTCCTCTTAGCATGATAAAGAAGATTCAAAGAGAGTGAGATGCCAGCTCCTTTCATTCAGTCAGTAGCTTCAAACATTTCTGGTATATGAATAACATGATGTTTTTCAATGGCAAAAATCAATGAATATTGTAAATGCACAAACAGTAATTTCTCCGCATTGCAAGGTGCAATTCTGAAATTTTTTGCTTTTTCCTGCTCCTCTTAGCATGATAAAGAAGATTCAAAGAGAGTGAGATGCCAGCTCCTTTCATTCAGTCGGTAGCTTCAATCATTTCTGGACGTTTTTCAATGGCAAAAATCAATGAATATTGTAAATGCACAAACAGTAATTTCTCCGCATTGCAAGGTGCAATTCTGAAATTTTTTGCTTTTTCCTGCTCCTCTTAGCATGATAAAGAAGATTCAAAGAGAGTGAGATGCCAGCTCCTTTCATTCAGTCAGTAGCTTCAATCATTTCTGGACGTTTTTCAATGGCAAAAATCAATGAATATTGTAAATGCACAAACAGTAATTTCTCCGCATTGCAAGGTGCAATTCTGAAATTTTTTGCTTTTTCCTGCTCCTCTTAGCATGATAAAGAAGATTCAAAGAGAGTGAGATGCCAGCTCCTTTCATTCAGTCAGTAGCTTCAATCATTTCTGGTATATGAATAACATGATGTTTTTCAATGGCAAAAATCAATGAATATTGTAAATGCACAAACAGTAATTTCTCCGCATTGCAAGGTGCAATTCTGAAATTTTTTGCTTTTTCCTGCTCCTCTTAGCATGATAAAGAAGATTCAAAGAGAGTGAGATGCCAGCTCCTTTCATTCAGTCAGTAGCTTCAAACATTTCTGGTATATGAATAACATGATGTTTTTCAATGGCAAAAATCAATGAATATTGTAAATGCACAAACAGTAATTTCTCCGCATTGCAAGGTGCAATTCTGAAATTTTTTGCTTTTTCCTGCTCCTCTTAGCATGATAAAGAAGATTCAAAGAGAGTGAGATGCCAGCTCCTTTCATTCAGTCAGTAGCTTCAATCATTTCTGGACGTTTTTCAATGGCAAAAATCAATGAATATTGTAAATGCACAAACAGTAATTTCTCCGCATTGCAAGGTGCAATTCTGAAATTTTTTGCTTTTTCCTGCTCCTCTTAGCATGATAAAGAAGATTCAAAGAGAGTGAGATGCCAGCTCCTTTCATTCAGTCAGTAGCTTCAATCATTTCTGGTATATGAATAACATGATGTTTTTCAATGGCAAAAATCAATGAATATTGTAAATGCACAAACAGTAATTTCTCCGCATTGCAAGGTGCAATTCTGAAATTTTTTGCTTTTTCCTGCTCCTCTTAGCATGATAAAGAAGATTCAAAGAGAGTGAGATGCCAGCTCCTTTCATTCAGTCAGTAGCTTCAATCATTTCTGGACGTTTTTCAATGGCAAAAATCAATGAATATTGTAAATGCACAAACAGTAATTTCTCCGCATTGCAAGGTGCAATTCTGAAATTTTTTGCTTTTTCCTGCTCCTCTTAGCATGATAAAGAAGATTCAAAGAGAGTGAGATGCCAGCTCCTTTCATTCAGTCAGTAGCTTCAATCATTTCTGGTATATGAATAACATGATGTTTTTCAATGGCAAAAATCAATGAATATTGTAAATGCACAAACAGTAATTTCTCCGCATTGCAAGGTGCAATTCTGAAATTTTTTGCTTTTTCCTGCTCCTCTTAGCATGATAAAGAAGATTCAAAGAGAGTGAGATGCCAGCTCCTTTCATTCAGTCAGTAGCTTCAAACATTTCTGGTATATGAATAACATGATGTTTTTCAATGGCAAAAATCAATGAATATTGTAAATGCACAAACAGTAATTTCTCCGCATTGCAAGGTGCAATTCTGAAATTTTTTGCTTTTTCCTGCTCCTCTTAGCATGATAAAGAAGATTCAAAGAGAGTGAGATGCCAGCTCCTTTCATTCAGTCAGTAGCTTCAAACATTTCTGGTATATGAATAACATGATGTTTTTCAATGGCAAAAATCAATGAATATTGTAAATGCACAAACAGTAATTTCTCCGCATTGCAAGGTGCAATTCTGAAATTTTTTGCTTTTTCCTGCTCCTCTTAGCATGATAAAGAAGATTCAAAGAGAGTGAGATGCCAGCTCCTTTCATTCAGTCAGTAGCTTCAATCATTTCTGGACGTTTTTCAATGGCAAAAATCAATGAATATTGTAAATGCACAAACAGTAATTTCTCCGCATTGCAAGGTGTAATTCTGAAATTTTTTGCTTTTTCCTGCTCCTCTTAGCATGATAAAGAAGATTCAAAGAGAGTGAGATGTCAGCTCCTTTCATTCAGTCAGTAGCTTCAAACATTTCTGGTATATGAATAACATGATGTTTTTCAATGGCAAAAATCAATGAATATTGTAAATGCACAAACAGTAATTTCTCCGCATTGCAAGGTGCAATTCTGAAATTTTTTGCTTTTTCCTGCTCCTCAGCATGATAAAGAAGATTCAAAGAGAGTGAGATACCAGCTCCTTTCATTCAGTCAGTAGCTTCAATAATTTCTGGACGTTTTTCAATGGCAAAAATCAATGAATATTGTAAATGCACAAACAGTAATTTCTCCGCATTGCAAGGTGCAATTCTGAAATTTTTTGCTTTTTCCTGCTCCTCTTAGCATGATAAAGAAGATTCAAAGAGAGTGAGATGCCAGCTCCTTTCATTCAGTCAGTAGCTTCAATCATTTCTGGACGTTTTTCAATGGCAAAAATCAATGAATATTGTAAATGCACAAACAGTAATTTCTCCGCATTGCAAGGTGCAATTCTGAAATTTTTTGCTTTTTCCTGCTCCTCTTAGCATGATAAAGAAGATTCAAAGAGAGTGAGATGCCAGCTCCTTTCATTCAGTCAGTAGCTTCAAACATTTCTGGACGTTTTTCAATGGCAAAAATCAATGAATATTGTAAATGCACAAACAGTAATTTCTCCGCATTGCAATGTGCAATTCTGAAATTTTTTGCTTTTTCCTGCTCCTCTTAGTATGATAAAGAAGATTCAAAGAGAGTGAGATGCCAGCTCCTTTCATTCAGTCAGTAGCTTCAAACATTTCTGGTATATGAATAACATGATGTTTTTCAATGGCAAAAATCAATGAATATTGTAAATGCACAAACAGTAATTTCTCCGCATTGCAAGGTGCAATTCTGAAATTTTTTGCTTTTTCCTGCTCCTCTTAGCATGATAAAGAAGATTCAAAGAGAGTGAGATGCCAGCTCCTTTCATTCAGTCAGTAGCTTCAATCATTTCTGGACGTTTTTCAATGGCAAAAATCAATGAATATTGTAAATGCACAAAGAGTAATTTCTCCGCATTGCAAGGTGCAATTCTGAAATTTTTTGCTTTTTCCTGCTCCTCTTAGCATGATAAAGAAGATTCAAAGAGAGTGAGATGCCAGCTCCTTTCATTCAGTCAGTAGCTTCAATCATTTCTGGACGTTTTTCAATGGCAAAAATCAATGAATATTGTAAATGCACAAAGAGTAATTTCTCCGCATTGCAAGGTGCAATTCTGAAATTTTTTGCTTTTTCCTGCTCCTCTTAGCATGATAAAGAAGATTCAAAGAGAGTGAGATGCCAGCTCCTTTCATTCAGTCAGTAGCTTCAATCATTTCTGGTATATGAATAACATGATGTTTTTCAATGGCAAAAATCAATGAATATTGTAAATGCACAAACAGTAATTTCTCTGCATTGCAAGGTGCAATTCTGAAATTTTTTGCTTTTTCCTGCTCCTCTTAGCATGATAAAGAAGATTCAGAGAGTGAGATGCCAGCTCCTTTCATTCAGTCAGTAGCTTCAATCATTTCTGGACGTTTTTCAATGGCAAAAATCAATGAATATTGTAAATGCACAAACAGTAATTTCTCCGCATTGCAAGGTGCAATTCTGAAATTTTTTGCTTTTTCCTGCTCCTCTTAGCATGATAAAGAAGATTCAAAGAGAGTGAGATGCCAGCTCCTTTCATTCAGTCAGTAGCTTCAAACATTTCTGGTATATGAATAACATGATGTTTTTCAATGGCAAAAATCAATGAATATTGTAAATGCACAAACAGTAATTTCTCCGCATTGCAAGGTGCAATTCTGAAATTTTTTGCTTTTTCCTGCTCCTCTTAGCATGATAAAGAAGATTCAAAGAGAGTGAGATGCCAGCTCCTTTCATTCAGTCAGTAGCTTCAATCATTTCTGGTCGTTTTTCAATGGCAAAAATCAATGAATATTGTAAATGCACAAACAGTAATTTCTCCGCATTGCAAGGTGCAATTCTGAAATTTTTTAGTTTTTCCTGCTCCTCTTAGCATGATAAAGAATATTCAAAGAGAGTGACATGCCAGCTCCTTTCATTCAGTCAGTAGCTTCAAACATTTCTGGTATATGAATAACATGATGTTTTTCAATGGCAAAAATCAATGAATATTGTAAATGCACAACCAGTAATTTCTCCGCATTGCAAGGTGCAATTCTGAAATTTTTTGCTTTTTCCTGCTCCTCTTAGCATGATAAAGAAGATTCAAAGAGAGTGAGATGCCAGCTCCTTTCATTCAGTCAGTAGCTTCAATCATTTCTGGACGTTTTTCAATGGCAAAAATCAATGGATATTGTAAATGCACAAACAGTAATTTCTCCGCATTGCAAGGTGCAATTCTGAAATTTTTTGCTTTTTCCTGCTCCTCTTAGCATGATAAAGAAGATTCAAAGAGAGTGAGATGCCAGCTCCTTTCATTCAGTCAGTAGCTTCAATCATTTCTGGTATATGAATAACATGATGTTTTTCAATGGCAAAAATCAATGAATATTGTAAATGCACAAACAGTAATTTCTCCGCATTGCAAGGTGCAATTCTGAAATTTTTCGCTTTTTCCTGCTCCTCTTAGCATGATAAAGAAGATTCAAAGAGAGTGAGATGCCAGTTCCTTTCATTCAGTCAGTAGCTTCAATCATTTCTGTACATTTTTCAATGGCAAAAATCAATGAATATTGTAAATGCACAAACAGTAATTTCTCCGCATTGCAAGGTGCAATTCTGAAATTTTTTGCTTTTTCCTGCTCCTCTTACTATGATAAAGAAGATTCAAAGAGAGTGAGATGCCAGCTCCTTTCATTCAGTCAGTAGCTTCAATCATTTCTGGACGTTTTTCAATGGCAAAAATCAATGAATATTGTAAATGCACAAACAGTAATTTCTCCGCATTGCAAGGTGCAATTCTGAAATTTTTTGCTTTTTCCTGCTCCTCTTAGCATGATAAAGAAGATTCAAAGAGAGTGAGATGCCAGCTCCTTTCATTCAGTCAGTAGCTTCAAACATTTCTGGTATATGAATAACATGATGTTTTTCAAAGGCAAAAATCAATGAATATTGTAAATGCACAAACAGTAATTTCTCCGCATTGCAAGGTGCAATTCTGAAATTTTTTGCTTTTTCCTCCTCCTCAGCATGATAAAGAAGATTCAAAGAGAGTGAGATACCAGCTCCTTTCATTCAGTCAGTAGCTTCAATAATTTCTGGACGTTTTTCAATGGCAAAAATCAATGAATATTGTAAATGCACAAACAGTAATTTCTCCGCATTGCAAGGTGCAATTCTGAAATTTTTTGCTTTTTCCTGCTCCTCTTAGCATGAAAAAGAAGATTCAAAGAGAGTGAGATGCCAGCTCCTTTCATTCAGTCAGTAGCTTCAATCATTTCTGGTATATGAATAACATGATGTTTTTCAATGGCAAAAATCAATGAATATTGTAAATGCACAAACAGTAATTTCTCTGCATTGCAAGGTGCAATTCTGAAATTTTTTGCTTTTTCCTGCTCCTCTTAGCATGATAAAGAAGATTCAGAGAGTGAGATGCCAGCTCCTTTCATTCAGTCAGTAGCTTCAATCATTTCTGGACGTTTTTCAATGGCAAAAATCAATGAATATTGTAAATGCACAAACAGTAATTTCTCCGCATTGCAAGGTGCAATTCTGAAATTTTTTGCTTTTTCCTGCTCCTCTTAGCATGATAAAGAAGATTCAAAGAGAGTGAGATGCCAGCTCCTTTCATTCAGTCAGTAGCTTCAAACATTTCTGGTATATGAATAACATGATGTTTTTCAATGGCAAAAATCAATGAATATTGTAAATGCACAAACAGTAATTTCTCCGCATTGCAAGGTGCAATTCTGAAATTTTTTGCTTTTTCCTGCTCCTCTTAGCATGATAAAGAAGATTCAAAGAGAGTGAGATGCCAGCTCCTTTCATTCAGTCAGTAGCTTCAATCATTTCTGGTCGTTTTTCAATGGCAAAAATCAATGAATATTGTAAATGCACAAACAGTAATTTCTCCGCATTGCAAGGTGCAATTCTGAAATTTTTTAGTTTTTCCTGCTCCTCTTAGCATGATAAAGAATATTCAAAGAGAGTGACATGCCAGCTCCTTTCATTCAGTCAGTAGCTTCAAACATTTCTGGTATATGAATAACATGATGTTTTTCAATGGCAAAAATCAATGAATATTGTAAATGCACAACCAGTAATTTCTCCGCATTGCAAGGTGCAATTCTGAAATTTTTTGCTTTTTCCTGCTCCTCTTAGCATGATAAAGAAGATTCAAAGAGAGTGAGATGCCAGCTCCTTTCATTCAGTCAGTAGCTTCAATCATTTCTGGACGTTTTTCAATGGCAAAAATCAATGGATATTGTAAATGCACAAACAGTAATTTCTCCGCATTGCAAGGTGCAATTCTGAAATTTTTTGCTTTTTCCTGCTCCTCTTAGCATGATAAAGAAGATTCAAAGAGAGTGAGATGCCAGCTCCTTTCATTCAGTCAGTAGCTTCAATCATTTCTGGTATATGAATAACATGATGTTTTTCAATGGCAAAAATCAATGAATATTGTAAATGCACAAACAGTAATTTCTCCGCATTGCAAGGTGCAATTCTGAAATTTTTCGCTTTTTCCTGCTCCTCTTAGCATGATAAAGAAGATTCAAAGAGAGTGAGATGCCAGTTCCTTTCATTCAGTCAGTAGCTTCAATCATTTCTGTACATTTTTCAATGGCAAAAATCAATGAATATTGTAAATGCACAAACAGTAATTTCTCCGCATTGCAAGGTGCAATTCTGAAATTTTTTGCTTTTTCCTGCTCCTCTTACTATGATAAAGAAGATTCAAAGAGAGTGAGATGCCAGCTCCTTTCATTCAGTCAGTAGCTTCAATCATTTCTGGACGTTTTTCAATGGCAAAAATCAATGAATATTGTAAATGCACAAACAGTAATTTCTCCGCATTGCAAGGTGCAATTCTGAAATTTTTTGCTTTTTCCTGCTCCTCTTAGCATGATAAAGAAGATTCAAAGAGAGTGAGATGCCAGCTCCTTTCATTCAGTCAGTAGCTTCAAACATTTCTGGTATATGAATAACATGATGTTTTTCAAAGGCAAAAATCAATGAATATTGTAAATGCACAAACAGTAATTTCTCCGCATTGCAAGGTGCAATTCTGAAATTTTTTGCTTTTTCCTCCTCCTCAGCATGATAAAGAAGATTCAAAGAGAGTGAGATACCAGCTCCTTTCATTCAGTCAGTAGCTTCAATAATTTCTGGACGTTTTTCAATGGCAAAAATCAATGAATATTGTAAATGCACAAACAGTAATTTCTCCGCATTGCAAGGTGCAATTCTGAAATTTTTTGCTTTTTCCTGCTCCTCTTAGCATGAAAAAGAAGATTCAAAGAGAGTGAGATGCCAGCTCCTTTCATTCAGTCAGTAGCTTCAATCATTTCTGGACGTTTTTCAATGGCAAAAATCAATGAATATTGTAAATGCACAAACAGTAATTTCTCCGCATTGCAAGGTGCAATTCTGAAATTTTTTGCTTTTTCCTGCTCCTCTTAGCATGATAAAGAAGATTCAAAGAGAGTGAGATGCCAGCTCCTTTCATTCAGTCAGTAGCTTCAAACATTTCTGGACGTTTTTCAATGGCAAAAATCAATGAATATTGTAAATGCACAAACAGTAATTTCTCCACATTGCAATGTGCAATTCTGAAATTTTTTGCTTTTTCCTGCTCCTCTTAGTATGATAAAGAAGATTCAAAGAGAGTGAGATGCCAGCTCCTTTCATTCAGTCAGTAGCTTCAAACATTTCTGGTATATGAATAACATGATGTTTTTCAATGGCAAAAATCAATGAATATTGTAAATGCACAAACAGTAATTTCTCCGCATTGCAAGGTGCAATTCTGAAATTTTTTGCTTTTTCCTGCTCCTCTTAGCATGATAAAGAAGATTCAAAGAGAGTGAGATGCCAGCTCCTTTCATTCAGTCAGTAGCTTCAATCATTTCTGGACGTTTTTCAATGGCAAAAATCAATGAATATTGTAAATGCACAAACAGTAATTTCTCCGCATTGCAAGGTGCAATTCTGAAATTTTTTGCTTTTTCCTGCTCCTCTTAGCATGATAAAGAAGATTCAAAGAGAGTGAGATGCCAGCTCCTTTCATTCAGTCAGTAGCTTCAAACATTTCTGGTATATGAATAACATGATGTTTTTCAATGGCAAAAATCAATGAATATTGTAAATGCACAAACAGTAATTTCTCCGCATTGCAAGGTGCAATTCTGAAATTTTTTGCTTTTTCCTGCTCCTCTTAGCATGATAAAGAAGATTCAAAGAGAGTGAGATGCCAGCTCCTTTCATTCAGTCGGTAGCTTCAATCATTTCTGGACGTTTTTCAATGGCAAAAATCAATGAATATTGTAAATGCACAAACAGTAATTTCTCCGCATTGCAAGGTGCAATTCTGAAATTTTTTGCTTTTTCCTGCTCCTCTTAGCATGATAAAGAAGATTCAAAGAGAGTGAGATGCCAGCTCCTTTCATTCAGTCAGTAGCTTCAATCATTTCTGGACGTTTTTCAATGGCAAAAATCAATGAATATTGTAAATGCACAAACAGTAATTTCTCCGCATTGCAAGGTGCAATTCTGAAATTTTTTGCTTTTTCCTGCTCCTCTTAGCATGATAAAGAAGATTCAAAGAGAGTGAGATGCCAGCTCCTTTCATTCAGTCAGTAGCTTCAAACATTTCTGGTATATGAATAACATGATGTTTTTCAAAGGCAAAAATCAATGAATATTGTAAATGCACAAACAGTAATTTCTCCGCATTGCAAGGTGCAATTCTGAAATTTTTTGCTTTTTCCTCCTCCTCAGCATGATAAAGAAGATTCAAAGAGAGTGAGATACCAGCTCCTTTCATTCAGTCAGTAGCTTCAATAATTTCTGGACGTTTTTCAATGGCAAAAATCAATGAATATTGTAAATGCACAAACAGTAATTTCTCCGCATTGCAAGGTGCAATTCTGAAATTTTTTGCTTTTTCCTGCTCCTCTTAGCATGAAAAAGAAGATTCAAAGAGAGTGAGATGCCAGCTCCTTTCATTCAGTCAGTAGCTTCAATCATTTCTGGACGTTTTTCAATGGCAAAAATCAATGAATATTGTAAATGCACAAACAGTAATTTCTCCGCATTGCAAGGTGCAATTCTGAAATTTTTTGCTTTTTCCTGCTCCTCTTAGCATGATAAAGAAGATTCAAAGAGAGTGAGATGCCAGCTCCTTTCATTCAGTCAGTAGCTTCAAACATTTCTGGACGTTTTTCAATGGCAAAAATCAATGAATATTGTAAATGCACAAACAGTAATTTCTCCACATTGCAATGTGCAATTCTGAAATTTTTTGCTTTTTCCTGCTCCTCTTAGTATGATAAAGAAGATTCAAAGAGAGTGAGATGCCAGCTCCTTTCATTCAGTCAGTAGCTTCAAACATTTCTGGTATATGAATAACATGATGTTTTTCAATGGCAAAAATCAATGAATATTGTAAATGCACAAACAGTAATTTCTCCGCATTGCAAGGTGCAATTCTGAAATTTTTTGCTTTTTCCTGCTCCTCTTAGCATGATAAAGAAGATTCAAAGAGAGTGAGATGCCAGCTCCTTTCATTCAGTCAGTAGCTTCAATCATTTCTGGACGTTTTTCAATGGCAAAAATCAATGAATATTGTAAATGCACAAACAGTAATTTCTCCGCATTGCAAGGTGCAATTCTGAAATTTTTTGCTTTTTCCTGCTCCTCTTAGCATGATAAAGAAGATTCAAAGAGAGTGAGATGCCAGCTCCTTTCATTCAGTCAGTAGCTTCAAACATTTCTGGTATATGAATAACATGATGTTTTTCAATGGCAAAAATCAATGAATATTGTAAATGCACAAACAGTAATTTCTCCGCATTGCAAGGTGCAATTCTGAAATTTTTTGCTTTTTCCTGCTCCTCTTAGCATGATAAAGAAGATTCAAAGAGAGTGAGATGCCAGCTCCTTTCATTCAGTCGGTAGCTTCAATCATTTCTGGACGTTTTTCAATGGCAAAAATCAATGAATATTGTAAATGCACAAACAGTAATTTCTCCGCATTGCAAGGTGCAATTCTGAAATTTTTTGCTTTTTCCTGCTCCTCTTAGCATGATAAAGAAGATTCAAAGAGAGTGAGATGCCAGCTCCTTTCATTCAGTCAGTAGCTTCAATCATTTCTGGACGTTTTTCAATGGCAAAAATCAATGAATATTGTAAATGCACAAACAGTAATTTCTCCGCATTGCAAGGTGCAATTCTGAAATTTTTTGCTTTTTCCTGCTCCTCTTAGCATGATAAAGAAGATTCAAAGAGAGTGAGATGCCAGCTCCTTTCATTCAGTCAGTAGCTTCAAACATTTCTGGTATATGAATAACATGATGTTTTTCAATGGCAAAAATCAATGAATATTGTAAATGCACAAACAGTAATTTCTCCGCATTGCAAGGTGCAATTCTGAAATTTTTTGCTTTTTCCTGCTCCTCTTAGCATGATAAAGAAGATTCAAAGAGAGTGAGATGCCAGCTCCTTTCATTCAGTCAGTAGCTTCAAACATTTCTGGTATATGAATAACATGATGTTTTTCAATGGCAAAAATCAATGAATATTGTAAATGCACAAACAGTAATTTCTCCGCATTGCAAGGTGCAATTCTGAAATTTTTTGCTTTTTCCTGCTCCTCTTAGCATGATAAAGAAGATTCAAAGAGAGTGAGATGCCAGCTCCTTTCATTCAGTCAGTAGCTTCAATCATTTCTGGACGTTTTTCAATGGCAAAAATCAATGAATATTGTAAATGCACAAACAGTAATTTCTCCGCATTGCAAGGTGCAATTCTGAAATTTTTTGCTTTTTCCTGCTCCTCTTAGCATGATAAAGAAGATTCAAAGAGAGTGAGATGTCAGCTCCTTTCATTCAGTCAGTAGCTTCAAACATTTCTGGTATATGAATAACATGATGTTTTTCAATGGCAAAAATCAATGAATATTGTAAATGCACAAACAGTAATTTCTCCGCATTGCAAGGTGCAATTCTGAAATTTTTTGCTTTTTCCTGCTCCTCAGCATGATAAAGAAGATTCAAAGAGAGTGAGATACCAGCTCCTTTCATTCAGTCAGTAGCTTCAATAATTTCTGGACGTTTTTCAATGGCAAAAATCAATAAATATTGTAAATGCACAAACAGTAATTTCTCCGCATTGCAAGGTGCAATTCTGAAATTTTTTGCTTTTTCCTGCTCCTCTTAGCATGATAAAGAAGATTCAAAGAGAGTGAGATGCCAGCTCCTTTCATTCAGTCAGTAGCTTCAATCATTTCTGGATGTTTTTCAATGGCAAAAATCAATGAATATTGTAAATGCACAAACAGTAATTTCTCCGCATTGCAAGGTGCAATTCTGAAATTTTTTGCTTTTTCCTGCTCCTCTTAGCATGATAAAGAAGATTCAAAGAGAGTGAGATGCCAGCTCCTTTCATTCAGTCAGTAGCTTCAAACATATCTGGACGTTTTTCAATGGCAAAAATCAATGAATATTGTAAATGCACAAACAGTAATTTCTCCGCATTGCAATGTGCAATTCTGAAATTTTTTGCTTTTTCCTGCTCCTCTTAGTATGATAAAGAAGATTCAAAGAGAGTGAGATGCCAGCTCCTTTCATTCAGTCAGTAGCTTCAAACATTTCTGGTATATGAATAACATGATGTTTTTCAATGGCAAAAATCAATGAATATTGTAAATGCACAAACAGTAATTTCTCCGCATTGCAAGGTGCAATTCTGAAATTTTTTGCTTTTTCCTGCTCCTCTTAGCATGATAAAGAAGATTCAAAGAGAGTGAGATGCCAGCTCCTTTCATTCAGTCAGTAGCTTCAATCATTTCTGGACGTTTTTCAATGGCAAAAATCAATGAATATTGTAAATGCACAAAGAGTAATTTCTCCGCATTGCAAGGTGCAATTCTGAAATTTTTTGCTTTTTCCTGCTCCTCTTAGCATGATAAAGAAGATTCAAAGAGAGTGAGATGCCAGCTCCTTTCATTCAGTCAGTAGCTTCAATCATTTCTGGACGTTTTTCAATGGCAAAAATCAATGAATATTGTAAATGCACAAACAGTAATTTCTCCGCATTGCAAGGTGCAATTCTGAAATTTTTTGCTTTTTCCTGCTCCTCTTAGCATGATAAAGAAGATTCAAAGAGAGTGAGATGCCAGCTCCTTTCATTCAGTCAGTAGCTTCAATCATTTCTGGTATATGAATAACATGATGTTTTTCAATGGCAAAAATCAATGAATATTGTAAATGCACAAACAGTAATTTCTCCGCATTGCAAGGTGCAATTCTGAAATTTTTTGATTTTTCCTGCTCCTCTTAGTATGATAAAGAAGATTCAAAGAGAGTGAGATGCCAGCTCCTTTCATTCAGTCAGTAGCTTCAATCATTTCTGGACGTTTTTCAATGGCAAAAATCAATGAATATTGTAAATGCACAAACAGTAATTTCTCCACATTGCAAGGTGCAATTCTGAAATTTTTTGCTTTTTCCTGCTCCTCTTAGCATGATAAAGAAGATTCAAAGAGAGTGAGATGCCAGCTCCTTTCATTCAGTCAGTAGCTTCAAACATTTCTGGTATATGAATAACATGATGTTTTTCATTGGCAAAAATCAATGAGTATTGTAAATGCACAAACAGTAATTTCTCCGCATTGCAAAGTGCAATTCTGAAATTTTTTGATTTTTCCTGCTCCTCTTAGCATGATAAAGAAGATTCAAAGAGAGTGAGATGCCAGCTCCTTTCATTCAGTCAGTAGCTTCAATCATTTCTGTACGTTTTTCAATGGCAAAAATCAATGAATATTGTAAATGCACAAACAGTAATTTCTCCGAATTGCAAGGTGCAATTCTGAAATTTTTTGCTTTTTCCTGCTCCTCTTAGCATGATAAAGAAGATTCAAAGAGAGTGAGATGCCAGCTCCTTTCATTCAGTCAGTAGCTTCAAGCATTTCTGGTATATGAATAACATGATGTTTTTCATTGGCAAAAATCAATGAGTATTGTAAATGCACAAACAGTAATTTCTCCGCATTGCAAGGTGCAATTCTGAAATTTTTTGCTTTTTCCTGCTCCTCTTAGCATGATAAAGAAGATTCAAAGAGAGTGAGATGCCAGCTCCTTTCATTCAGTCAGTAGCTTCAATCATTTCTGTACGTTTTTCAATGGCAAAAATCAATGAATATTGTAAATGCACAAACAGTAATTTCTCCGCATTGCAAGGTGCAATTCTGAAATTTTTTGATTTTTCCTGCTCCTCTTAGCATGATAAAGAAGATTCAAAGAGAGTGAGATGCCAGCTCCTTTCATTCAGTCAGTAGCTTCAAACATTTCTGGTATATGAATAACATGATGTTTTTCAATGGCAAAAATCAATGAATATTGTAAATGCACAAACAGTAATTTCTCCGCATTGCAAGGTGCAATTCTGAAATTTTTTGCTTTTTCCTGCTCCTCTTAGCATGATAAAGAAGATTCAAAGAGAGTGAGATGCCAGCTCCTTTCATTCAGTCGGTAGCTTCAATCATTTCTGGACGTTTTTCAATGGCAAAAATCAATGAATATTGTAAATGCACAAACAGTAATTTCTCCGCATTGCAAGGTGCAATTCTGAAATTTTTTGCTTTTTCCTGCTCCTCTTAGCATGATAAAGAAGATTCAAAGAGAGTGAGATGCCAGCTCCTTTCATTCAGTCAGTAGCTTCAATCATTTCTGGACGTTTTTCAATGGCAAAAATCAATGAATATTGTAAATGCACAAACAGTAATTTCTCCGCATTGCAAGGTGCAATTCTGAAATTTTTTGCTTTTTCCTGCTCCTCTTAGCATGATAAAGAAGATTCAAAGAGAGTGAGATGCCAGCTCCTTTCATTCAGTCAGTAGCTTCAATCATTTCTGGTATATGAATAACATGATGTTTTTCAATGGCAAAAATCAATGAATATTGTAAATGCACAAACAGTAATTTCTCCGCATTGCAAGGTGCAATTCTGAAATTTTTTGCTTTTTCCTGCTCCTCTTAGCATGATAAAGAAGATTCAAAGAGCGTGAGATGCCAGCTCCTTTCATTCAGTCAGTAGCTTCAAACATTTCTGGTATATGAATAACATGATGTTTTTCAATGGCAAAAATCAATGAATATTGTAAATGCACAAACAGTAATTTCTCCGCATTGCAAGGTGCAATTCTGAAATTTTTTGCTTTTTCCTGCTCCTCTTAGCATGATAAAGAAGATTCAAAGAGAGTGAGATGCCAGCTCCTTTCATTCAGTCAGTAGCTTCAATCATTTCTGGACGTTTTTCAATGGCAAAAATCAATGAATATTGTAAATGCACAAACAGTAATTTCTCCGCATTGCAAGGTGCAATTCTGAAATTTTTTGCTTTTTCCTGCTCCTCTTAGCATGATAAAGAAGATTCAAAGAGAGTGAGATGTCAGCTCCTTTCATTCAGTCAGTAGCTTCAAACATTTCTGGTATATGAATAACATGATGTTTTTCAATGGCAAAAATCAATGAATATTGTAAATGCACAAACAGTAATTTCTCCGCATTGCAAGGTGCAATTCTGAAATTTTTTGCTTTTTCCTGCTCCTCAGCATGATAAAGAAGATTCAAAGAGAGTGAGATACCAGCTCCTTTCATTCAGTCAGTAGCTTCAATAATTTCTGGACGTTTTTCAATGGCAAAAATCAATGAATATTGTAAATGCACAAACAGTAATTTCTCCGCATTGCAAGGTGCAATTCTGAAATTTTTTGCTTTTTCCTGCTCCTCTTAGCATGATAAAGAAGATTCAAAGAGAGTGAGATGCCAGCTCCTTTCATTCAGTCAGTAGCTTCAATCATTTCTGGACGTTTTTCAATGGCAAAAATCAATGAATATTGTAAATGCACAAACAGTAATTTCTCCGCATTGCAAGGTGCAATTCTGAAATTTTTTGCTTTTTCCTGCTCCTCTTAGCATGATAAAGAAGATTCAAAGAGAGTGAGATGCCAGCTCCTTTCATTCAGTCAGTAGCTTCAAACATTTCTGGACGTTTTTCAATGGCAAAAATCAATGAATATTGTAAATGCACAAACAGTAATTTCTCCGCATTGCAATGTGCAATTCTGAAATTTTTTGCTTTTTCCTGCTCCTCTTAGTATGATAAAGAAGATTCAAAGAGAGTGAGATGCCAGCTCCTTTCATTCAGTCAGTAGCTTCAAACATTTCTGGTATATGAATAACATGATGTTTTTCAATGGCAAAAATCAATGAATATTGTAAATGCACAAACAGTAATTTCTCCGCATTGCAAGGTGCAATTCTGAAATTTTTTGCTTTTTCCTGCTCCTCTTAGCATGATAAAGAAGATTCAAAGAGAGTGAGATGCCAGCTCCTTTCATTCAGTCAGTAGCTTCAATCATTTCTGGACGTTTTTCAATGGCAAAAATCAATGAATATTGTAAATGCACAAAGAGTAATTTCTCCGCATTGCAAGGTGCAATTCTGAAATTTTTTGCTTTTTCCTGCTCCTCTTAGCATGATAAAGAAGATTCAAAGAGAGTGAGATGCCAGCTCCTTTCATTCAGTCAGTAGCTTCAATCATTTCTGGACGTTTTTCAATGGCAAAAATCAATGAATATTGTAAATGCACAAACAGTAATTTCTCCGCATTGCAAGGTGCAATTCTGAAATTTTTTGCTTTTTCCTGCTCCTCTTAGCATGATAAAGAAGATTCAAAGAGAGTGAGATGCCAGCTCCTTTCATTCAGTCAGTAGCTTCAAACATATCTGGTATATGAATAACATGATGTTTTTCAATGGCAAAAATCAATGAATATTGTAAATGCACAAACAGTAATTTCTCTGCATTGCAAGGTGCAATTCTGAAATTTTTTGCTTTTTCCTGCTCCTCTTAGCATGATAAAGAAGATTCAAAGAGAGTGAGATGCCAGCTCCTTTCATTCAGTCAGTAGCTTCAATCATTTCTGGACGTTTTTCAATGGCAAAAATCAATGAATATTGTAAATGCACAAACAGTAATTTCTCCGCATTGCAAGGTGCAATTCTGAAATTTTTTGCTTTTTCCTGCTCCTCTTAGCATGATAAAGAAGATTCAAAGAGAGTGAGATGCCAGCTCCTTTCATTCAGTCAGTAGCTTCAAACATTTCTGGTATATGAATAACATGATGTTTTTCAATGGCAAAAATCAATGAATATTGTAAATGCACAAACAGTAATTTCTCCGCATTGCAAGGTGCAATTCTGAAATTTTTTGCTTTTTCCTGCTCCTCTTAGCATGATAAAGAAGATTCAAAGAGAGTGAGATGCCAGCTCCTTTCATTCAGTCAGTAGCTTCAATCATTTCTGGTCGTTTTTCAATGGCAAAAATCAATGAATATTGTAAATGCACAAACAGTAATTTCTCCGCATTGCAAGGTGCAATTCTGAAATTTTTTAGTTTTTCCTGCTCCTCTTAGCATGATAAAGAAGATTCAAAGAGAGTGAGATGCCAGCTCCTTTCATTCAGTCAGTAGCTTCAATCATTTCTGGTATATGAATAACATGATGTTTTTCAATGGCAAAAATCAATGAATATTGTAAATGCACAAACAGTAATTTCTCCGCATTGCAAGGTGCAATTCTGAAATTTTTTGCTTTTTCCTGCTCCTCTTAGCATGATAAAAAAGATTCAAAGAGAGTGAGATGCCAGTTCCTTTCATTCAGTCAGTAGCTTCAATCATTTCTGTACATTTTTCAATGGCAAAAATCAATGAATATTGTAAATGCACAAACAGTAATTTCTCCACATTGCAAGGTGCAATTCTGAAATTTTTTGCTTTTTCCTGCTCCTCTTACTATGATAAAGAAGATTCAAAGAGAGTGAGATGCCAGCTCCTTTCATTCAGTCAGTAGCTTCAATCATTTCTGGACGTTTTTCAATGGCAAAAATCAATGAATATTGTAAATGCACAAACAGTAATTTCTCCGCATTGCAAGGTGCAATTCTGAAATTTTTTGCTTTTTCCTGCTCCTCTTAGCATGATAAAGAAGATTCAAAGAGAGTGAGATGCCAGCTCCTTTCATTCAGTCAGTAGCTTCAAACATTTCTGGTATATGAATAACATGATGTTTTTCAATGGCAAAAATCAATGAATATTGTAAATGCACAAACAGTAATTTCTCCGCATTGCAAGGTGCAATTCTGAAATTTTTTGCTTTTTCCTGCTCCTCTTAGCATGATAAAGAAGATTCAAAGAGAGTGAGATGCCAGCTCCTTTCATTCAGTCGGTAGCTTCAATCATTTCTGGACGTTTTTCAATGGCAAAAATCAATGAATATTGTAAATGCACAAAGAGTAATTTCTCCGCATTGCAAGGTGCAATTCTGAAATTTTTTGCTTTTTCCTGCTCCTCTTAGCATGATAAAGAAGATTCAAAGAGAGTGAGATGCCAGCTCCTTTCATTCAGTCAGTAGCTTCAATCATTTCTGGACGTTTTTCAATGGCAAAAATCAATGAATATTGTAAATGCACAAACAGTAATTTCTCCGCATTGCAAGGTGCAATTCTGAAATTTTTTGCTTTTTCCTGCTCCTCTTAGCATGATAAAGAAGATTCAAAGAGAGTGAGATGCCAGCTCCTTTCATTCAGTCAGTAGCTTCAATCATTTCTGGTATATGAATAACATGATGTTTTTCAATGGCAAAAATCAATGAATATTGTAAATGCACAAACAGTAATTTCTCCGCATTGCAGGGTGCAATTCTGAAATTTTTTGATTTTTCCTGCTCCTCTTAGCATGATAAAGAAGATTCAAAGAGAGTGAGATGCCAGCTCCTTTCATTCAGTCAGTAGCTTCAATCATTTCTGGACGTTTTTCAATGGCAAAAATCAATGAATATTGTAAATGCACAAACAGTAATTTCTCCGCATTGCAAGGTGCAATTCTGAAATTTTTTGCTTTTTCCTGCTCCTCTTAGCATGATAAAGAAGATTCAAAGAGAGTGAGATGCCAGCTCCTTTCATTCAGTCAGTAGCTTCAAACATTTCTGGTATATGAATAACATGATGTTTTTCATTGGCAAAAATCAATGAGTATTGTAAATGCACAAACAGTAATTTCTCCGCATTGCAAGGTGCAATTCTGAAATTTTTTGATTTTTCCTGCTCCTCTTAGCATGATAAAGAAGATTCAAAGAGAGTGAGATGCCAGCTCCTTTCATTCAGTCAGTAGCTTCAATCATTTCTGGACGTTTTTCAATGGCAAAAATCAATGAATATTGTAAATGCACAAACAGTAATTTCTCCGCATTGCAAGGTGCAATTCTGAAATTTTTTGCTTTTTCCTGCTCCTCTTAGCATGATAAAGAAGATACAAAGAGAGTGAGATGCCAGCTCCTTTCATTCAGTCAGTAGCTTCAAACATTTCTGGTATATGAATAACATGATGTTTTTCATTGGCAAAAATCAATGAGTATTGTAAATGCACAAACAGTAATTTCTCCGCATTGCAAGGTGCAATTCTGAAATTTTTTGCTTTTTCCTGCTCCTCTTAGCATGATAAAGAAGATTCAAAGAGAGTGAGATGCCAGCTCCTTTCATTCAGTCAGTAGCTTCAATCATTTCTGGACGTTTTTCAATGGCAAAAATCAATGAATATTGTAAATGCACAAACAGTAATTTCTCCGCATTGCAAGGTGCAATTCTGAAATTTTTTGCTTTTTCCTGCTCCTCTTAGCATGATAAAGAAGATTCAAAGAGAGTGAGATGCCAGCTCCTTTCATTTAGTCAGTAGCTTCAATCATTTCTGGACGTTTTTCAATGGCAAAAATCAATGAATATTGTAAATGCACAAACAGTAATTTCTCCGCATTGCAAGGCGCAATTCTGAAATTTTTTGCTTTTTCCTGCTCCTCTTAGCATGATAAAGAAGATTCAAAGAGAGTGAGATGCCAGCTCCTTTCATTCAGTCAGTAGCTTCAATCATTTCTGGACGTTTTTCAATGGCAAAAATCAATGAATATTGTAAATGCACAAACAGTAATTTCTCCGCATTGCAAGGTGCAATTCTGAAATTTTTTGCTTTTTCCTGCTCCTCTTAGCATGATAAAGAAGATTCAAAGAGAGTGAGATGCCAGCTCCTTTCATTCAGTCAGTAGCTTCAAACATTTCTGGTATATGAATAACATGATGTTTTTCAATGGCAAAAATCAATGAATATTGTAAATGCACAAACAGTAATTTCTCCGCATTGCAAGGTGCAATTCTGAAATTTTTTGATTTTTCCTGCTCCTCTTAGCATGATAAAGAAGATTCAGAGAGTGAGATGCCAGCTCCTTTCATTCAGTCAGTAGCTTCAAACATTTCTGGTATATGAATAACATGATGTTTTTCAATGGCAAAAATCAATGAATATTGTAAATGCACAAACAGTAATTTCTCCGCATTGCAAGGTGCAATTCTGAAATTTTTTGCTTTTACCTGCTCCTCTTAGCATGATAAAGAAGATTCAAAGAGAGTGAGATGCCAGCTCCTTTCATTCAGTCAGTAGCTTCAATCATTTCTGGTCGTTTTTCAATGGCAAAAATCAATGAATATTGTAAATGCACAAACAGTAATTTCTCCGCATTGCAAGGTGCAATTCTGAAATTTTTTAGTTTTTCCTGCTCCTCTTAGCATGATAAAGAAGATTCAAAGAGAGTGACATGCCAGCTCCTTTCATTCAGTCAGTAGCTTCAAACATTTCTGGTATATGAATAACATGATGTTTTTCAATGGCAAAAATCAATGAATATTGTAAATGCACAACCAGTAATTTCTCCGCATTGCAAGGTGCAATTCTGAAATTTTTTGCTTTTTCCTGCTCCTCTTAGCATGATAAAGAAGATTCAAAGAGAGTGAGATGCCAGCTCCTTTCATTCAGTCAGTAGCTTCAAACATTTCTGGTATATGAATAACATGATGTTTTTCAATGGCAAAAATCAATGAATATTGTAAATGCACAAACAGTAATTTCTCCGCATTGCAAGGTGCAATTCTGAAATATTTGATTTTTCCTGCTCCTCTTAGCATGATAAAGAAGATTCAGAGAGTGAGATGCCAGCTCCTTTCATTCAGTCAGTAGCTTCAAACATTTCTGGTATATGAATAACATGATGTTTTTCAATGGCAAAAATCAATGAATATTGTAAATGCACAAACAGTAATTTCTCCGCATTGCAAGGTGCAATTCTGAAATTTTTTGCTTTTACCTGCTCCTCTTAGCATGATAAAGAAGATTCAAAGAGAGTGAGATGCCAGCTCCTTTCATTCAGTCAGTAGCTTCAATCATTTCTGGTCGTTTTTCAATGGCAAAAATCAATGAATATTGTAAATGCACAAACAGTAATTTCTCCGCATTGCAAGGTGCAATTCTGAAATTTTTTAGTTTTTCCTGCTCCTCTTAGCATGATAAAGAAGATTCAAAGAGAGTGACATGCCAGCTCCTTTCATTCAGTCAGTAGCTTCAAACATTTCTGGTATATGAATAACATGATGTTTTTCAATGGCAAAAATCAATGAATATTGTAAATGCACAACCAGTAATTTCTCCGCATTGCAAGGTGCAATTCTGAAATTTTTTGCTTTTTCCTGCTCCTCTTAGCATGATAAAGAAGATTCAAAGAGAGTGAGATGCCAGCTCCTTTCATTCAGTCAGTAGCTTCAATCATTTCTGGACGTTTTTCAATGGCAAAAATCAATGGATATTGTAAATGCACAAACAGTAATTTCTCCGCATTGCAAGGTGCAATTCTGAAATTTTTTGCTTTTTCCTGCTCCTCTTAGCATGATAAAGAAGATTCAAAGAGAGTGAGATGCCAGCTCCTTTCATTCAGTCAGTAGCTTCAATCATTTCTGGTATATGAATAACATGATGTTTTTCAATGGCAAAAATCAATGAATATTGTAAATGCACAAACAGTAATTTCTCCGCATTGCAAGGTGCAATTCTGAAATTTTTTGCTTTTTCCTGCTCCTCTTAGCATGATAAAGAAGATTCAAAGAGAGTGAGATGCCAGTTCCTTTCATTCAGTCAGTAGCTTCAATCATTTCTGTACATTTTTCAATGGCAAAAATCAATGAATATTGTAAATGCACAAACAGTAATTTCTCCGCATTGCAAGGTGCAATTCTGAAATTTTTTGCTTTTTCCTGCTCCTCTTACTATGATAAAGAAGATTCAAAGAGAGTGAGATGCCAGCTCCTTTCATTCAGTCAGTAGCTTCAATCATTTCTGGACGTTTTTCAATGGCAAAAATCAATGAATATTGTAAATGCACAAACAGTAATTTCTCCGCATTGCAAGGTGCAATTCTGAAATTTTTTGCTTTTTCCTGCTCCTCTTAGCATGATAAAGAAGATTCAAAGAGAGTGAGATGCCAGCTCCTTTCATTTAGTCAGTAGCTTCAATCATTTCTGGACGTTTTTCAATGGCAAAAATCAATGAATATTGTAAATGCACAAACAGTAATTTCTCCGCATTGCAAGGTGCAATTCTGAAATTTTTTGCTTTTTCCTGCTCCTCTTAGCATGATAAAGAAGATTCAAAGAGAGTGAGATGCCAGCTCCTTTCATTCAGTCAGTAGCTTCAATCATTTCTGGACGTTTTTCAATGGCAAAAATCAATTAATATTGTAAATGCACAAACAGTAATTTCTCCGCATTGCAAGGTGCAATTCTGAAATTTTTTGCTTTTTCCTGCTCCTCTTAGCATGATAAAGAAGATTCAAAGAGAGTGAGATGCCAGGTCCTTTCATTCAGTCAGTAGCTTCAAACATTTCTGGTATATGAATAACATGATGTTTTTCAATGGCAAAAATCAATGAATATTGTAAATGCACAAACAGTAATTTCTCCGCATTGCAAGGTGCAATTCTGAATTTTTTTTATTTTTCCTGCTCCTCTTAGCATGATAAAGAAGATTCAGAGAGTGAGATGCCAGCTCCTTTCATTCAGTCAGTAGCTTCAATCATTTCTGGACGTTTTTCAATGGCAAAAATCAATGAATATTGTAAATGCACAAACAGTAATTTCTCCGCATTGCAAGGTGCAATTCTGAAATTTTTTGCTTTTTCCTGCTCCTCTTAGCATGATAAAGAAGATTCAAAGAGAGTGAGATGCCAGCTCCTTTCATTCAGTCAGTAGCTTCAAACATATCTGGTATATGAATAACATGATGTTTTTCAATGGCAAAAATCAATGAATATTGTAAATGCACAAACAGTAATTTCTCTGCATTGCAAGGTGCAATTCTGAAATTTTTTGCTTTTTCCTGCTCCTCTTAGCATGATAAAGAAGATTCAAAGAGAGTGAGATGCCAGCTCCTTTCATTCAGTCAGTAGCTTCAATCATTTCTGGACGTTTTTCAATGGCAAAAATCAATGAATATTGTAAATGCACAAACAGTAATTTCTCCGCATTGCAAGGTGCAATTCTGAAATCTTTTGCTTTTTCCTGCTCCTCTTAGCATGATAAAGAAGATTCAAAGAGAGTGAGATGCCAGCTCCTTTCATTCAGTCAGTAGCTTCAAACATTTCTGGTATATGAATAACATGATGTTTTTCAATGGCAAAAATCAATGAATATTGTAAATGCACAAACAGTAATTTCTCCGCATTGCAAGGTGCAATTCTGAAATTTTTTGCTTTTTCCTGCTCCTCTTAGCATGATAAAGAAGATTCAAAGAGAGTGAGATGCCAGCTCCTTTCATTCAGTCAGTAGCTTCAATCATTTCTGGTCGTTTTTCAATGGCAAAAATCAATGAATATTGTAAATGCACAAACAGTAATTTCTCCGCATTGCAAGGTGCAATTCTGAAATTTTTTAGTTTTTCCTGCTCCTCTTAGCATGATAAAGAAGATTCAAAGAGAGTGACATGCCAGCTCCTTTCATTCAGTCAGTAGCTTCAAACATTTCTGGTATATGAATAACATGATGTTTTTCAATGGCAAAAATCAATGAATATTGTAAATGCACAACCAGTAATTTCTCCGCATTGCAAGGTGCAATTCTGAAATTTTTTGCTTTTTCCTGCTCCTCTTAGCATGATAAAGAAGATTCAAAGAGAGTGAGATGCCAGCTCCTTTCATTCAGTCAGTAGCTTCAATCATTTCTGGACGTTTTTCAATGGCAAAAATCAATGGATATTGTAAATGCACAAACAGTAATTTCTCCGCATTGCAAGGTGCAATTCTGAAATTTTTTACTTTTTCCTGCTCCTCTTAGCATGATAAAGAAGATTCAAAGAGAGTGAGATGCCAGCTCCTTTCATTCAGTCAGTAGCTTCAATCATTTCTGGTATATGAATAACATGATGTTTTTCAATGGCAAAAATCAATGAATATTGTAAATGCACAAACAGTAATTTCTCCGCATTGCAAGGTGCAATTCTGAAATTTTTTGCTTTTTCCTGCTCCTCTTAGCATGATAAAGAAGATTCAAAGAGAGTGAGATGCCAGTTCCTTTCATTCAGTCAGTAGCTTCAATCATTTCTGTACATTTTTCAATGGCAAAAATCAATGAATATTGTAAATGCACAAACAGTAATTTCTCCGCATTGCAAGGTGCAATTCTGAAATTTTTTGCTTTTTCCTGCTCCTCTTACTATGATAAAGAAGATTCAAAGAGAGTGAGATGCCAGCTCCTTTCATTCAGTCAGTAGCTTCAATCATTTCTGGACGTTTTTCAATGGCAAAAATCAATGAATATTGTAAATGCACAAACAGTAATTTCTCCGCATTGCAAGGTGCAATTCTGAAATTTTTTGCTTTTTCCTGCTCCTCTTAGCATGATAAAGAAGATTCAAAGAGAGTGAGATGCCAGCTCCTTTCATTCAGTCAGTAGCTTCAAACATTTCTGGTATATGAATAACATGATGTTTTTCAATGGCAAAAATCAATGAATATTGTAAATGCACAAACAGTAATTTCTCCGCATTGCAAGGTGCAATTCTGAAATTTTTTGCTTTTTCCTGCTCCTCAGCATGATAAAGAAGATTAAAAGAGAGTGAGATACCAGCTCCTTTCATTCAGTCAGTAGCTTCAATAATTTCTGGACGTTTTTCAATGGCAAAAATCAATGAATATTGTAAATGCACAAACAGTAATTTCTCCGCATTGCAAGGTGCAATTCTGAAATTTTTTGCTTTTTCCTGCTCCTCTTAGCATGATAAAGAAGATTCAAAGAGAGTGAGATGCCAGCTCCTTTCATTCAGTCAGTAGCTTCAATCATTTCTGGACGTTTTTCAATGGCAAAAATCAATGAATACTGTAAATGCACAAACAGTAGTTCTCCGCATTGCAAGGTGCAATTCTGAAATTTTTTGCTTTTTCCTGCTCCTCTTAGCATGATAAAGAAGATTCAAAGAGAGTGAGATGCCAGCTCCTTTCATTCAGTCAGTAGCTTCAAACATTTCTGGACGTTTTTCAATGGCAAAAATCAATGAATATTGTAAATGCACAAACATTAATTTCTCCACATTGCAATGTGCAATTCTGAAATTTTTTGCTTTTTCCTGCTCCTCTTAGTATGATAAAGAAGATTCAAAGAGAGTGAGATGCCAGCTCCTTTCATTCAGTCAGTAGCTTCAAACATTTCTGGTATATGAATAACATGATGTTTTTCAATGGCAAAAATCAATGAATATTGTAAATGCACAAACAGTAATTTCTCCGCATTGCAAGGTGCAATTCTGAAATTTTTTGCTTTTTCCTGCTCCTCTTAGCATGATAAAGAAGATTCAAATAGAGTGAGATGCCAGCTCCTTTCATTCAGTCAGTAGCTTCAATCATTTCTGGACGTTTTTCAATGGCAAAAATCAATGAATATTGTAAATGCACAAACAGTAATTTCTCCGCATTGCAAGGTGCAATTCTGAAATTTTTTGCTTTTTCCTGCTCCTCTTAGCATGATAAAGAAGATTCAAAGAGAGTGAGATGCCAGCTCCTTTCATTCAGTCAGTAGCTTCAAACATTTCTGGTATATGAATAACATGATGTTTTTCAATGGCAAAAATCAATGAATATTGTAAATGCACAAACAGTAATTTCTCCGCATTGCAAGGTGCAATTCTGAAATTTTTTGCTTTTTCCTGCTCCTCTTAGCATGATAAAGAAGATTCAAAGAGAGTGAGATGCCAGCTCCTTTCATTCACTCGGTAGCTTCAATCATTTCTGGACGTTTTTCAATGGCAAAAATCAATGAATATTGTAAATGCACAAACAGTAATTTCTCCACATTGCAATGTGCAATTCTGAAATTTTTTGCTTTTTCCTGCTCCTCTTAGTATGATAAAGAAGATTCAAAGAGAGTGAGATGCCAGCTCCTTTCATTCAGTCAGTAGCTTCAAACATTTCTGGTATATGAATAACATGATGTTTTTCAATGGCAAAAATCAATGAATATTGTAAATGCACAAACAGTAATTTCTCCGCATTGCAAGGTGCAATTCTGAAATTTTTTGCTTTTTCCTGCTCCTCTTAGCATGATAAAGAAGATTCAAATAGAGTGAGATGCCAGCTCCTTTCATTCAGTCAGTAGCTTCAATCATTTCTGGACGTTTTTCAATGGCAAAAATCAATGAATATTGTAAATGCACAAACAGTAATTTCTCCGCATTGCAAGGTGCAATTCTGAAATTTTTTGCTTTTTCCTGCTCCTCTTAGCATGATAAAGAAGATTCAAAGAGAGTGAGATGCCAGCTCCTTTCATTCAGTCAGTAGCTTCAAACATTTCTGGTATATGAATAACATGATGTTTTTCAATGGCAAAAATCAATGAATATTGTAAATGCACAAACAGTAATTTCTCCGCATTGCAAGGTGCAATTCTGAAATTTTTTGCTTTTTCCTGCTCCTCTTAGCATGATAAAGAAGATTCAAAGAGAGTGAGATGCCAGCTCCTTTCATTCACTCGGTAGCTTCAATCATTTCTGGACGTTTTTCAATGGCAAAAATCAATGAAAATTGTAAATGCACAAACAGTAATTTCTCCGCATTGCAAGGTGCAATTCTGAAATTTTTTGCTTTTTCCTGCTCCTCTTAGCATGATAAAGAAGATTCAAAGAGAGTGAGATGCCAGCTCCTTTCATTCAGTCAGTAGCTTCAATCATTTCTGGACGTTTTTCAATGGCAAAAATCAATGAATATTGTAAATGCACAAACAGTAATTTCTCCGCATTGCAAGGTGCAATTCTGAAATTTTTTGCTTTTTCCTGCTCCTCTTAGCATGATAAAGAAGATTCAAAGAGAGTGAGATGCCAGCTCCTTTCATTCAGTCAGTAGCTTCAATCATTTCTGGTATATGAATAACATGATGTTTTTCAATGGCAAAAATCAATGAATATTGTAAATGCACAAACAGTAATTTCTCCGCATTGCAAGGTGCAATTCTGAAATTTTTTGCTTTTTCCTGCTCCTCTTAGCATGATAAAGAAGATTCAAAGAGAGTGAGATGCCAGCTCCTTTCATTCAGTCAGTAGCTTCAAACATTTCTGGTATATGAATAACATGATGTTTTTCAATGGCAAAAATCAATGAATATTGTAAATGCACAAACAGTAATTTCTCCGCATTGCAAGGTGCAATTCTGAAATTTTTTGCTTTTTCCTGCTCCTCTTAGCATGATAAAGAAGATTCAAAGAGAGTGAGATGCCAGCTCCTTTCATTCAGTCAGTAGCTTCAATCATTTCTGGACGTTTTTCAATGGCAAAAATCAATGAATATTGTAAATGCACAAACAGTAATTTCTCCGCATTGCAAGGTGCAATTCTGAAATTTTTTGCTTTTTCCTGCTCCTCTTAGCATGATAAAGAAGATTCAAAGAGAATGAGATGCCAGCTCCTTTCATTCAGTCAGTAGCTTCAAACATTTCTGGACGTTTTTCAATGGCAAAAATCAATGAATATTGTAAATGCACAAACAGTAATTTCTCCGCATTGCAATGTGCAATTCTGAAATTTTTTGCTTTTTCCTGCTCCTCTTAGTATGATAAAGAAGATTCAAAGAGAGTGAGATGCCAGCTCCTTTCATTCAATCAGTAGCTTCAAACATTTCTGGTATATGAATAACATGATGTTTTTCAATGGCAAAAATCAATGAATATTGTAAATGCACAAACAGTAATTTCTCCGCATTGCAAGGTGCAATTCTGAAATTTTTTGCTTTTTCCTGCTCCTCTTAGCATGATAAAGAAGATTCAAAGAGAGTGAGATGCCAGCTCCTTTCATTCAGTCAGTAGCTTCAAACATTTCTGGTATATGAATAACATGATGTTTTTCATTGGCAAAAATCAATGAGTATTGTAAATGCACAAACAGTAATTTCTCCGCATTGCAAGGTGCAATTCTGAAATTTTTTGCTTTTTCCTGCTCCTCTTAGCATGAAAAAGAAGATTCAAAGAGAGTGAGATGCCAGCTCCTTTCATTCAGTCAGTAGCTTCAATCATTTCTGGACGTTTTTCAATGGCAAAAATCAATGAATATTGTAAATGCACAAACAGTAATTTCTCCGCATTGCAAGGTGCAATTCTGAAATTTTTTGCTTTTTCCTGCTCCTCTTAGCATGATAAAGAAGATTCAAAGAGAGTGAGATGCCAGCTCCTTTCATTTAGTCAGTAGCTTCAATCATTTCTGGACGTTTTTCAATGGCAAAAATCAATGAATATTGTAAATGCACAAACAGTAATTTCTCCGCATTGCAAGGTGCAATTCTGAAATTTTTTGCTTTTTCCTGCTCCTCTTAGCATGATAAAGAAGATTCAAAGAGAGTGAGATGCCAGCTCCTTTCATTCAGTCAGTAGCTTCAATCATTTCTGGACGTTTTTCAATGGCAAAAATCAATTAATATTGTAAATGCACAAACAGTAATTTCTCCGCATTGCAAGGTGCAATTCTGAAATTTTTTGCTTTTTCCTGCTCCTCTTAGCATGATAAAGATTCAAAGAGAGTGAGATGCCAGGTCCTTTCATTCAGTCAGTAGCTTCAAACATTTCTGGTATATGAATAACATGATGTTTTTCAATGGCAAAAATCAATGAATATTGTAAATGCACAAACAGTAATTTCTCCGCATTGCAAGGTGCAATTCTGAAATTTTTTTATTTTTCCTGCTCCTCTTAGCATGATAAAGAAGATTCAGAGAGTGAGATGCCAGCTCCTTTCATTCAGTCAGTAGCTTCAATCATTTCTGGATGTTTTTCAATGGCAAAAATCAATGAATATTGTAAATGCACAAACAGTAATTTCTCCGCATTGCAAGGTGCAATTCTGAAATTTTTTGCTTTTTCCTGCTCCTCTTAGCATGATAAAGAAGATTCAAAGAGAGTGAGATGCCAGCTCCTTTCATTCAGTCAGTAGCTTCAAACATATCTGGTATATGAATAACATGATGTTTTTCAATGGCAAAAATCAATGAATATTGTAAATGCACAAACAGTAATTTCTCTGCATTGCAAGGTGCAATTCTGAAATTTTTTGCTTTTTCCTGCTCCTCTTAGCATGATAAAGAAGATTCAAAGAGAGTGAGATGCCAGCTCCTTTCATTCAGTCAGTAGCTTCAATCATTTCTGGACGTTTTTCAATGGCAAAAATCAATGAATATTGTAAATGCACAAACAGTAATTTCTCCGCATTGCAAGGTGCAATTCTGAAATCTTTTGCTTTTTCCTTCTCCTCTTAGCATGATAAAGAAGATTCAAAGAGAGTGAGATGCCAGCTCCTTTCATTCAGTCAGTAGCTTCAAACATTTCTGGTATATGAATAACATGATGTTTTTCAATGGCAAAAATCAATGAATATTGTAAATGCACAAACAGTAATTTCTCCGCATTGCAAGGTGCAATTCTGAAATTTTTTGCTTTTTCCTGCTCCTCTTAGCATGATAAAGAAGATTCAAAGAGAGTGACATGCCAGCTCCTTTCATTCAGTCAGTAGCTTCAAACATTTCTGGTATATGAATAACATGATGTTTTTCAATGGCAAAAATCAATGAATATTGTAAATGCACAACCAGTAATTTCTCCGCATTGCAAGGTGCAATTCTGAAATTTTTTGCTTTTTCCTGCTCCTCTTAGCATGATAAAGAAGATTCAAAGAGAGTGAGATGCCAGCTCCTTTCATTCAGTCAGTAGCTTCAATCATTTCTGGACGTTTTTCAATGGCAAAAATCAATGGATATTGTAAATGCACAAACAGTAATTTCTCCGCATTGCAAGGTGCAATTCTGAAATTTTTTGCTTTTTCCTGCTCCTCTTAGCATGATAAAGAAGATTCAAAGAGAGTGAGATGCCAGCTCCTTTCATTCAGTCAGTAGCTTCAATCATTTCTGGTATATGAATAACATGATGTTTTTCAATGGCAAAAATCAATGAATATTGTAAATGCACAAACAGTAATTTCTCCGCATTGCAAGGTGCAATTCTGAAATTTTTTGCTTTTTCCTGCTCCTCTTAGCATGATAAAGAAGATTCAAAGAGAGTGAGATGCCAGTTCCTTTCATTCAGTCAGTAGCTTCAATCATTTCTGTACATTTTTCAATGGCAAAAATCAATGAATATTGTAAATGCACAAACAGTAATTTCTCCGCATTGCAAGGTGCAATTCTGAAATTTTTTGCTTTTTCCTGCTCCTCTTACTATGATAAAGAAGATTCAAAGAGAGTGAGATGCCAGCTCCTTTCATTCAGTCAGTAGCTTCAATCATTTCTGGACGTTTTTCAATGGCAAAAATCAATGAATATTGTAAATGCACAAACAGTAATTTCTCCGCATTGCAAGGTGCAATTCTGAAATTTTTTGCTTTTTCCTGCTCCTCTTAGCATGATAAAGAAGATTCAAAGAGAGTGAGATGCCAGCTCCTTTCATTCAGTCAGTAGCTTCAAACATTTCTGGTATATGAATAACATGATGTTTTTCAATGGCAAAAATCAATGAATATTGTAAATGCACAAACAGTAATTTCTCCGCATTGCAAGGTGCAATTCTGAAATTTTTTGCTTTTTCCTGCTCCTCAGCATGATAAAGAAGATTCAAAGAGAGTGAGATACCAGCTCCTTTCATTCAGTCAGTAGCTTCAATAATTTCTGGACGTTTTTCAATGGCAAAAATCAATGAATATTGTAAATGCACAAACAGTAATTTCTCCGCATTGCAAGGTGCAATTCTGAAATTTTTTGCTTTTTCCTGCTCCTCTTAGCATGATAAAGAAGATTCAAAGAGAGTGAGATGCCAGCTCCTTTCATTCAGTCAGTAGCTTCAATCATTTCTGGACGTTTTTCAATGGCAAAAATCAATGAATACTGTAAATGCACAAACAGTAGTTCTCCGCATTGCAAGGTGCAATTCTGAAATTTTTTGCTTTTTCCTGCTCCTCGTAGCATGATAAAGAAGATTCAAAGAGAGTGAGATGCCAGCTCCTTTCATTCAGTCAGTAGCTTCAAACATTTCTGGACGTTTTTCAATGGCAAAAATCAATGAATATTGTAAATGCACAAACATTAATTTCTCCACATTGCAATGTGCAATTCTGAAATTTTTTGCTTTTTCCTGCTCCTCTTAGTATGATAAAGAAGATTCAAAGAGAGTGAGATGCCAGCTCCTTTCATTCAGTCAGTAGCTTCAAACATTTCTGGTATATGAATAACGTGATGTTTTTCAATGGCAAAAATCAATGAATATTGTAAATGCACAAACAGTAATTTCTCCGCATTGCAAGGTGCAATTCTGAAATTTTTTGCTTTTTCCTGCTCCTCTTAGCATGATAAAGAAGATTCAAAGAGAGTGAGATGCCAGCTCCTTTCATTCAGTCAGTAGCTTCAATCATTTCTGGACGTTTTTCAATGGCAAAAATCAATGAATATTGTAAATGCACAAACAGTAATTTCTCCGCATTGCAAGGTGCAATTCTGAAATTTTTTGCTTTTTCCTGCTCCTCTTAGCATGATAAAGAAGATTCAAAGAGAGTGAGATGCCAGCTCCTTTCATTCAGTCAGTAGCTTCAAACATTTCTGGTATATGAATAACATGATGTTTTTCAATGGCAAAAATCAATGAATATTGTAAATGCACAAACAGTAATTTCTCCGCATTGCAAGGTGCAATTCTGAAATTTTTTGCTTTTTCCTGCTCCTCTTAGCAAGATAAAGAAGATTCAAAGAGAGTGAGATGCCAGCTCCTTTCATTCACTCGGTAGCTTCAATCATTTCTGGACGTTTTTCAATGGCAAAAATCAATGAATATTGTAAATGCACAAACAGTAATTTCTCCGCATTGCAAGGTGCAATTCTGAAATTTTTTGCTTTTTCCTGCTCCTCTTAGCATGATAAAGAAGATTCAAAGAGAGTGAGATGCCAGCTCCTTTCATTCAGTCAGTAGCTTCAATCATTTCTGGACGTTTTTCAATGGCAAAAATCAATGAATATTGTAAATGCACAAACAGTAATTTCTCCGCATTGCAAGGTGCAATTCTGAAATTTTTTGCTTTTTCCTGCTCCTCTTAGCATGATAAAGAAGATTCAAAGAGAGTGAGATGCCAGCTCCTTTCATTCAGTCAGTAGCTTCAATCATTTCTGGTATATGAATAACATGATGTTTTTCAATGGCAAAAATCAATGAATATTGTAAATGCACAAACAGTAATTTCTCCGCATTGCAAGGTGCAATTCTGAAATTTTTTGCTTTTTCCTGCTCCTCTTAGCATGATAAAGAAGATTCAAAGAGAGTGAAATGCCAGCTCCTTTCATTCAGTCAGTAGCTTCAAACATTTCTGGTATATGAATAACATGATGTTTTTCAATGGCAAAAATCAATGAATATTGTAAATGCACAAACAGTAATTTCTCCGCATTGCAAGGTGCAATTCTGAAATTTTTTGCTTTTTCCTGCTCCTCTTAGCATGATAAAGAAGATTCAAAGAGAGTGAGATGCCAGCTCCTTTCATTCAGTCAGTAGCTTCAAACATTTCTGGTATATGAATAACATGATGTTTTTCAATGGCAAAAATCAATGAGTATTGTAAATGCACAAATAGTAATTTCTCCGCATTGCAAGGTGCAATTCTGAAATTTTTTGCTTTTTCCTGCTCCTCTTAGCATGATAAAGAAGATTCAAAGAGAGTGAGATGCCAGCTCCTTTCATTCAGTCAGTAGCTTCAATCATTTCTGGACGTTTTTCAATGGCAAAAATCAATGAATATTGTAAATGCACAAACAGTAATTTCTCCGCATTGCAAGGTGCAATTCTGAAATTTTTTGCTTTTTCCTGCTCCTCTTAGCATGATAAAGAAGATTCAAAGAGAGTGAGATGCCAGCTCCTTTCATTCAGTCAGTAGCTTCAAACATTTCTGGACGTTTTTCAATGGCAAAAATCAATGAATATTGTAAATGCACAAACAGTAATTTCTCCGCATTGCAATGTGCAATTCTGAAATTTTTTGCTTTTTCCTGCTCCTCTTAGTATGATAAAGAAGATTCAAAGAGAGTGAGATGCCAGCTCCTTTCATTCAATCAGTAGCTTCAAACATTTCTGGTATATGAATAACATGATGTTTTTCAATGGAAAAAATCAATGAATATTGTAAATGCACAAACAGTAATTTCTCCGCATTGCAAGGTGCAATTCTGAAATTTTTTGCTTTTTCCTGCTCCTCTTAGCATGATAAAGAAGATTCAAAGAGAGTGAGATGCCAGCTCCTTTCATTCAGTCAGTAGCTTCAAACATTTCTGGACGTTTTTCAATGGCAAAAATCAATGAATATTGTAAATGCACAAACATTAATTTCTCCACATTGCAATGTGCAATTCTGAAATTTTTTGCTTTTTCCTGCTCCTCTTAGTATGATAAAGAAGATTCAAAGAGAGTGAGATGCCAGCTCCTTTCATTCAGTCAGTAGCTTCAAACATTTCTGGTATATGAATAACATGATGTTTTTCAATGGCAAAAATCAATGAATATTGTAAATGCACAAACAGTAATTTCTCCGCATTGCAAGGTGCAATTCTGAAATTTTTTGCTTTTTCCTGCTCCTCTTAGCATGATAAAGAAGATTCAAAGAGAGTGAAATGCCAGCTCCTTTCATTCAGTCAGTAGCTTCAATCATTTCTGGACGTTTTTCAATGGCAAAAATCAATGAATATTGTAAATGCACAAACAGTAATTTCTCCGCTTTGCAAGGTGCAATTCTGAAATTTTTTGCTTTTTCCTGCTCCTCTTAGCATGATAAAGAAGATTCAAAGAGAGTGAGATGCCAGCTCCTTTCATTCAGTCAGTAGCTTCAAACATTTCTGTTATATGAATAACATGATGTTTTTCAATGGCAAAAATCAATGAATATTGTAAATGCACAAACAGTAATTTCTCCGCATTGCAATGTGCAATTCTGAAATTTTTTGCTTTTTCCTGCTCCTCTTAGCATGATAAAGAAGATTCAAAGAGAGTGAGATGCCAGCTCCTTTCATTCACTCGGTAGCTTCATTCATTTCTGGACGTTTTTCAATGGCAAAAATCAATGAATATTGTAAATGCACAAACAGTAATTTCTCCGCATTGCAAGGTGCAATTCTGAAATTTTTTGCTTTTTCCTGCTCCTCTTAGCATGATAAAGAAGATTCAAAGAGAGTGAGATGCCAGCTCCTTTCATTCAGTCAGTAGCTTCAATCATTTCTGGACGTTTTTCAATGGCAAAAATCAATGAATATTGTAAATGCACAAACAGTAATTTCTCCGCATTGCAAGGTGCAATTCTGAAATTTTTTGCTTTTTCCTGCTCCTCTTAGCATGATAAAGAAGATTCAAAGAGAGTGAGATGCCAGCTCCTTTCATTCAGTCAGTAGCTTCAATCATTTCTGGTATATGAATAACATGATGTTTTTCAATGGCAAAAATCAATGAATATTGTAAATGCACAAACAGTAATTTCTCCGCATTGCAAGGTGCAATTCTGAAATTTTTTGCTTTTTCCTGCTCCTCTTAGCATGATAAAGAAGATTCAAAGACAGTGAGATGCCAGCTCCTTTCATTCAGTCAGTAGCTTCAAACATTTCTGGTATATGAATAACATGATGTTTTTCAATGGCAAAAATCAATGAATATTGTAAATGCACAAACAGTAATTTCTCCGCATTGCAAGGTGCAATTCTGAAATTTTTTGCTTTTTCCTGCTCCTCTTAGCATGATAAAGAAGATTCAAAGAGAGTGAGATGCCAGCTCCTTTCATTCAGTCAGTAGCTTCAAACATTTCTGGTATATGAATAACATGATGTTTTTCAATGGCAAAAATCAATGAGTATTGTAAATGCACAAATAGGAATTTCTCCGCATTGCAAGGTGCAATTCTGAAATTTTTTGCTTTTTCCTGCTCCTCTTAGCATGATAAAGAAGATTCAAAGAGAGTGAGATGCCAGCTCCTTTCATTCAGTCAGTAGCTTCAATCATTTCTGGACGTTTTTCAATGGCAAAAATCAATGAATATTGTAAATGCACAAACAGTAATTTCTCCGCATTGCAAGGTGCAATTCTGAAATTTTTTGCTTTTTCCTGCTCCTCTTAGCATGATAAAGAAGATTCAAAGAGAGTGAGATGCCAGCTCCTTTCATTCAGTCAGTAGCTTCAAACATTTCTGGACGTTTTTCAATGGCAAAAATCAATGAATATTGTAAATGCACAAACAGTAATTTCTCCGCATTGCAATGTGCAATTCTGAAATTTTTTGCTTTTTCCTGCTCCTCTTAGTATGATAAAGAAGATTCAAAGAGAGTGAGATGCCAGCTCCTTTCATTCAGTCAGTAGCTTCAAACATTTCTGGTATATGAATAACATGATGTTTTTCAATGGCAAAAATCAATGAATATTGTAAATGCACAAACAGTAATTTCTCCGCATTGCAAGGTGCAATTCTGAAATTTTTTGCTTTTTCCTGCTCCTCTTAGCATGATAAAGAAGATTCAAAGAGAGTGAGATGCCAGCTCCTTTCATTCAGTCAGTAGCTTCAAACATTTCTGGTATATGAATAACATGATGTTTTTCAATGGCAAAAATCAATGAGTATTGTAAATGCACAAATAGTAATTTCTCCGCATTGCAAGGTGCAATTCTGAAATTTTTTGCTTTTTCCTGCTCCTCTTAGCATGATAAAGAAGATTCAAAGAGAGTGAGATGCCAGCTCCTTTCATTCAGTCAGTAGCTTCAATCATTTCTGGACGTTTTTCAATGGCAAAAATCAATGAATATTGTAAATGCACAAACAGTAATTTCTCCGCATTGCAAGGTGCAATTCTGAAATTTTTTGCTTTTTCCTGCTCCTCTTAGCATGATAAAGAAGATTCAAAGAGAGTGAGATGCCAGCTCCTTTCATTCAGTCAGTAGCTTCAAACATTTCTGGACGTTTTTCAATGGCAAAAATCAATGAATATTGTAAATGCACAAACAGTAATTTCTCCGCATTGCAATGTGCAATTCTGAAATTTTTTGCTTTTTCCTGCTCCTCTTAGTATGATAAAGAAGATTCAAAGAGAGTGAGATGCCAGCTCCTTTCATTCAATCAGTAGCTTCAAACATTTCTGGTATATGAATAACATGATGTTTTTCAATGGAAAAAATCAATGAATATTGTAAATGCACAAACAGTAATTTCTCCGCATTGCAAGGTGCAATTCTGAAATTTTTTGCTTTTTCCTGCTCCTCTTAGCATGATAAAGAAGATTCAAAGAGAGTGAGATGCCAGCTCCTTTCATTCAGTCAGTAGCTTCAAACATTTCTGGACGTTTTTCAATGGCAAAAATCAATGAATATTGTAAATGCACAAACATTAATTTCTCCACATTGCAATGTGCAATTCTGAAATTTTTTGCTTTTTCCTGCTCCTCTTAGTATGATAAAGAAGATTCAAAGAGAGTGAGATGCCAGCTCCTTTCATTCAGTCAGTAGCTTCAAACATTTCTGGTATATGAATAACATGATGTTTTTCAATGGCAAAAATCAATGAATATTGTAAATGCACAAACAGTAATTTCTCCGCATTGCAAGGTGCAATTCTGAAATTTTTTGCTTTTTCCTGCTCCTCTTAGCATGATAAAGAAGATTCAAAGAGAGTGAAATGCCAGCTCCTTTCATTCAGTCAGTAGCTTCAATCATTTCTGGACGTTTTTCAATGGCAAAAATCAATGAATATTGTAAATGCACAAACAGTAATTTCTCCGCTTTGCAAGGTGCAATTCTGAAATTTTTTGCTTTTTCCTGCTCCTCTTAGCATGATAAAGAAGATTCAAAGAGAGTGAGATGCCAGCTCCTTTCATTCAGTCAGTAGCTTCAAACATTTCTGTTATATGAATAACATGATGTTTTTCAATGGCAAAAATCAATGAATATTGTAAATGCACAAACAGTAATTTCTCCGCATTGCAATGTGCAATTCTGAAATTTTTTGCTTTTTCCTGCTCCTCTTAGCATGATAAAGAAGATTCAAAGAGAGTGAGATGCCAGCTCCTTTCATTCACTCGGTAGCTTCATTCATTTCTGGACGTTTTTCAATGGCAAAAATCAATGAATATTGTAAATGCACAAACAGTAATTTCTCCGCATTGCAAGGTGCAATTCTGAAATTTTTTGCTTTTTCCTGCTCCTCTTAGCATGATAAAGAAGATTCAAAGAGAGTGAGATGCCAGCTCCTTTCATTCAGTCAGTAGCTTCAATCATTTCTGGACGTTTTTCAATGGCAAAAATCAATGAATATTGTAAATGCACAAACAGTAATTTCTCCGCATTGCAAGGTGCAATTCTGAAATTTTTTGCTTTTTCCTGCTCCTCTTAGCATGATAAAGAAGATTCAAAGAGAGTGAGATGCCAGCTCCTTTCATTCAGTCAGTAGCTTCAATCATTTCTGGTATATGAATAACATGATGTTTTTCAATGGCAAAAATCAATGAATATTGTAAATGCACAAACAGTAATTTCTCCGCATTGCAAGGTGCAATTCTGAAATTTTTTGCTTTTTCCTGCTCCTCTTAGCATGATAAAGAAGATTCAAAGACAGTGAGATGCCAGCTCCTTTCATTCAGTCAGTAGCTTCAAACATTTCTGGTATATGAATAACATGATGTTTTTCAATGGCAAAAATCAATGAATATTGTAAATGCACAAACAGTAATTTCTCCGCATTGCAAGGTGCAATTCTGAAATTTTTTGCTTTTTCCTGCTCCTCTTAGCATGATAAAGAAGATTCAAAGAGAGTGAGATGCCAGCTCCTTTCATTCAGTCAGTAGCTTCAAACATTTCTGGTATATGAATAACATGATGTTTTTCAATGGCAAAAATCAATGAGTATTGTAAATGCACAAATAGTAATTTCTCCGCATTGCAAGGTGCAATTCTGAAATTTTTTGCTTTTTCCTGCTCCTCTTAGCATGATAAAGAAGATTCAAAGAGAGTGAGATGCCAGCTCCTTTCATTCAGTCAGTAGCTTCAATCATTTCTGGACGTTTTTCAATGGCAAAAATCAATGAATATTGTAAATGCACAAACAGTAATTTCTCCGCATTGCAAGGTGCAATTCTGAAATTTTTTGCTTTTTCCTGCTCCTCTTAGCATGATAAAGAAGATTCAAAGAGAGTGAGATGCCAGCTCCTTTCATTCAGTCAGTAGCTTCAAACATTTCTGGACGTTTTTCAATGGCAAAAATCAATGAATATTGTAAATGCACAAACAGTAATTTCTCCGCATTGCAATGTGCAATTCTGAAATTTTTTGCTTTTTCCTGCTCCTCTTAGTATGATAAAGAAGATTCAAAGAGAGTGAGATGCCAGCTCCTTTCATTCAGTCAGTAGCTTCAAACATTTCTGGTATATGAATAACATGATGTTTTTCAATGGCAAAAATCAATGAATATTGTAAATGCACAAACAGTAATTTCTCCGCATTGCAAGGTGCAATTCTGAAATTTTTTGCTTTTTCCTGCTCCTCTTAGCATGATAAAGAAGATTCAAAGAGAGTGAGATGCCAGCTCCTTTCATTCAGTCAGTAGCTTCAATCATTTCTGGACGTTTTTCAATGGCAAAAATCAATGAATATTGTAAATGCACAAACAGTAATTTCTCCGCATTGCAAGGTGCAATTCTGAAATTTTTTGCTTTTTCCTGCTCCTCTTAGCATGATAAAGAAGATTCAAAGAGAGTGAGATGCCACCTCCTTTCATTCAGTCAGTAGCTTCAAACATTTCTGGTATAGGAATAACATGATGTTTTTCAATGGCAAAAATCAATGAATATTGTAAATGCACAAACAGTAATTTCTCCGCATTGCAAGGTGCAATTCTGAAATTTTTTGCTTTTTCCTGCTCCTCTTAGCATGATAAAGAAGATTCAAAGAGAGTGAGATGCCAGCTCCTTTCATTCAGTCGGTAGATTCAATCATTTCTGGACGTTTTTCAATGGCAAAAATCAATGAATATTGTAAATGCACAAAGAGTAATTTCTCCGCATTGCAAGGTGCAATTCTGAAATTTTTTGCTTTTTCCTGCTCCTCTTAGCATGATAAAGAAGATTCAAAGAGAGTGAGATGCCAGCTCCTTTCATTCAGTCAGTAGCTTCAATCATTTCTGGACGTTTTTCAATGGCAAAAATCAATGAATATTGTAAATGCACAAACAGTAATTTCTCCGCATTGCAAGGTGCAATTCTGAAATTTTTTGCTTTTTCCTGCTCCTCTTAGCATGATAAAGAAGACTCAAAGAGAGTGAGATGCCAGCTCCTTTCATTCAGTCAGTAGCTTCAATCATTTCTGGACGTTTTTCAATCGCAAAAATCAATGAATATTGTAAATGCACAAACAGTAATTTCTCCGCATTGCAAGGTGCAATTCTGAAATTTTTTGCTTTTTCCTGCTCCTCTTAGCATGATAAAGAAGATTCAAAGAGAGTGAGATGCCAGCTCCTTTCATTCAGTCAGTAGCTTCAAACATTTCTGGTATATGAATAACATGATGTTTTTCAATGGCAAAAATCAATGAATATTGTAAATGCACAAACAGTAATTTCTCCGCATTGCAAGGTGCAATTCTGAAATTTTTTGCTTTTTCCTGCTCCTCTTAGCATGATAAAGAAGATTCAAAGAGAGTGAGATGCCAGCTCCTTTCATTCAGTCAGTAGCTTCAATCATTTCTGGACGTTTTTCAATGGCAAAAATCAATGAATATTGTAAATGCACAAACAGTAATTTCTCCGCATTGCAAGGTGCAATTCTGAAATTTTTTGCTTTTTCCTGCTCCTCTTAGCATGATAAAGAAGATTCAAAGAGAGTGAGATGCCAGCTCCTTTCATTCAGTCAGTAGCTTCAAACATTTCTGGACGTTTTTCAATGGCAAAAATCAATGAATATTGTAAATGCACAAACAGTAATTTCTCCGCATTGCAATGTGCAATTCTGAAATTTTTTGCTTTTTCCTGCTCCTCTTAGTATGATAAAGAAGATTCAAAGAGAGTGAGATGCCAGCTCCTTTCATTCAGTCAGTAGCTTCAAACATTTCTGGTATATGAATAACATGATGTTTTTCAATGGCAAAAATCAATGAATATTGTAAATGCACAAACAGTAATTTCTCCGCATTGCAAGGTGCAATTCTGAAATTTTTTGCTTTTTCCTGCTCCTCTTAGCATGATAAAGAAGATTCAAAGAGAGTGAGATGCCAGCTCCTTTCATTCAGTCAGTAGCTTCAATCATTTCTGGACGTTTTTCAATGGCAAAAATCAATGAATATTGTAAATGCACAAACAGTAATTTCTCCGCATTGCAAGGTGCAATTCTGAAATTTTTTGCTTTTTCCTGCTCCTCTTAGCATGATAAAGAAGATTCAAAGAGAGTGAGATGCCAGCTCCTTTCATTCAGTCAGTAGCTTCAAACATTTCTGGACGTTTTTCAATGGCAAAAATCAATGAATATTGTAAATGCACAAACAGTAATTTCTCCGCATTGCAATGTGCAATTCTGAAATTTTTTGCTTTTTCCTGCTCCTCTTAGTATGATAAAGAAGATTCAAAGAGAGTGAGATGCCAGCTCCTTTCATTCAGTCAGTAGCTTCAAACATTTCTGGTATATGAATAACATGATGTTTTTCAATGGCAAAAATCAATGAATATTGTAAATGCACAAACAGTAATTTCTCCGCATTGCAAGGTGCAATTCTGAAATTTTTTGCTTTTTCCTGCTCCTCTTAGCATGATAAAGAAGATTCAAAGAGAGTGAGATGCCAGCTCCTTTCATTCAGTCAGTAGCTTCAATCATTTCTGGACGTTTTTCAATGGCAAAAATCAATGAATATTGTAAATGCACAAACAGTAATTTCTCCGCATTGCAAGGTGCAATTCTGAAATTTTTTGCTTTTTCCTGCTCCTCTTAGCATGATAAAGAAGATTCAAAGAGAGTGAGATGCCAGCTCCTTTCATTCAGTCAGTAGCTTCAATCATTTCTGGTATATGAATAACATGATGTTTTTCAATGGCAAAAATCAATGAATATTGTAAATGCACAAACAGTAATTTCTCCGCATTGCAAGGTGCAATTCTGAAATTTTTTGCTTTTTCCTGCTCCTCTTAGCATGATAAAGAAGATTCAAAGACAGTGAGATGCCAGCTCCTTTCATTCAGTCAGTAGCTTCAAACATTTCTGGTATATGAATAACATGATGTTTTTCAATGGCAAAAATCAATGAGTATTGTAAATGCACAAATAGTAATTTCTCCGCATTGCAAGGTGCAATTCTGAAATTTTTTGCTTTTTCCTGCTCCTCTTAGCATGATAAAGAAGATTCAAAGAGAGTGAGATGCCAGCTCCTTTCATTCAGTCAGTAGCTTCAATCATTTCTGGACGTTTTTCAATGGCAAAAATCAATGAATATTGTAAATGCACAAACAGTAATTTCTCCGCATTGCAAGGTGCAATTCTGAAATTTTTTGCTTTTTCCTGCTCCTCTTAGCATGATAAAAAAGATTCAAAGAGAGTGAGATGCCAGCTCCTTTCATTCAGTCAGTAGCTTCAAACATTTCTGGACGTTTTTCAATGGCAAAAATCAATGAATATTGTAAATGCACAAACAGTAATTTCTCCGCATTGCAATGTGCAATTCTGAAATTTTTTGCTTTTTCCTGCTCCTCTTAGTATGATAAAGAAGATTCAAAGAGAGTGAGATGCCAGCTCCTTTCATTCAGTCAGTAGCTTCAAACATTTCTGGTATATGAATAACATGATGTTTTTCAATGGCAAAAATCAATGAATATTGTAAATGCACAAACAGTAATTTCTCCGCATTGCAAGGTGCAATTCTGAAATTTTTTGCTTTTTCCTGCTCCTCTTAGCATGATAAAGAAGATTCAAAGAGAGTGAGATGCCAGCTCCTTTCATTCAGTCAGTAGCTTCAATCATTTCTGGACGTTTTTCAATGGCAAAAATCAATGAATATTGTAAATGCACAAACAGTAATTTCTCCGCATTGCAAGGTGCAATTCTGAAATTTTTTGCTTTTTCCTGCTCCTCTTAGCATGATAAAGAAGATTCAAAGAGAGTGAGATGCCAGCTCCTTTCATTCAGTCAGTAGCTTCAAACATTTCTGGTATAGGAATAACATGATGTTTTTCAATGGCAAAAATCAATGAATATTGTAAATGCACAAACAGTAATTTCTCCGCATTGCAAGGTGCAATTCTGAAATTTTTTGCTTTTTCCTGCTCCTCTTAGCATGATAAAGAAGATTCAAAGAGAGTGAGATGCCAGCTCCTTTCATTCAGTCGGTAGATTCAATCATTTCTGGACGTTTTTCAATGGCAAAAATCAATGAATATTGTAAATGCACAAAGAGTAATTTCTCCGCATTGCAAGGTGCAATTCTGAAATTTTTTGCTTTTTCCTGCTCCTCTTAGCATGATAAAGAAGATTCAAAGAGAGTGAGATGCCAGCTCCTTTCATTCAGTCAGTAGCTTCAATCATTTCTGGACGTTTTTCAATGGCAAAAATCAATGAATATTGTAAATGCACAAACAGTAATTTCTCCGCATTGCAAGGTGCAATTCTGAAATTTTTTGCTTTTTCCTGCTCCTCTTAGCATGATAAAGAAGATTCAAAGAGAGTGAGATGCCAGCTCCTTTCATTCAGTCAGTAGCTTCAATCATTTCTGGTATATGAATAACATGATGTTTTTCAATGGCAAAAATCAATGAATATTGTAAATGCACAAACAGTAATTTCTCCGCATTGCAAGGTGCAATTCTGAAATTTTTTGCTTTTTCCTGCTCCTCTTAGCATGATAAAGAAGATTCAAAGACAGTGAGATGCCAGCTCCTTTCATTCAGTCAGTAGCTTCAAACATTTCTGGTATATGAATAACATGATGTTTTTCAATGGCAAAAATCAATGAATATTGTAAATGCACAAACAGTAATTTCTCCGCATTGCAAGGTGCAATTCTGAAATTTTTTGCTTTTTCCTGCTCCTCTTAGCATGATAAAGAAGATTCAAAGAGAGTGAGATGCCAGCTCCTTTCATTCAGTCAGTAGCTTCAATCATTTCTGGACGTTTTTCAATGGCAAAAATCAATGAATATTGTAAATGCACAAACAGTAATTTCTCCGCATTGCAAGGTGCAATTCTGAAATTTTTTGCTTTTTCCTGCTCCTCTTAGCATGATAAAGAAGATTCAAAGAGAGTGAGATGCCAGCTCCTTTCATTCAGTCAGTAGCTTCAAACATTTCTGGACGTTTTTCAATGGCAAAAATCAATGAATATTGTAAATGCACAAACAGTAATTTCTCCGCATTGCAATGTGCAATTCTGAAATTTTTTGCTTTTTCCTGCTCCTCTTAGTATGATAAAGAAGATTCAAAGAGAGTGAGATGCCAGCTCCTTTCATTCAGTCAGTAGCTTCAAACATTTCTGGTATATGAATAACATGATGTTTTTCAATGGCAAAAATCAATGAATATTGTAAATGCACAAACAGTAATTTCTCCGCATTGCAAGGTGCAATTCTGAAATTTTTTGCTTTTTCCTGCTCCTCTTAGCATGATAAAGAAGATTCAAAGAGAGTGAGATGCCAGCTCCTTTCATTCAGTCAGTAGCTTCAATCATTTCTGGACGTTTTTCAATGGCAAAAATCAATGAATATTGTAAATGCACAAACAGTAATTTCTCCGCATTGCAAGGTGCAATTCTGAAATTTTTTGCTTTTTCCTGCTCCTCTTAGCATGATAAAGAAGATTCAAAGAGAGTGAGATGCCAGCTCCTTTCATTCAGTCAGTAGCTTCAAACATTTCTGGTATAGGAATAACATGATGTTTTTCAATGGCAAAAATCAATGAATATTGTAAATGCACAAACAGTAATTTCTCCGCATTGCAAGGTGCAATTCTGAAATTTTTTGCTTTTTCCTGCTCCTCTTAGCATGATAAAGAAGATTCAAAGAGAGTGAGATGCCAGCTCCTTTCATTCAGTCGGTAGATTCAATCATTTCTGGACGTTTTTCAATGGCAAAAATCAATGAATATTGTAAATGCACAAAGAGTAATTTCTCCGCATTGCAAGGTGCAATTCTGAAATTTTTTGCTTTTTCCTGCTCCTCTTAGCATGATAAAGAAGATTCAAAGAGAGTGAGATGCCAGCTCCTTTCATTCAGTCAGTAGCTTCAATCATTTCTGGACGTTTTTCAATGGCAAAAATCAATGAATATTGTAAATGCACAAACAGTAATTTCTCCGCATTGCAAGGTGCAATTCTGAAATTTTTTGCTTTTTCCTGCTCCTCTTAGCATGATAAAGAAGATTCAAAGAGAGTGAGATGCCAGCTCCTTTCATTCAGTCAGTAGCTTCAATCATTTCTGGTATATGAATAACATGATGTTTTTCAATGGCAAAAATCAATGAATATTGTAAATGCACAAACAGTAATTTCTCCGCATTGCAAGGTGCAATTCTGAAATTTTTTGCTTTTTCCTGCTCCTCTTAGCATGATAAAGAAGATTCAAAGAGAGTGAGATGCCAGTTCCTTTCATTCAGTCAGTAGCTTCAATCATTTCTGTACATTTTTCAATGGCAAAAATCAATGAATATTGTAAATGCACAAACAGTAATTTCTCCGCATTGCAAGGTGCAATTCTGAAATTTTTTGCTTTTTCCTGCTCCTCTTACTATGATAAAGAAGATTCAAAGAGAGTGAGATGCCAGCTCCTTTCATTCAGTCAGTAGCTTCAATCATTTCTGGACGTTTTTCAATGGCAAAAATCAATGAATATTGTAAATGCACAAACAGTAATTTCTCCGCATTGCAAGGTGCAATTCTGAAATTTTTTGCTTTTTCCTGCTCCTCTTAGTATGATAAAGAAGATTCAAAGAGAGTGAGATGCCAGCTCCTTTCATTCAGTCAGTAGCTTCAAACATTTCTGGTATATGAATAACATGATGTTTTTCAATGGCAAAAATCAATGAATATTGTAAATGCACAAACAGTAATTTCTCCGCATTGCAAGGTGCAATTCTGAAATTTTTTGCTTTTTCCTGCTCCTCTTAGCATGATAAAGAAGATTCAAAGAGAGTGAGATGCCAGCTCCTTTCATTCAGTCAGTAGCTTCAATCATTTCTGGACGTTTTTCAATGGCAAAAATCAATGAATATTGTAAATGCACAAACAGTAATTTCTCCGCATTGCAAGGTGCAATTCTGAAATTTTTTGCTTTTTCCTGCTCCTCTTAGCATGATAAAGAAGATTCAAAGAGAGTGAGATGCCAGCTCCTTTCATTCAGTCAGTAGCTTCAAACATTTCTGGTATATGAATAACATGATGTTTTTCAATGGCAAAAATCAATGAATATTGTAAATGCACAAACAGTAATTTCTCCGCATTGCAAGGTGCAATTCTGAAATTTTTTGCTTTTTCCTGCTCCTCTTAGCATGATAAAGAAGATTCAAAGAGAGTGAGATGCCAGCTCCTTTCATTCAGTCAGTAGCTTCAATCATTTCTGGTATATGAATAACATGATGTTTTTCAATGGCAAAAATCAATGAATATTGTAAATGCACAAACAGTAATTTCTCCGCATTGCAAGGTGCAATTCTGAAATTTTTTGCTTTTTCCTGCTCCTCTTAGCATGATAAAGAAGATTCAAAGACAGTGAGATGCCAGCTCCTTTCATTCAGTCAGTAGCTTCAAACATTTCTGGTATATGAATAACATGATGTTTTTCAATGGCAAAAATCAATGAATATTGTAAATGCACAAACAGTAATTTCTCCGCATTGCAAGGTGCAATTCTGAAATTTTTTGCTTTTTCCTGCTCCTCTTAGCATGATAAAGAAGATTCAAAGAGAGTGAGATGCCAGCTCCTTTCATTCAGTCAGTAGCTTCAATCATTTCTGGACGTTTTTCAATGGCAAAAATCAATGAATATTGTAAATGCACAAACAGTAATTTCTCCGCATTGCAAGGTGCAATTCTGAAATTTTTTGCTTTTTCCTGCTCCTCTTAGCATGATAAAGAAGATTCAAAGAGAGTGAGATGCCAGCTCCTTTCATTCAGTCAGTAGCTTCAAACATTTCTGGACGTTTTTCAATGGCAAAAATCAATGAATATTGTAAATGCACAAACAGTAATTTCTCCGCATTGCAATGTGCAATTCTGAAATTTTTTGCTTTTTCCTGCTCCTCTTAGTATGATAAAGAAGATTCAAAGAGAGTGAGATGCCAGCTCCTTTCATTCAGTCAGTAGCTTCAAACATTTCTGGTATATGAATAACATGATGTTTTTCAATGGCAAAAATCAATGAATATTGTAAATGCACAAACAGTAATTTCTCCGCATTGCAAGGTGCAATTCTGAAATTTTTTGCTTTTTCCTGCTCCTCTTAGCATGATAAAGAAGATTCAAAGAGAGTGAGATGCCAGCTCCTTTCATTCAGTCAGTAGCTTCAATCATTTCTGGACGTTTTTCAATGGCAAAAATCAATGAATATTGTAAATGCACAAACAGTAATTTCTCCGCATTGCAAGGTGCAATTCTGAAATTTTTTGCTTTTTCCTGCTCCTCTTAGCATGATAAAGAAGATTCAAAGAGAGTGAGATGCCAGCTCCTTTCATTCAGTCAGTAGCTTCAAACATTTCTGGTATAGGAATAACATGATGTTTTTCAATGGCAAAAATCAATGAATATTGTAAATGCACAAACAGTAATTTCTCCGCATTGCAAGGTGCAATTCTGAAATTTTTTGCTTTTTCCTGCTCCTCTTAGCATGATAAAGAAGATTCAAAGAGAGTGAGATGCCAGCTCCTTTCATTCAGTCGGTAGATTCAATCATTTCTGGACGTTTTTCAATGGCAAAAATCAATGAATATTGTAAATGCACAAAGAGTAATTTCTCCGCATTGCAAGGTGCAATTCTGAAATTTTTTGCTTTTTCCTGCTCCTCTTAGCATGATAAAGAAGATTCAAAGAGAGTGAGATGCCAGCTCCTTTCATTCAGTCAGTAGCTTCAATCATTTCTGGACGTTTTTCAATGGCAAAAATCAATGAATATTGTAAATGCACAAACAGTAATTTCTCCGCATTGCAAGGTGCAATTCTGAAATTTTTTGCTTTTTCCTGCTCCTCTTAGCATGATAAAGAAGATTCAAAGAGAGTGAGATGCCAGCTCCTTTCATTCAGTCAGTAGCTTCAATCATTTCTGGTATATGAATAACATGATGTTTTTCAATGGCAAAAATCAATGAATATTGTAAATGCACAAACAGTAATTTCTCCGCATTGCAAGGTGCAATTCTGAAATTTTTTGCTTTTTCCTGCTCCTCTTAGCATGATAAAGAAGATTCAAAGAGAGTGAGATGCCAGTTCCTTTCATTCAGTCAGTAGCTTCAATCATTTCTGTACATTTTTCAATGGCAAAAATCAATGAATATTGTAAATGCACAAACAGTAATTTCTCCGCATTGCAAGGTGCAATTCTGAAATTTTTTGCTTTTTCCTGCTCCTCTTACTATGATAAAGAAGATTCAAAGAGAGTGAGATGCCAGCTCCTTTCATTCAGTCAGTAGCTTCAATCATTTCTGGACGTTTTTCAATGGCAAAAATCAATGAATATTGTAAATGCACAAACAGTAATTTCTCCGCATTGCAAGGTGCAATTCTGAAATTTTTTGCTTTTTCCTGCTCCTCTTAGTATGATAAAGAAGATTCAAAGAGAGTGAGATGCCAGCTCCTTTCATTCAGTCAGTAGCTTCAAACATTTCTGGTATATGAATAACATGATGTTTTTCAATGGCAAAAATCAATGAATATTGTAAATGCACAAACAGTAATTTCTCCGCATTGCAAGGTGCAATTCTGAAATTTTTTGCTTTTTCCTGCTCCTCTTAGCATGATAAAGAAGATTCAAAGAGAGTGAGATGCCAGCTCCTTTCATTCAGTCAGTAGCTTCAATCATTTCTGGACGTTTTTCAATGGCAAAAATCAATGAATATTGTAAATGCACAAACAGTAATTTCTCCGCATTGCAAGGTGCAATTCTGAAATTTTTTGCTTTTTCCTGCTCCTCTTAGCATGATAAAGAAGATTCAAAGAGAGTGAGATGCCAGCTCCTTTCATTCAGTCAGTAGCTTCAAACATTTCTGGTATATGAATAACATGATGTTTTTCAATGGCAAAAATCAATGAATATTGTAAATGCACAAACAGTAATTTCTCCGCATTGCAAGGTGCAATTCTGAAATTTTTTGCTTTTTCCTGCTCCTCAGCATGATAAAGAAGATTCAAAGAGAGTGAGATACCAGCTCCTTTCATTCAGTCAGTAGCTTCAATAATTTCTGGACGTTTTTCAATGGCAAAAATCAATGAATATTGTAAATGCACAAACAGTAATTTCTCCGCATTGCAAGGTGCAATTCTGAAATTTTTTGCTTTTTCCTGCTCCTCTTAGCATGATAAAGAAGATTCAAAGAGAGTGAGATGCCAGCTCCTTTCATTCAGTCAGTAGCTTCAATCATTTCTGGACGTTTTTCAATGGCAAAAATCAATGAATACTGTAAATGCACAAACAGTAGTTCTCCGCATTGCAAGGTGCAATTCTGAAATTTTTTGCTTTTTCCTGCTCCTCTTAGCATGATAAAGAAAATTCAAAGAGAGTGAGATGCCAGCTCCTTTCATTCAGTCAGTAGCTTCAAACATTTCTGGACGTTTTTCAATGGCAAAAATCAATGAATATTGTAAATGCACAAACATTAATTTCTCCACATTGCAATGTGCAATTCTGAAATTTTTTGCTTTTTCCTGCTCCTCTTAGTATGATAAAGAAGATTCAAAGAGAGTGAGATGCCAGCTCCTTTCATTCAGTCAGTAGCTTCAAACATTTCTGGTATATGAATAACATGATGTTTTTCAATGGCAAAAATCAATGAATATTGTAAATGCACAAACAGTAATTTCTCCGCATTGCAAGGTGCAATTCTGAAATTTTTTGCTTTTTCCTGCTCCTCTTAGCATGATAAAGAAGATTCAAAGAGAGTGAGATGCCAGCTCCTTTCATTCAGTCAGTAGCTTCAATCATTTCTGGACGTTTTTCAATGGCAAAAATCAATGAATATTGTAAATGCACAAACAGTAATTTCTCCGCATTGCAAGGTGCAATTCTGAAATTTTTTGCTTTTTCCTGCTCCTCTTAGCATGATAAAGAAGATTCAAAGAGAGTGAGATGCCAGCTCCTTTCATTCAGTCAGTAGCTTCAAACATTTCTGGTATATGAATAACATGATGTTTTTCAATGTCAAAAATCAATGAATATTGTAAATGCACAAACAGTAATTTCTCCGCATTGCAAGGTGCAATTCTGAAATTTTTTGCTTTTTCCTGCTCCTCTTAGCATGATAAAGAAGATTCAAAGAGAGTGAGATGCCAGCTCCTTTCATTCAGTCAGTAGCTTCAAACATTTCTGGTATATGAATAACATGATGTTTTTCAATGGCAAAAATCAATGAATATTGTAAATGCACAAACAGTAATTTCTCCGCATTGCAAGGTGCAATTCTGAAATTTTTTGCTTTTTCCTGCTCCTCTTAGCATGATAAAGAAGATTCAAAGAGAGTGAGATGCCAGCTCCTTTCATTCAGTCAGTAGCTTCAAACATTTCTGGTATATGAATAACATGATGTTTTTCAATGGCAAAAATCAATGAGTATTGTAATTGCACAAATAGTAATTTCTCCGCATTGCAAGGTGCAATTCTGAAATTTTTTGCTTTTTCCTGCTCCTCTTAGCATGATAAAGAAGATTCAAAGAGAGTGAGATGCCAGCTCCTTTCATTCAGTCAGTAGCTTCAATCATTTCTGGACGTTTTTCAATGGCAAAAATCAATGAATATTGTAAATGCACAAACAGTAATTTCTCCGCATTGCAAGGTGCAATTCTGAAATTTTTTGCTTTTTCCTGCTCCTCTTAGCATGATAAAGAAGATTCAAAGAGAGTGAGATGCCAGCTCCTTTCATTCAGTCAGTAGCTTCAAACATTTCTGGACGTTTTTCAATGGCAAAAATCAATGAATATTGTAAATGCACAAACAGTAATTTCTCCGCATTGCAATGTGCAATTCTGAAATTTTTTGCTTTTTCCTGCTCCTCTTAGTATGATAAAGAAGATTCAAAGAGAGTGAGATGCCAGCTCCTTTCATTCAATCAGTAGCTTCAAACATTTCTGGTATATGAATAACATGATGTTTTTCAATGGCAAAAATCAATGAATATTGTAAATGCACAAACAGTAATTTCTCCGCATTGCAAGGTGCAATTCTGAAATTTTTTGCTTTTTCCTGCTCCTCTTAGCATGATAAAGAAGATTCAAAGAGAGTGAGATGCCAGCTCCTTTCATTCAGTCAGTAGCTTCAAACATTTCTGGACGTTTTTCAATGGCAAAAATCAATGAATATTGTAAATGCACAAACATTAATTTCTCCACATTGCAATGTGCAATTCTGAAATTTTTTGCTTTTTCCTGCTCCTCTTAGTATGATAAAGAAGATTCAAAGAGAGTGAGATGCCAGCTCCTTTCATTCAGTCAGTAGCTTCAAACATTTCTGGTATATGAATAACATGATGTTTTTCAATGGCAAAAATCAATGAATATTGTAAATGCACAAACAGTAATTTCTCCGCATTGCAAGGTGCAATTCTGAAATTTTTTGCTTTTTCCTGCTCCTCTTAGCATGATAAAGAAGATTCAAAGAGAGTGAAATGCCAGCTCCTTTCATTCAGTCAGTAGCTTCAATCATTTCTGGACGTTTTTCAATGGCAAAAATCAATGAATATTGTAAATGCACAAACAGTAATTTCTCCGCATTGCAAGGTGCAATTCTGAAATTTTTTGCTTTTTCCTGCTCCTCTTAGCATGATAAAGAAGATTCAAAGAGAGTGAGATGCCAGCTCCTTTCATTCAGTCAGTAGCTTCAAACATTTCTGTTATATGAATAACATGATGTTTTTCAATGGCAAAAATCAATGAATATTGTAAATGCACAAACAGTAATTTCTCCGCATTGCAAGGTGCAATTCTGAAATTTTTTGCTTTTTCCTGCTCCTCTTAGCATGATAAAGAAGATTCAAAGAGAGTGAGATGCCAGCTCCTTTCATTCACTCGGTAGCTTCAATCATTTCTGGACGTTTTTCAATGGCAAAAATCAATGAATATTGTAAATGCACAAACAGTAATTTCTCCGCATTGCAAGGTGCAATTCTGAAATTTTTTGCTTTTTCCTGCTCCTCTTAGCATGATAAAGAAGATTCAAAGAGAGTGAGATGCCAGCTCCTTTCATTCAGTCAGTAGCTTCAATCATTTCTGGTATATGAATAACATGATGTTTTTCAATGGCAAAAATCAATGAATATTGTAAATGCACAAACAGTAATTTCTCCGCATTGCAAGGTGCAATTCTGAAATTTTTTGCTTTTTCCTGCTCCTCTTAGCATGATAAAGAAGATTCAAAGACAGTGAGATGCCAGCTCCTTTCATTCAGTCAGTAGCTTCAAACATTTCTGGTATATGAATAACATGATGTTTTTCAATGGCAAAAATCAATGAATATTGTAAATGCACAAACAGTAATTTCTCCGCATTGCAAGGTGCAATTCTGAAATTTTTTGCTTTTTCCTGCTCCTCTTAGCATGATAAAGAAGATTCAAAGAGAGTGAGATGCCAGCTCCTTTCATTCAGTCAGTAGCTTCAAACATTTCTGGTATATGAATAACATGATGTTTTTCAATGGCAAAAATCAATGAGTATTGTAAATGCACAAATAGTAATTTCTCCGCATTGCAAGGTGCAATTCTGAAATTTTTTGCTTTTTCCTGCTCCTCTTAGCATGATAAAGAAGATTCAAAGAGAGTGAGATGCCAGCTCCTTTCATTCAGTCAGTAGCTTCAATCATTTCTGGACGTTTTTCAATGGCAAAAATCAATGAATATTGTAAATGCACAAACAGTAATTTCTCCGCATTGCAAGGTGCAATTCTGAAATTTTTTGCTTTTTCCTGCTCCTCTTAGCATGATAAAGAAGATTCAAAGAGAGTGAGATGCCAGCTCCTTTCATTCAGTCAGTAGCTTCAAACATTTCTGGACGTTTTTCAATGGCAAAAATCAATGAATATTGTAAATGCACAAACAGTAATTTCTCCGCATTGCAATGTGCAATTCTGAAATTTTTTGCTTTTTCCTGCTCCTCTTAGTATGATAAAGAAGATTCAAAGAGAGTGAGATGCCAGCTCCTTTCATTCAGTCAGTAGCTTCAAACATTTCTGGTATATGAATAACATGATGTTTTTCAATGGCAAAAATCAATGAATATTGTAAATGCACAAACAGTAATTTCTCCGCATTGCAAGGTGCAATTCTGAAATTTTTTGCTTTTTCCTGCTCCTCTTAGCATGATAAAGAAGATTCAAAGAGAGTGAGATGCCAGCTCCTTTCATTCAGTCAGTAGCTTCAATCATTTCTGGACGTTTTTCAATGGCAAAAATCAATGAATATTGTAAATGCACAAACAGTAATTTCTCCGCATTGCAAGGTGCAATTCTGAAATTTTTTGCTTTTTCCTGCTCCTCTTAGCATGATAAAGAAGATTCAAAGAGAGTGAGATGCCAGCTCCTTTCATTCAGTCAGTAGCTTCAAACATTTCTGGTATAGGAATAACATGATGTTTTTCAATGGCAAAAATCAATGAATATTGTAAATGCACAAACAGTAATTTCTCCGCATTGCAAGGTGCAATTCTGAAATTTTTTGCTTTTTCCTGCTCCTCTTAGCATGATAAAGAAGATTCAAAGAGAGTGAGACGCCAGCTCCTTTCATTCAGTCGGTAGATTCAATCATTTCTGGACGTTTTTCAATGGCAAAAATCAATGAATATTGTAAATGCACAAAGAGTAATTTCTCCGCATTGCAAGGTGCAATTCTGAAATTTTTTGCTTTTTCCTGCTCCTCTTAGCATGATAAAGAAGATTCAAAGAGAGTGAGATGCCAGCTCCTTTCATTCAGTCAGTAGCTTCAATCATTTCTGGACGTTTTTCAATGGCAAAAATCAATGAATATTGTAAATGCACAAACAGTAATTTCTCCGCATTGCAAGGTGCAATTCTGAAATTTTTTGCTTTTTCCTGCTCCTCTTAGCATGATAAAGAAGATTCAAAGAGAGTGAGATGCCAGCTCCTTTCATTCAGTCAGTAGCTTCAATCATTTCTGGTATATGAATAACATGATGTTTTTCAATGGCAAAAATCAATGAATATTGTAAATGCACAAACAGTAATTTCTCCGCATTGCAAGGTGCAATTCTGAAATTTTTTGCTTTTTCCTGCTCCTCTTAGCATGATAAAGAAGATTCAAAGAGAGTGAGATGCCAGCTCCTTTCATTCAGTCAGTAGCTTCAAACATTTCTGGTATATGAATAACATGATGTTTTTCAATGGCAAAAATCAATGAATATTGTAAATGCACAAACAGTAATTTCTCCGCATTGCAAGGTGCAATTCTGAAATTTTTTGCTTTTTCCTGCTCCTCTTAGCATGATAAAGAAGATACAAAGAGAGTGAGATGCCAGCTCCTTTCATTCAGTCAGTAGCTTCAATAATTTCTGGACGTTTTTCAATGGCAAAAATCAATGAATATTGTAAATGCACAAACAGTAATTTCTCCGCATTGCAAGGTGCAATTCTGAAATTTTTTGCTTTTTCCTGCTCCTCTTAGCATGATAAAGAAGATTCAAAGAGAGTGAGATGCCAGCTCCTTTCATTCAGTCAGTAGCTTCAATCATTTCTGGACGTTTTTCAATGGCAAAAATCAATGAATATTGTAAATGCACAAACAGTAATTTCTCCGCATTGCAAGTTGCAATTCTGAAATTTTTTGCTTTTTCCTGCTCCTCTTAGCATGATAAAGAAGATTGAAAGAGAGTGAGATGCCAGCTCCTTTCATTCAGTCAGTAGCTTCAAACATTTCTGGTATATGAATAACATGATGTTTTTCAATGGCAAAAATCAATGAATATTGTAAATGCACAAACAGTAATTTCTCCGCATTGCAAGGTGCAATTCTGAAATTTTTTGCTTTTTCCTGCTCCTCTTAGCATGATAAAGAAGATTCAAAGAGAGTGAGATGCCAGCTCCTTTCATTCAGTCAGTAGCTTCAATCATTTCTGGACGTTTTTCAATGGCAAAAATCAATGAATATTGTAAATGCACAAACAGTAATTTCTCCGCATTGCAAGGTGCAATTCTGAAATTTTTTGCTTTTTCCTGCTCCTCTTAGCATGATAAAGAAGATTCAAAGAGAGTGAGATGCCAGCTCCTTTCATTCAGTCAGTAGCTTCAATCATTTCTGGACGTTTTTCAATGGCAAAAATCAATGAATATTGTAAATGCACAAACAGTAATTTCTCCGCATTGCAAGGTGCAATTCTGAAATTTTTTGCTTTTTCCTGCTCCTCTTAGCATGATAAAGAAGATTCAAAGAGAGTGAGATGCCAGCTCCTTTCATTCAGTCAGTAGCTTCAAACATTTCTCGATGTTTTTCAATGGCAAAAATCAATGAATATTGTAAATGCACAAACAGTAATTTCTCCGCATTGCAAGGTGCAATTCTGAAATTTTTAGCTTTTTCCTGCTCCTCTTAGCATGATAAAGAAGATTCAAAGAGAGTGATATGCCAGCTCCTTTCATTCTGTCAGTAGCTTCAAACATTTCTGGTATATGAATAACATGATGTTTTTCAATGGCAAAAATCAATGAATATTGTAAATGCACAAACAGTAATTTCTCCGCATTGCAAGGTGCAATTCTGAAATTTTTTGCTTTTTCCTGCTCCTCTTAGCATGATAAAGAAGATTCAAAGAGAGTGAGATGCCAGCTCCTTTCATTCAGTCAGTAGCTTCAATCATTTCTGGACGTTTTTCAATGGCAAAAATCAATGAATATTGTAAATGCACAAACAGTAATTTCTCCGCATTGCAAGGTGCAATTCTGAAATTTTTTGCTTTTTCCTGCTCCTCTTAGCATGATAAAGAAGATTCAAAGAGAGTGAGATGCCAGCTCCTTTCATTCAGTCAGTAGCTTCAAACATTTCTGGTATATGAATAACATGATGTTTTTCAATGGCAAAAATCAATGAATATTGTAAATGCACAAACAGTAATTTCTCCGCATTGCAAGGTGCAATTCTGAAATTTTTTGCTTTTTCCTGCTCCTCTTAGCATGGTAAAGAAGATTCAAAGAGAGTGAGATGCCAGCTCCTTTCATTCAGTCAGTAGCTTCAATCATTTCTGGACGTTTTTCAATGGCAAAAATCAATGAATATTGTAAATGCACAAACAGTAATTTCTCCGCATTGCAAGATGCAATTCTGAAATTTTTTGCTTTTTCCTGCTCCTCTTAGCATGATAAAGAAGATTCAAAGAGAGTGAGATGCCAGCTCCTTTCATTCAGTCAGTAGCTTCAAACATTTGTGGTATATGAATAACATGATGTTTTTCAATGGCAAAAATCAATGAATATTGTAAATGCACAAACAGTAATTTCTCCGCATTGCAAGGTGCAATTCTGAAATTTTTTGCTTTTTCCTGCTCCTCTTAGCATGATAAAGAAGATTCAAAGAGAGTGAGATGCCAGCTCCTTTCATTCAGTCAGTAGCTTCAATCATTTCTGGACGTTTTTCAATGGCAAAAATCAATGAATATTGTAAATGCACAAACAGTAATTTCTCCGCATTGCAAGGTGCAATTCTGAAATTTTTTGCTTTTTCCTGCTCCTCTTAGCATGATAAAGAAGATTCAAAGAGAGTGAGATGCCAGCTCCTTTCATTCAGTCAGTAGCTTCAAACATTTCTGGTATATGAATAACATGATGTTTTTCAATGGCAAAAATCAATGAATATTGTAAATGCACAAACAGTAATTTCTCCGCATTGCAAGGTGCAATTCTGAAATTTTTTGCTTTTTCCTGCTCCTCTTAGCATGATAAAGAAGATTCAAAGAGAGTGAGATGCCAGCTCCTTTCATTCAGTCAGTAGCTTCAATCATTTCTGGACGTTTTTCAATGGCAAAAATCAATGAATATTGTAAATGCACAAACAGTAATTTCTCCGCATTGCAAGGTGCAATTCTGAAATTTTTTGCTTTTTCCTGCTCCTCTTAGCATGATAAAGAAGATTCAAAGAGAGTGAGATGCCAGCTCCTTTCATTCAGTCAGTAGCTTCAAACATTTCTGGTATATGAATAACATGATGTTTTTCAATGGCAAAAATCAATGAATATTGTAAATGCACAAACAGTAATTTCTCCGCATTGCAAGGTGCAATTCTGAAATTTTTTGCTTTTTCCTGCTCCTCTTAGCATGGTAAAGAAGATTCAAAGAGAGTGAGATGCCAGCTCCTTTCATTCAGTCAGTAGCTTCAATCATTTCTGGACGTTTTTCAATGGCAAAAATCAATGAATATTGTAAATGCACAAACAGTAATTTCTCCGCATTGCAAGATGCAATTCTGAAATTTTTTGCTTTTTCCTGCTCCTCTTAGCATGATAAAGAAGATTCAAAGAGAGTGAGATGCCAGCTCCTTTCATTCAGTCAGTAGCTTCAAACATTTGTGGTATATGAATAACATGATGTTTTTCAATGGCAAAAATCAATGAATATTGTAAATGCACAAACAGTAATTTCTCCGCATTGCAAGGTGCAATTCTGAAATTTTTTGCTTTTTCCTGCTCCTCTTAGCATGATAAAGAAGATTCAAAGAGAGTGAGATGCCAGCTCCTTTCATTCAGTCAGTAGCTTCAATCATTTCTGGTATATGAATAACATGATGTTTTTCAATGGCAAAAATCAATGAATATTGTAAATGCGCAAACAGTAATTTCTCCGCATTGCAAGGTGCAATTCTGAAATTTTTTGCTTTTTCCTGCTCCTCTTAGCATGATAAAGAAGATTCAAAGAGAGTGAGATGCCAGCTCCTTTCATTCAGTCAGTAGCTTCAATCATTTCTGGACGTTTTTCAATGGCAAAAATCAATGAATATTGTAAATGCACAAACAGTAATTTCTCCGCATTGCAAGGTGCAATTCTGAAATTTTTTGCTTTTTCCTGCTCCTCTTAGCATGATAAAGAAGATTCAAAGAGAGTGAGATGCCAGCTCCTTTCATTCAGTCAGTAGCTTCAAACATTTCTGGACGTTTTTCAATGGCAAAAATCAATGAATATTGTAAATGCACAAACAGTAATTTCTCCGCATTGCAAAGTGCAATTCTGAAATTTTTTGCTTTTTCCTGCTCCTCTTAGCAAGATAAAGAAGATTCAAAGAGAGTGAGATGCCAGCTCCTTTCATTCAGTCAGTAGCTTCAATCATTTCTGGTATATGAATAACATGATGTTTTTCAATGGCAAAAATCAATGAATATTGTAAATGCGCAAACAGTAATTTCTCCGCATTGCAAGGTGCAATTCTGAAATTTTTTGCTTTTTCCTGCTCCTCTTAGCATGATAAAGAAGATTCAAAGAGAGTGAGATGCCAGCTCCTTTCATTCAGTCAGTAGCTTCAATCATTTCTGGACGTTTTTCAATGGCAAAAATCAATGAATATTGTAAATGCACAAACAGTAATTTCTCCGCATTGCAAGGTGCAATTCTGAAATTTTTTGCTTTTTCCTGCTCCTCTTAGCATGATAAAGAAGATTCAAAGAGAGTGAGATGCCAGCTCCTTTCATTCAGTCAGTAGCTTCAAACATTTCTGGACGTTTTTCAATGGCAAAAATCAATGAATATTGTAAATGCACAAACAGTAATTTCTCCGCATTGCAATGTGCAATTCTGAAATTTTTTGCTTTTTCCTGCTCCTCTTAGCATGATAAAGAAGATTCAAAGAGAGTGAGATGCCAGCTCCTTTCATTCAGTCAGTAGCTTCAAACATTTCTGGTATATGAATAACATGATGTTTTTCAATGGCAAAAATCTATGAATATTGTAAATGCACAAACAGTAATTTCTCCGCATTGCAAGGTGCAATTCTGAAATTTTTTGCTTTTTCCTGCTCCTCTTAGCATGATAAAGAAGATTCAAAGAGAGTGAGATGCCAGCTCCTTTCATTCAGTCAGTAGCTTCAATCATTTCTGGACGTTTTTCAATGGCAAAAATCAATGAATATTGTAAATGCACAAACAGTAATTTCTCCGCATTGCAAGGTGCAATTCTGAAATTTTTTGCTTTTTCCTGCTCCTCTTAGCATGATAAAGAAGATTCAAAGAGAGTGAGATGCCAGCTCCTTTCATTCAGTCAGTAGCTTCAAACATTTCTGATATATGAATAACATGATGTTTTTCAATGGCAAAAATCAATGAATATTGTAAATGCACAAACAGTAATTTCTCCGCATTGCAAGGTGCAATTCTGAAATTTTTTGCTTTTTCCTGCTCCTCTTAGCATGATAAAGAAGATTCAAAGAGAGTGAGATGCCAGCTCCTTTCATTCAGTCAGTAGCTTCAATCATTTCTGGACGTTTTTCAATGGCAAAAATCAATGAATATTGTAAATGCACAAACAGTAATTTCTCCGCATTGCAAGGTGCAATTCTGAAATTTTTTGCTTTTTCCTGCTCCTCTTAGCATGATAAAGAAGATTCAAAGAGAGTGAGATGCCAGCTCCTTTCATTCAGTCAGTAGCTTCAATCATTTCTGGACGTTTTTCAATGGCAAAAATCAATGAATATTGTAAATGCACAAACAGTAATTTCTCCGCATTGCAAGGTGCAATTCTGAAATTTTTTGCTTTTTCCTGCTCCTCTTAGCATGATAAAGAAGATTCAAAGAGAGTGAGATGCCAGCTCCTTTCATTCAGTCAGTAGCTTCAATCATTTCTGGACGTTTTTCAATGGCAAAAATCAATGAATATTGTAAATGCACAAACAGTAATTTCTCCGCATTGCAAGGTGCAATTCTGAAATTTTTTGCTTTTTCCTGCTCCTCTTAGCATGATAAAGAAGATTCAAAGAGAGTGAGATGCCAGCTCCTTTCATTCAGTCAGTAGCTTCAAACATTTCTGGACGTTTTTCAATGGCAAAAATCAATGAATATTGTAAATGCACAAACAGTAATTTCTCCGCATTGCAATGTGCAATTCTGAAATTTTTTGCTTTTTCCTGCTCCTCTTAGCATGATAAAGAAGATTCAAAGAGAGTGAGATGCCAGCTCCTTTCATTCAGTCAGTAGCTTCAAACATTTCTGGTATATGAATAACATGATGTTTTTCAATGGCAAAAATCAATGAATATTGTAAATGCACAAACAGTAATTTCTCCGCATTGCAAGGTGCAATTCTGAAATTTTTTGCTTCTTCCTGCTCCTCTTAGCATGATAAAGAAGATTCAAAGAGAGTGAGATGCCAGCTCCTTTCATTCAGTCAGTAGCTTCAATCATTTCTGGACGTTTTTCAATGGCAAAAATCAATGAATATTGTAAATGCACAAACAGTAATTTCTCCGCATTGCAAGGTGCAATTCTGAAATTTTTTGCTTTTTCCTGCTCCTCTTAGCATGATAAAGAAGATTCAAAGAGAGTGAGATGCCAGCTCCTTTCATTCAGTCAGTAGCTTCAAACATTTCTGATATATGAATAACATGATGTTTTTCAATGGCAAAAATCAATGAATATTGTAAATGCACAAACAGTAATTTCTCCGCATTGCAAGGTGCAATTCTGAAATTTTTTGCTTTTTCCTGCTCCTCTTAGCATGATAAAGAAGATTCAAAGAGAGTGAGATGCCAGCTCCTTTCATTCAGTCAGTAGCTTCAATCATTTCTGGACGTTTTTCAATGGCAAAAATCAATGAATATTGTAAATGCACAAACAGTAATTTCTCCGCATTGCAAGGTGCAATTCTGAAATTTTTTGCTTTTTCCTGCTCCTCTTAGCATGATAAAGAAGATTCAAAGAGAGTGAGATGCCAGCTCCTTTCATTCAGTCAGTAGCTTCAAACATTTCTGATATATGAATAACATGATGTTTTTCAATGGCAAAAATCAATGAATACTGTAAATGCACAAACAGTAATTTCTCCGCATTGCAAGGTGCAATTCTGAAATTTTTTGCTTTTTCCTGCTCCTCTTAGCATGATAAAGAAGATTCAAAGAGAGTGAGATGCCAGCTCCTTTCATTCAGTCAGTAGCTTCAAACATTTCTGGTATATGAATAACATGATGTTTTTCAATGGCAAAAATCAATGAATATTGTAAATGCACAAACAGTAATTTCTCCGCATTGCAAGGTGCAATTCTGAAATTTTTTGCTTTTTCCTGCTCCTCTTAGCATGATAAAGAAGATTCAAAGAGAGTGAGATGCCAGCTCCTTTCATTCAGTCAGTAGCTTCAATCATTTCTGGACGTTTTTCAATGGCAAAAATCAATTAATATTGTAAATGCACAAACAGTAATTTCTCCGCATTGCAAGGTGCAATTCTGAAATTTTTTGCTTTTTCCTGCTCCTCTTAGCATGATAAAGAAGATTCAAAGAGAGTGAGATGCCAGCTCCTTTCATTCAGTCAGTAGCTTCAATCATTTCTGGACGTTTTTCAATGGCAAAAATCAATGAATATTGTAAATGCACAAACAGTAATTTCTCCGCATTGCAAGGTGCAATTCTGAAATTTTTTGCTTTTTCCTGCTCCTCTTAGCATGATAAAGAAGATTCAAAGAGAGTGAGATGCCAGCTCCTTTCATTCAGTCAGTAGCTTCAATCATTTCTGGACGTTTTTCAATGGCAAAAATCAATGAATATTGTAAATGCACAAACAGTAATTTCTCCGCATTGCAAGGTGCAATTCTGAAATTTTTTGCTTTTTCCTGCTCCTCTTAGCATGATAAAGAAGATTCAAAGAGAGTGAGATGCCAGCTCCTTTCATTCAGTCAGTAGCTTCAAACATTTCTGGACGTTTTTCAATGGCAAAAATCAATGAATATTGTAAATGCACAAACAGTAATTTCTCCGCATTGCAATGTGCAATTCTGAAATTTTTTGCTTTTTCCTGCTCCTCTTAGCATGATAAAGAAGATTCAAAGAGAGTGAGATGCCAGCTCCTTTCATTCAGTCAGTAGCTTCAAACATTTCTGGTATATGAATAACATGATGTTTTTCAATGGCAAAAATCAATGAATATTGTAAATGCACAAACAGTAATTTCTCCGCATTGCAAGGTGCAATTCTGAAATTTTTTGCTTTTTCCTGCTCCTCTTAGCATGATAAAGAAGATTCAAAGAGAGTGAGATGCCAGCTCCTTTCATTCAGTCAGTAGCTTCAATCATTTCTGGACGTTTTTCAATGGCAAAAATCAATGAATATTGTAAATGCACAAACAGTAATTTCTCCGCATTGCAAGGTGCAATTCTGAAATTTTTTGCTTTTTCCTGCTCCTCTTAGCATGATAAAGAAGATTCAAAGAGAGTGAGATGCCAGCTCCTTTCATTCAGTCAGTAGCTTCAAACATTTCTGATATATGAATAACATGATGTTTTTCAATGGCAAAAATCAATGAATATTGTAAATGCACAAACAGTAATTTCTCCGCATTGCAAGGTGCAATTCTGAAATTTTTTGCTTTTTCCTGCTCCTCTTAGCATGATAAAGAAGATTCAAAGAGAGTGAGATGCCAGCTCCTTTCATTCAGTCAGTAGCTTCAATCATTTCTGGACGTTTTTCAATGGCAAAAATCAATGAATATTGTAAATGCACAAACAGTAATTTCTCCGCATTGCAAGGTGCAATTCTGAAATTTTTTGCTTTTTCCTGCTCCTCTTAGCATGATAAAGAAGATTCAAAGAGAGTGAGATGCCAGCTCCTTTCATTCAGTCAGTAGCTTCAAACATTTCTGATATATGAATAACATGATGTTTTTCAATGGCAAAAATCAATGAATATTGTAAATGCACAAACAGTAATTTCTCCGCATTGCAAGGTGCAATTCTGAAATTTTTTGCTTTTTCCTGCTCCTCTTAGCATGATAAAGAAGATTCAAAGAGAGTGAGATGCCAGCTCCTTTCATTCAGTCAGTAGCTTCAAACATTTCTGGTATATGAATAACATGATGTTTTTCAATGGCAAAAATCAATGAATATTGTAAATGCACAAACAGTAATTTCTCCGCATTGCAAGGTGCAATTCTGAAATTTTTTGCTTTTTCCTGCTCCTCTTAGCATGATAAAGAAGATTCAAAGAGAGTGAGATGCCAGCTCCTTTCATTCAGTCAGTAGCTTCAATCATTTCTGGACGTTTTTCAATGGCAAAAATCAATTAATATTGTAAATGCACAAACAGTAATTTCTCCGCATTGCAAGGTGCAATTCTGAAATTTTTTGCTTTTTCCTGCTCCTCTTAGCATGATAAAGAAGATTCAAAGAGAGTGAGATGCCAGCTCCTTTCATTCAGTCAGTAGCTTCAAACATTTGTGGTATATGAATAACATGATGTTTTTCAATGGCAAAAATCAATGAATATTGTAAATGCACAAACAGTAATTTCTCCGCATTGCAAGGTGCAATTCTGAAATTTTTTGCTTTTTCCTGCTCCTCTTAGCATGATAAAGAAGATTCAAAGAGAGTGAGATGCCAGCTCCTTTCATTCAGTCAGTAGCTTCAAAGATTTCTCGTATATGAATAACATGTTTTTCAATGGTAAAAATCAATGAATATTGTAAATGCACAAACAGTAATTTCTCCGCATTGCAAGGTGCAATTCTGAAATTTTTTGCTTTTTCCTGCTCCTCTTAGCATGATAAAGAAGATTCAAAGAGAGTGAGATGCCAGCTCCTTTCATTCAGTCAGTAGCTTCAATCATTTCTGGACGTTTTTCAATGGCAAAAATCAATGAATATTGTAAATGCACAAACAGTAATTTCTCCGCATTGCAAGGTGCAATTCTGAAATTTTTTGCTTTTTCCTGCTCCTCTTAGCATGACAAAGAAGATTCAAAGAGAGTGAGATGCCTGCTCCTTTCATTCAGTCAGTAGCTTCAATCATTTCTGGACGTTTTTCAATGGCAAAAATCAATGAATATTGTAAATGCACAAACAGTAATTTCTCCGCATTGCAAGGTGCAATTCTGAAATTTTTTGCTTTTTCCTGCTCCTCTTAGCATGATAAAGAAGATTCAAAGAGAGTGAGATGCCAGCTCCTTTCATTCAGTCAGTAGCTTCAAACATTTCTGGACGTTTTTCAATGGCAAAAATCAATGAATATTGTAAATGCACAAACAGTAATTTCTCCGCATTGCAAAGTGCAATTCTGAAATTTTTTGCTTTTTCCTGCTCCTCTTAGCAAGATAAAGAAGATTCAAAGAGAGTGAGATGCCAGCTCCTTTCATTCAGTCAGTAGCTTCAATCATTTCTGGTATATGAATAACATGATGTTTTTCAATGGCAAAAATCAATGAATATTGTAAATGCGCAAACAGTAATTTCTCCGCATTGCAAGGTGCAATTCTGAAATTTTTTGCTTTTTCCTGCTCCTCTTAGCATGATAAAGAAGATTCAAAGAGAGTGAGATGCCAGCTCCTTTCATTCAGTCAGTAGCTTCAATCATTTCTGGACATTTTTCAATGGCAAAAATCAATGAATATTGTAAATGCACAAACAGTAATTTCTCCGCATTGCAAGGTGCAATTCTGAAATTTTTTGCTTTTTCCTGCTCCTCTTAGCATGATAAAGAAGATTCAAAGAGAGTGAGATGCCAGCTCCTTTCATTCAGTCAGTAGCTTCAAACATTTCTGGACGTTTTTCAATGGCAAAAATCAATGAATATTGTAAATGCACAAACAGTAATTTCTCCGCATTGCAATGTGCAATTCTGAAATTTTTTGCTTTATCCTGCTCCTCTTAGCATGATAAAGAAGATTCAAAGAGAGTGAGATGCCAGCTCCTTTCATTCAGTCAGTAGCTTCAAACATTTCTGGTATATGAATAACATGATGTTTTTCAATGGCAAAAATCAATGAATATTGTAAATGCACAAACAGTAATTTCTCCGCATTGCAAGGTGCAATTCTGAGATTTTTTGCTTTTTCCTGCTCCTCTTAGCATGATAAAGAAGATTCAAAGAGAGTGAGATGCCAGCTCCTTTCATTCAGTCAGTAGCTTCAATCATTTCTGGACGTTTTTCAATGGCAAAAATCAATGAATATTGTAAATGCACAAACAGTAATTTCTCCGCATTGCAAGGTGCAATTCTGAAATTTTTTGTTTTTTCCTGCTCCTCTTAGCATGATAAAGAAGATTCAAAGAGAGTGAGATGCCAGCTCCTTTCATTCAGTCAGTAGCTTCAATCATTTCTGGTATATGAATAACATGATGTTTTTCAATGGCAAAAATCAATGAATATTGTAAATGCACAAACAGTAATTTCTCCGCATTGCAAGGTGCAATTCTGAAATTTTTTGCTTTTTCCTGCTCCTCTTAGCATGATAAAGAAGATTCAAAGAGAGTGAGATGCCAGCTCCTTTCATTCAGTCAGTAGCTTCAATCATTTCTGGACGTTTTTCAATGGCAAAAATCAATGAATATTGTAAATGCACAAACAGTAATTTCTCCGCATTGCAAGGTGCAATTCTGAAATTTTTTGCTTTTTCCTGCTCCTCTTAGCATGATAAACAAGATTCAAAGAGAGTGAGATGCCAGCTCCTTTCATTCAGTCAGTAGCTTCAATCATTTCTGGTATATGAATAACATGATGTTTTTCAATGGCAAAAATCAATGAATATTGTAAATGCACAAACAGTAATTTCTCCGCATTGCAAGGTGCAATTCTGAAATTTTTAGCTTTTTCCTGCTCCTCTTAGCATGATAAAGAAGATTCAAAGAGAGTGAGATGCCAGCTCCTTTCATTCAGTCAGTAGCTTCAAACATTTCTGGTATATGAATAACATGATGTTTTTCAATGGCAAAAATCAATGAATATTGTAAATTCACAAACAGTAATTTCTCCGCATTGCAAGGTGCAATTCTGAAATTTTTTGCTTTTTCCTGCTCCTCTTAGCATGATAAAGAAGATTCAAAGAGAGTGAGATGCCAGCTCCTTTCATTCAGTCAGTAGCTTCAATCATTTCTGGATGTTTTTCAATGGCAAAAATCAATGAATATTGTAAATGCACAAACAGTAATTTCTCAGCATTGCAAGGTGCAATTCTGAAATTTTTTGCTTTTTCCTGCTCCTCTTAGCATGATAAAGAAGATTCAAAGAGAGTGAGATGCCAGCTCCTTTCATTCAGTCAGTAGCTTCAAACATTTCTGGTATATGAATAACATGATGTTTTTCAATGGCAAAAATCAATGAATATTGTAAATGCACAAACAGTAATTTCTCCGCATTGCAAGGTGCAATTCTGAAATTTTTTGCTTTTTCCTGCTCCTCTTAGCATGATAAAGAAGATTCAAAGAGAGTGAGATGCCAGCTCCTTTCATTCAGTCAGTAGCTTCAATCATTTCTGGACGTTTTTCAATGGCAAAAATCAATGAATATTGTAAATGCACAAACAGTAATTTCTCCGCATTGCAAGGTGCAATTCTGAAATTTTTTGCTTTTTCCTGCTCCTCTTAGCATGATAAAGAAGATTCAAAGAGAGTGAGATGCCAGCTCCTTTCATTCAGTCAGTAGCTTCAAACATTTCTGGTATATGAATAACATGATGTTTTTCAATGGCAAAAATCAATGAATATTGTAAATGCACAAACAGTAATTTCTCCGCATTGCAAGGTGCAATTCTGAAATTTTTTGCTTTTTCCTGCTCCTCTTAGCATGATAAAGAAGATTCAAAGAGAGTGAGATGCCACCTCCTTTCATTCAGTCAGTAGCTTCAAACATTTCTGGTATATGAATAACATGTTTTTCAATGGCAAAAATCAATGAATATTGTAAATGCACAAACAGTAATTTCTCCGCATTGCAAGGTGCAATTCTGAAATTTTTTGCTTTTTCCTGCTCCTCTTAGCATGATAAAGAAGATTCAAAGAGAGTGAGATGCCAGCTCCTTTCATTCAGTCAGTAGCTTCAATGATTTCTGGACGTTTTTCAATGGCAAAAATCAATGAATATTGTAAATGCACAAACAGTAATTTCTCCGCATTGCAAGGTGCAATTCTGAAATTTTTTGCTTTTTCCTGCTCCTCTTAGCATGACAAAGAAGATTCAAAGAGAGTGAGATGCCTGCTCCTTTCATTCAGTCAGTAGCTTCAATCATTTCTGGACGTTTTTCAATGGCAAAAATCAATGAATATTGTAAATGCACAAACAGTAATTTCTCCGCATTGCAAGGTGCAATTCTGAAATTTTTTGCTATTTCCTGCTCCTCTTAGCATGATAAAGAAGATTCAAAGAGAGTGAGATGCCAGCTCCTTTCATTCAGTCAGTAGCTTCAAACATTTCTGGACGTTTTTCAATGGCAAAAATCAATGAATATTGTAAATGCACAAACAGTAATTTCTCCGCATTGCAAAGTGCAATTCTGAAATTTTTTGCTTTTTCCTGCTCCTCTTAGCAAGATAAAGAAGATTCAAAGAGAGTGAGATGCCAGCTCCTTTCATTCAGTCAGTAGCTTCAAACATTTCTGGTATATGAATAACATGATGTTTTTCAATGGCAAAAATCAATGAATATTGTAAATGCACAAACAGTAATTTCTCCGCATTGCAAGGTGCAATTCTGAAATTTTTTGCTTTTTCCTGCTCCTCTTAGCATGATAAAGAAGATTCAAAGAGAGTGAGATGCCAGCTCCTTTCATTCAGTCAGTAGCTTCAATCATTTCTGGACGTTTTTCAATGGCAAAAATCAATGAATATTGTAAATGCACAAACAGTAATTTCTCCGCATTGCAAGGTGCAATTCTGAAATTTTTTGCTTTTTCCTGCTCCTCTTAGCATGATAAAGAAGATTCAAAGAGAGTGAGATGCCAGCTCCTTTCATTCAGTCAGTAGCTTCAATCATTTCTGGACGTTTTTCAATGGCAAAAATCAATGAATATTGTAAATGCACAAACAGTAATTTCTCCGCATTGCAAGGTGCAATTCTGAAATTTTTTGCTTTTTCCTGCTCCTCTTAGCATGATAAAGAAGATTCAAAGAGAGTGAGTTGCCAGCTCCTTTCATTCAGTCAGTAGCTTCAAACATTTCTGGTATATGAATAACATGATGTTTTTCAATGGCAAAAATCAATGAATATTGTAAATGCACAAACCGTAATTTCTCCGCATTGCAAGGTGCAATTCTGAAATTTTTTGCTTTTTCCTGCTCCTCTTAGCATGATAAAGAAGATTCAAAGAGAGTGAGATCCCAGCTCCTTTCATTCAGTCAGTAGCTTCAAACATTTCTGGTATATGAATAACATGTTTTTCAATGGCAAAAATCAATGAATATTGTAAACGCACAAACAGTAATTTCTCCGCATTGCAAGGTGCAATTCTGAAATTTTTTGCTTTTTCCTGCTCCTCTTAGCATGATAAAGAAGATTCAAAGAGAGTGAGATGCCAGCTCCTTTCATTCAGTCAGTAGCTTCAATCATTTCTGGACGTTTTTCAATGGCAAAAATCAATGAATATTGTAAATGCACAAACAGTAATTTCTCCGCATTGCAAGGTGCAATTCTGAAATTTTTTGCTTTTTTCTGCTCCTCTTAGCATGACAAAGAAGATTCAAAGAGAGTGAGATGCCAGCTCCTTTCATTCAGTCAGTAGCTTCAATCATTTCTGGACGTTTTTCAATGGCAAAAATCAATGAATATTGTAAATGCACAAACAGTAATTTCTCCGCATTGCAAGGTGCAATTCTGAAATTTTTTGCTTTTTCCTGCTCCTCTTAGCATGATAAAGAAGATTCAAAGAGAGTGAGATGCCAGCTCCTTTCATTCAGTCAGTAGCTTCAAACATTTCTGGACGTTTTTCAATGGCAAAAATCAATGAATATTGTAAATGCACAAACAGTAATTTCTCCGCATTGCAAAGTGCAATTCTGAAATTTTTTGCTTTTTCCTGCTCCTCTTAGCAAGATAAAGAAGATTCAAAGAGAGTGAGATGCAAGCTCCTTTCATTCAGTCAGTAGCTTCAAACATTTCTGGTATATGAATAACATGATGTTTTTCAATGGCAAAAATCAATGAATATTGTAAATGCACAAACAGTAATTTCTCCGCATTGCAAGGTGCAATTCTGAAATTTTTTGCTTTTTCCTGCTCCTCTTAGCATGATAAAGATTCAAAGAGAGTGAGATGCCAGCTCCTTTCATTCAGTCAGTAGCTTCAATCATTTCTGGACGTTTTTCAATGGCAAAAATCAATGAATATTGTAAATGCACAAACAGTAATTTCTCCGCATTGCAAGGTGCAATTCTGAAATTTTTTGCTTTTTCCTGCTCCTCTTAGCATGATAAAGAAGATTCAAAGAGAGTGAGATGCCAGCTCCTTTCATTCAGTCAGTAGCTTCAATCATTTCTGGACGTTTTTCAATGGCAAAAATCAATGAATATTGTAAATGCACAAACAGTAATTTCTCCGCATTGCAAAGTGCAATTCTGAAATTTTTTGCTTTTTCCTGCTCCTCTTAGCAAGATAAAGAAGATTCAAAGAGAGTGAGATGCCAGCTCCTTTCATTCAGTCAGTAGCTTCAAACATTTCTGGTATATAAATAACATGATGTTTTTCAATGGCAAAAATCAATGAATATTGTAAATGCACAAACAGTAATTTCTCCGCATTGCAAGGTGCAATTCTGAAATTTTTTGCTTTTTCCTGCTCCTCTTAGCATGATAAAGAAGATTCAAAGAGAGTGAGATGCCAGCTCCTTTCATTCAGTCAGTAGCTTCAATCATTTCTGGACGTTTTTCAATGGCAAAAATCAATGAATATTGTAAATGCACAGACAGTAATTTCTCCGCATTGCAAGGTGCAATTCTGAAATTTTTTGCTTTTTCCTGCTCCTCTTAGCATGATAAAGAAGATTCAAAGAGAGTGAGATGTCAGCTCCTTTCATTCAGTCAGTAGCTTCAAACATTTCTGGTATATGAATAACATGATGTTTTTCAATGGCAAAAATCAATGAATATTGTAAATGCACAAACAGTAATTTCTCCGCATTGCAAGGTGCAATTCTGAAATTTTTTGCTTTTTCCTGCTCCTCTTAGCATGATAAAGAAGATTCAAAGAGAGTAAGATGCCAGATCCTTTCATTCAGTCAGTAGCTTCAATCATTTCTGGACGTTTTTCAATGGCAAAAATCAATGAATATTGTAAATGCACAAACAGTAATTTCTCCGCATTGCAAGGTGCAATTCTGAAATTTTTTGCTTTTTCCTGCTCCTCTTAGCATGATAAAGAAGATTCAAAGAGAGTGAGATGCCAGCTCCTTTCATTCAGTCAGTAGCTTCAAACATTTCTGGACGTTTTTCAATGGCAAAAATCAATGAATATTGTAAATGCACAAACAGTAATTTCTCCGCATTGCAAAGTGCAATTCTGAAATTTTTTGCTTTTTCCTGCTCCTCTTAGCAAGATAAAGAAGATTCAAAGAGAGTGAGATGCCAGCTCCTTTCATTCAGTCAGTAGCTTCAATCATTTCTGGACGTTTTTCAATGGCAAAAATCAATGAATATTGTAAATGCACAAACAGTAATTTCTCCGCATTGCAAGGTGCAATTCTGAAATTTTTTGCTTTTTCCTGCTCCTCTTAGCATGATAAAGAAGATTCAAAGAGAGTAAGATGCCAGATCCTTTCATTCAGTCAGTAGCTTCAATGATTTCTGGACGTTTTTCAATGGCAAAAATCAATGAATATTGTAAATGCACAAACAGTAATTTCTCCGCATTGCAAGGTGCAATTCTGAAATTTTTTGCTTTTTCCTGCTCCTCTTAGCATGATAAAGAAGATTCAAAGAGAGTTAGATGCCAGCTCCTTTCATTCAGTCAGTAGCTTCAAACATTTCTGGACGTTTTTCAATGGCAAAAATCAATGAATATTGTAAATGCACAAACAGTAATTTCTCCGCATTGCAAAGTGCAATTCTGAAATTTTTTGCTTTTTCCTGCTCCTCTTAGCAAGATAAAGAAGATTCAAAGAGAGTGAGATGCCAGCTCCTTTCATTCAGTCAGTAGCTTCAAACATTTCTGGTATATGAATAACATGATGTTTTTCAATGGCAAAAATAAATGAATATTGTAAATGCACAAACAGTAATTTCTCCGCATTGCAAGGTGCAATTCTGAAATTTTTTGCTTTTTCCTGCTCCTCTTAGCATGATAAAGAAGATTCAAAGAGAGTGAGATGCCAGCTCCTTTCATTCAGTCAGTAGCTTCAATCATTTCTGGACGTTTTTCAATGGCAAAAATCAATGAATATTGTAAATGCACAAACAGTAATTTCTCCGCATTGCAAGGTGCAATTCTGAAATTTTTTGCTTTTTCCTGCTCCTCTTAGCATGATAAAGAAGATTCAAAGAGAGTGAGATGCCAGCTCCTTTCATTCAGTCAGTAGCTTCAATCATTTCTGGACGTTTTTCAATGGCAAAAATCAATGAATATTGTAAATGCACAGACAGTAATTTCTCCGCATTGCAAGGTGCAATTCTGAAATTTTTTGCTTTTTCCTGCTCTTCTTAGCATGATAAAGAAGATTCAAAGAGAGTGAGATGTCAGCTCCTTTCATTCAGTCAGTAGCTTCAAACATTTCTGGTATATGAATAACATGATGTTTTTCAATGGCAAAAATCAATGAATATTGTAAATGCACAAACAGTAATTTCTCCGCATTGCAAGGTGCAATTCTGAAATTTTTTGCTTTTTCCTGCTCCTATTAGCATGATTAAGAAGATTCAAAGAGAGTGAGATGCCAGCTCCTTTCATTCAGTCAGTAGCTTCAATCATTTCTGGACGTTTTTCAATGGCAAATATCAATGAATATTGTAAATGCACAAACAGTAATTTCTCCGCATTGCAAGGTGCAATTCTGAAATTTTTTGCTTTTTCCTGCTCCTCTTAGCATGGTAAAGAAGATTCAAAGAGAGTGAGATGCCAGCTCCTTTCATTCAGTCAGTAACTTCAAACATTTCTGGTATATGAATAACATGATGTTTTTCAATGGCAAAAATCAATGAATATTGTAAATGCACAAACAGTAATTTCTCCGCATTGCAAGGTGCAATTCTGAAATTTTTTGCTTTTTCCTGCTCCTCTTAGCATGATAAAGAAGATTCAAAGAGAGTGAGATGCCAGCTCCTTTCATTCAGTCAGTAGCTTCAATCATTTCTGGACGTTTTTCAATGGCAAAAATCAATGAATATTGTAAGTGCACAAACAGTAATTTCTCCGCATTGCAAGGTGCAATTCTGAAATTTTTTGCTTTTTCCTGCTCCTCTTAGCATGATAAAGTAGATTCAAAGAGAGTGAGATGCCAGCTCCTTTCATTCAGTCAGTAGCTTCAATCATTTCTGGTATATGAATAACATAATGTTTTTTAATGGCAAAAATCAATGAATATTGTAAATGCACAAACAGTAATTTCTCCGCATTGCAAGGTGCAATTCTGAATTTTTTTGCTTTTTCCTGCTCCTCTTAGCATGATAAAGAAGATTCAAAGAGAGTAAGATGCCAGATCCTTTCATTCAGTCAGTAGCTTCAATCATTTCTGGACGTTTTTCAATGGCAAAAATCAATGAATATTGTAAATGCACAAACAGTAATTTCTCCGCATTGCAAGGTGCAATTCTGAAATTTTTTGCTTTTTCCTGCTCCTCTTAGCATGATTAAGAAGATTCAAAGAGAGTGAGATGCCAGCTCCTTTCATTCAGTCAGTAGCTTCAATCATTTCTGGTATATGAATAACATGATGTTTTTCAATGGCAAAAATCAATGAATATTGTAAATGCACAAACAGTAATTTCTCCGCATTGCAAGGTGCAATTCTGAAATTTTTTGCTTTTTCCTGCTCCTCTTAGCATGATAAAGAAGATTCAAAGAGAGTGAGATGCCAGCTCCTTTCATTCAGTCAGTAGCTTCAATCATTTCTGGACGTTTTTCAAAGGCAAAAATCAATGAATATTGTAAGTGCACAAACAGTAATTTCTCCGCATTGCAAGGTGCAATTCTGAAATTTTTTGCTTTTTCCTGCTCCTCTTAGCATGATAAAGTAGATTCAAAGAGAGTGAGATGCCAGCTCCTTTCATTCAGTCAGTAGCTTCAATCATTTCTGGTATATGAATAACATAATGTTTTTTAATGGCAAAAATCAATGAATATTGTAAATGCACAAACAGTAATTTCTCCGCATTGCAAGGTGCAATTCTGAATTTTTTTGCTTTTTCCTGCTCCTCTTAGCATGATATAGAAGATTCAAAGAGAGTGAGATGCCAGCTCCTTTCATTCAGTCAGTAGCTTCAATCATTTCTGGACGTTTTTCAATGGCAAAAATCAATGAATATTGTAAAAGCACAAACAGTAATTTCTCCGCATTGCAAGGTGCAATTCTGAAATTTTTTGCTTTTTCCTGCTCCTCTTAGCATGATAAAGAAGATTCAAAGAGAGTGAGATGCCAGCTCCTTTCATTCAGTCAGTAGCTTCAATCATTTCTGGTATATGAATAACATGATGTTTTTCAATGGCAAAAATCAATGAATATTGTAAATGCACAAACAGTAATTTCTCCGCATTGCAAGGTGCAATTCTGAATTTTTTTGCTTTTTCCTGCTCCTCTTAGCATGATAAAGAAGATTCAAAGAGAGTGAGATGCCAGCTCCTTTCTTTCAGTCAGTAGCTTCAAACATTTCTGGTATATGAATAACATGTTTTTCAATGGCAAAAATCAATGAATATTGTAAATGCACAAACAGTAATTTCTCCGCATTGCAAGGTGCAATTCTGAAATTTTTTGCTTTTTCCTGCTCCTCTTAGCATGATAAAGAAGATTCAAAGAGAGTGAGATGCCAGCTCCTTTCATTCAGTCAGTAGCTTCAGTCATTTCTGGACGTTTTTCAATGGCAAAAATCAATGAATATTGTAAATGCACAAACAGTAATTTCTCCGCATTGCAAGGTGCAATTCTGAAATTTTTTGCTTTTTCCTGCTCCTCTTAGCATGACAAAGAAGATTCAAAGAGAGTGAGATGCCAGCTGCTTTCATTCAGTCAGTAGCTTCAATCATTTCTGGACGTTTTTCAATGGCAAAAATCAATGAATATTGTAAATGCACAAACAGTAATTTCTCCGCATTGCAAGGTGCAATTCTGAAATTTTTTGCTTTTTCCTGCTCCTCTTAGCATGATAAAGAAGATTCAAAGAGAGTGAGATGCCAGCTCCTTTCATTCAGTCAGTAGCTTCAAACATTTCTGGACGTTTTTCAATGGCAAAAATCAATGAATATTGTAAATGCACAAACAGTAATTTCTCCGCATTGCAAAGTGCAATTCTGAAATTTTTTGCTTTTTCCTGCTCCTCTTAGCAAGATAAAGAAGATTCAAAGAGAATGAGATGCCAGCTCTTTTCATTCAGTCAGTAGCTTCAAACATTTCTGGTATATGAATAACATGATGTTTTTCAATGGCAAAAATCAATGAATATTGTAAATGCACAAACAGTAATTTCTCCGCATTGCAAGGTGCAATTCTGAAATTTTTTGCTTTTTCCTGCTCCTCTTAGCATGATAAAGAAGATTCAAAGAGAGTGAGATGCCAGCTCCTTTCATTCAGTCAGTAGCTTCAATCATTTCTGGATGTTTTTCAATGGCAAAAATCAATGAATATTGTAAATGCACAAACAGTAATTTCTCCGCATTGCAAGGTGCAATTCTGAAATTTTTTGCTTTTTCCTGCTCCTCTTAGCATGATAAAGAAGATTCAAAGAGAGTGAGATGCCAGCTCTTTTCATTCAGTCAGTAGCTTCAAACATTTCTGGGATATGAATAACATGATGTTTTTCAATGGCAAAAATCAATGAATATTGTAAATGCACAAACAGTAATTTCTCCGCATTGCAAGGTGCAATTCTGAAATTTTTTGCTTTTTCCTGCTCCTCTTAGCATGATAAAGAAGATTCAAAGAGAGTGAGATGCCAGCTCCTTTCATTCAGTCAGTAGCTTCAATAATTTCTGGATGTTTTTCAATGGCAAAAATCAATGAATATTGTAAATGCACAAACAGTAATTTCTCCGCATTGCAAGGTGCAATTCTGAAATTTTTTGCTTTTTCCTGCTCCTCTTAGCATGATAAAGAAGATTCAAAGAGAGTGAGATGCCAGCTCCTTTCATTCAGTCAGTAGCTTCAATCATTTCTGGTATATGAATAACATAATGTTTTTTAATGGCAAAAATCAATGAATATTGTAAATGCACAAACAGTAATTTCTCCGCATTGCAAGGTGCAATTCTGAATTTTTTTGCTTTTTCCTGCTCCTCTTAGCATGATAAAGAAGATTCAAAGAGAGTGAGATGCCAGCTCCTTTCATTCAGTCAGTAGCTTCAATCATTTCTGGACGTTTTTCAATGGCAAAAATCAATGAATATTGTAAAAGCACAAACAGTAATTTCTCCGCATTGCAAGGTGCAATTCTGAAATTTTTTGCTTTTTCCTGCTCCTCTTAGCATGATAAAGAAGATTCAAAGAGAGTGAGATGCCAGCTCCTTTCATTCAGTCAGTAGCTTCAATCATTTCTGGTATATGAATAACATGATGTTTTTCAATGGCAAAAATCAATGAATATTGTAAATGCACAAACAGTAATTTCTCCGCATTGCAAGGTGCAATTCTGAATTTTTTTGCTTTTTCCTGCTCCTCTTAGCATGATAAAGAAGATTCAAAGAGAGTGAGATGCCAGCTCCTTTCATTCAGTCAGTAGCTTCAAACATTTCTGGTATATGAATAACATGTTTTTCAATGGCAAAAATCAATGAATATTGTAAATGCACAAACAGTAATTTCTCCGCATTGCAAGGTGCAATTCTGAAATTTTTTGCTTTTTCCTGCTCCTCTTAGCATGATAAAGAAGATTCAAAGAGAGTGAGATGCCAGCTCCTTTCATTCAGTCAGTAGCTTCAAACATTTCTGGACGTTTTTCAATGGCAAAAATCAATGAATATTGTAAATGCACAAACAGTAATTTCTCCGCATTGCAAAGTGCAATTCTGAAATTTTTTGCTTTTTCCTGCTCCTCTTAGCAAGATAAAGAAGATTCAAAGAGAATGAGATGCCAGCTCTTTTCATTCAGTCAGTAGCTTCAAACATTTCTGGTATATGAATAACATGATGTTTTTCAATGGCAAAAATCAATGAATATTGTAAATGCACAAACAGTAATTTCTCCGCATTGCAAGGTGCAATTCTGAAATTTTTTGCTTTTTCCTGCTCCTCTTAGCATGATAAAGAAGATTCAAAGAGAGTGAGATGCCAGCTCCTTTCATTCAGTCAGTAGCTTCAATCATTTCTGGATGTTTTTCAATGGCAAAAATCAATGAATATTGTAAATGCACAAACAGTAATTTCTCCGCATTGCAAGGTGCAATTCTGAAATTTTTTGCTTTTTCCTGCTCCTCTTAGCATGATAAAGAAGATTCAAAGAGAGAGAGATGCCAGCTCTTTTCATTCAGTCAGTAGCTTCAATCATTTCTGGATGTTTTTCAATGGCAAAAATCAATGAATATTGTAAATGCACAAACAGTAATTTCTCCGCATTGCAAGGTGCAATTCTGAAATTTTTTGCTTTTTCCTGCTCCTCTTAGCATGATAAAGAAGATTCAAAGAGAGTGAGATGCCAGCTCCTTTCATTCAGTCAGTAGCTTCAATCATTTCTGGTATATGAATAACATAATGTTTTTTAATGGCAAAAATCAATGAATATTGTAAATGCACAAACAGTAATTTCTCCGCATTGCAAGGTGCAATTCTGAATTTTTTTGCTTTTTCCTGCTCCTCTTAGCATGATAAAGAAGATGCAAAGAGAGTGAGATGCCAGCTCCTGTCATTCAGTCAGTAGCTTCAATCATTTCTGGACGTTTTTCAATGGCAAAAATCAATGAATATTGTAAAAGCACAAACAGTAATTTCTCCGCATTGCAAGGTGCAATTCTGAAATTTTTTGCTTTTTCCTGCTCCTCTTAGCATGATAAAGAAGATTCAAAGAGAGTGAGATGCCAGCTCCTTTCATTCAGTCAGTAGCTTCAATCATTTCTGGTATATGAATAACATGATGTTTTTCAATGGCAAAAATCAATGAATATTGTAAATGCACAAACAGTAATTTCTCCGCATTGCAAGGTGCAATTCTGAATTTTTTTGCTTTTTCCTGCTCCTCTTAGCATGATAAAGAAGATTCAAAGAGAGTGAGATGCCAGCTCCTTTCATTCAGTCAGTAGCTTCAAACATTTCTGGTATATGAATAACATGTTTTTCAATGGCAAAAATCAATGAATATTGTAAATGCACAAACAGTAATTTCTCCGCATTGCAAGGTGCAATTCTGAAATTTTTTGCTTTTTCCTGCTCCTCTTAGCATGATAAAGAAGATTCAAAGAGAGTGAGATGCCAGCTCCTTTCATTCAGTCAGTAGCTTCAATCATTTCTGGACGTTTTTCAATGGCAAAAATCAATGAATATTGTAAATGCACAAACAGTAATTTCTCCGCATTGCAAGGTGCAATTCTGAAATTTTTTGCTTTTTCCTGCTCCTCTTAGCATGACAAAGAAGATTCAAAGAGAGTGAGATGCCAGCTGCTTTCATTCAGTCAGTAGCTTCAATCATTTCTGGACGTTTTTCAATGGCAAAAATCAATGAATATTGTAAATGCACAAACAGTAATTTCTCCGCATTGCAAGGTGCAATTCTGAAATTTTTTGCTTTTTCCTGCTCCTCTTAGCATGATAAAGAAGATTCAAAGAGAGTGAGATGCCAGCTCCTTTCATTCAGTCAGTAGCTTCAAACATTTCTGGACGTTTTTCAATGGCAAAAATCAATGAATATTGTAAATGCACAAACAGTAATTTCTCCGCATTGCAAAGTGCAATTCTGAAATTTTTTGCTTTTTCCTGCTCCTCTTAGCAAGATAAAGAAGATTCAAAGAGAATGAGATGCCAGCTCTTTTCATTCAGTCAGTAGCTTCACACATTTCTGGTATATGAATAACATGATGTTTTTCAATGGCAAAAATCAATGAATATTGTAAATGCACAAACAGTAATTTCTCCGCATTGCAAGGTGCAATTCTGAATTTTTTTGCTTTTTCCTGCTCCTCTTAGCATGATAAAGAAGATTCAAAGAGAGTGAGATGCCAGCTCCTTTCATTCAGTCAGTAGCTTCAAACATTTCTGGTATATGAATAACATGTTTTTCAATGGCAAAAATCAATGAATATTGTAAATGCACAAACAGTAATTTCTCCGCATTGCAAGGTGCAATTCTGAAATTTTTTGCTTTTTCCTGCTCCTCTTAGCATGACAAAGAAGATTCAAAGAGAGTGAGATGCCAGCTGCTTTCATTCAGTCAGTAGCTTCAATCATTTCTGGACGTTTTTCAATGGCAAAAATCAATGAATATTGTAAATGCACAAACAGTAATTTCTCCGCATTGCAAGGTGCAATTCTGAAATTTTTTGCTTTTTCCTGCTCCTCTTAGCATGATAAAGAAGATTCAAAGAGAGTGAGATGCCAGCTCCTTTCATTCAGTCAGTAGCTTCAGTCATTTCTGGACGTTTTTCAATGGCAAAAATCAATGAATATTGTAAATGCACAAACAGTAATTTCTCCGCATTGCAAGGTGCAATTCTGAAATTTTTTGCTTTTTCCTGCTCCTCTTAGCATGACAAAGAAGATTCAAAGAGAGTGAGATGCCAGCTGCTTTCATTCAGTCAGTAGCTTCAATCATTTCTGGACGTTTTTCAATGGCAAAAATCAATGAATATTGTAAATGCACAAACAGTAATTTCTCCGCATTGCAAGGTGCAATTCTGAAATTTTTTGCTTTTTCCTGCTCCTCTTAGCATGATAAAGAAGATTCAAAGAGAGTGAGATGCCAGCTCCTTTCATTCAGTCAGTAGCTTCAAACATTTCTGGACGTTTTTCAATGGCAAAAATCAATGAATATTGTAAATGCACAAACAGTAATTTCTCCGCATTGCAAAGTGCAATTCTGAAATTTTTTGCTTTTTCCTGCTCCTCTTAGCAAGATAAAGAAGATTCAAAGAGAATGAGATGCCAGCTCTTTTCATTCAGTCAGTAGCTTCAAACATTTCTGGTATATGAATAACATGATGTTTTTCAATGGCAAAAATCAATGAATATTGTAAATGCACAAACAGTAATTTCTCCGCATTGCAAGGTGCAATTCTGAAATTTTTTGCTTTTTCCTGCTCCTCTTAGCATGATAAAGAAGATTCAAAGAGAGTGAGATGCCAGCTCCTTTCATTCAGTCAGTAGCTTCAATCATTTCTGGATGTTTTTCAATGGCAAAAATCAATGAATATTGTAAATGCACAAACAGTAATTTCTCCGCATTGCAAGGTGCAATTCTGAAATTTTTTGCTTTTTCCTGCTCCTCTTAGCATGATAAAGAAGATTCAAAGAGAGTGAGATGCCAGCTCTTTTCATTCAGTCAGTAGCTTCAAACATTTCTGGTATATGAATAACATGATGTTTTTCAATGGCAAAAATCAATGAATATTGTAAATGCACAAACAGTAATTTCTCCGCATTGCAAGGTGCAATTCTGAAATTTTTTGCTTTTTCCTGCTCCTCTTAGCATGATAAAGAAGATTCAAAGAGAGTGAGATGCCAGCTCCTTTCATTCAGTCAGTAGCTTCAATCATTTCTGGATGTTTTTCAATGGCAAAAATCAATGAATATTGTAAATGCACAAACAGTAATTTCTCCGCATTGCAAGGTGCAATTCTGAAATTTTTTGCTTTTTCCTGCTCCTCTTAGCATGATAAAGAAGATTCAAAGAGAGTGAGATGCCAGCTCCTTTCATTCAGTCAGTAGCTTCAATCATTTCTGGTATATGAATAACATAATGTTTTTTAATGGCAAAAATCAATGAATATTGTAAATGCACAAACAGTAATTTCTCCGCATTGCAAGGTGCAATTCTGAATTTTTTTGCTTTTTCCTGCTCCTCTTAGCATGATAAAGAAGATTCAAAGAGAGTGAGATGCCAGCTCCTTTCATTCAGTCAGTAGCTTCAATCATTTCTGGACGTTTTTCAATGGCAAAAATCAATGAATATTGTAAAAGCAGAAACAGTAATTTCTCCGCATTGCAAGGTGCAATTCTGAAATTTTTTGCTTTTTCCTGCTCCTCTTAGCATGATAAAGAAGATTCAAAGAGAGTGAGATGCCAGCTCCTTTCATTCAGTCAGTAGCTTCAATCATTTCTGGTATATGAATAACATGATGTTTTTCAATGGCAAAAATCAATGAATATTGTAAATGCACAAACAGTAATTTCTCCGCATTGCAAGGTGCAATTCTGAATTTTTTTGCTTTTTCCTGCTCCTCTTAGCATGAAAAAGAAGATTCAAAGAGAGTGAGATGCCAGCTCCTTTCATTCAGTCAGTAGCTTCAAACATTTCTGGTATATGAATAACATGTTTTTCAATGGCAAAAATCAATGAATATTGTAAATGCACAAACAGTAATTTCTCCGCATTGCAAGGTGCAATTCTGAAATTTTTTGCTTTTTCCTGCTCCTCTTAGCATGATAAAGAAGATTCAAAGAGTGTGAGATGCCAGCTCCTTTCATTCAGTCAGTAGCTTCAATCATTTCTGGACGTTTTTCAATGGCAAAAATCAATGAATATTGTAAATGCACAAACAGTAATTTCTCCGCATTGCAAGGTGCAATTCTGAAATTTTTTGCTTTTTCCTGCTCCTCTTAGCATGATAAAGAAGATTCAAAGAGAGTGAGATGCCAGCTCCTTTCATTCAGTCAGTAGCTTCAAACATTTCTGGACGTTTTTCAATGGCAAAAATCAATGAATATTGTAAATGCACAAACAGTAATTTCTCCGCATTGCAAAGTGCAATTCTGAAATTTTTTGCTTTTTCCTGCTCCTCTTAGCAAGATAAAGAAGATTCAAAGAGAATGAGATGCCAGCTCTTTTCATTCAGTCAGTAGCTTCAAACATTTCTGGTATATGAATAACATGATGTTTTTCAATGGCAAAAATCAATGAATATTGTAAATGCACAAACAGTAATTTCTCCGCATTGCAAGGTGCAATTCTGAAATTTTTTGCTTTTTCCTGCTCCTCTTAGCATGATAAAGAAGATTCAAAGAGAGTGAGATGCCAGCTCCTTTCATTCAGTCAGTAGCTTCAAACATTTCTGGACGTTTTTCAATGGCAAAAATCAATGAATATTGTAAATGCACAAACAGTAATTTCTCCGCATTGCAAAGTGCAATTCTGAAATTTTTTGCTTTTTCCTGCTCCTCTTAGCAAGATAAAGAAGATTCAAAGAGAGTGAGATGCCAGCTCTTTTCATTCAGTCAGTAGCTTCAAACATTTCTGGTATATGAATAACATGATGTTTTTCAATGGCAAAAATCAATGAATATTGTAAATGCACAAACAGTAATTTCTCTGCATTGCAAGGTGCAATTCTGAAATTTTTTGCTTTTTCCTGCTCCTCTTTGCATGATAAAGAAGTTTCAAAGAGTGTGAGATGCCAGCTCCTTTCATTCAGTCAGTAGCTTCAATCATTTCTGGATGTTTTTCAATGGCAAAAATCAATGAATATTGTAAATGCACAAACAGTAATTTCTCCGCATTGCAAGGTGCAATTCTGAAATTTTTTGCTTTTTCCTGCTCCTCTTAGCATGATAAAGAAGATTCAAAGAGAGTGAGATGCCAGCTCTTTTCATTCAGTCAGTAGCTTCAAACATTTCTGGTATATGAATAACATGATGTTTTTCAATGGCAAAAATCAATGAATATTGTAAATGCACAAACAGTAATTTCTCCGCATTGCAAGGTGCAATTCTGAAATTTTTTGCTTTTTCCTTCTCCTCTTAGCATGATAAAGAAGATTCAAAGAGAGTGAGATGACAGCTCCTTTCATTCAGTCAGTAGCTTCAATCATTTCTGCATGTTTTTCAATGGCAAAAATCAATGAATATTGTAAATGCACAAACAGTAATTTCTCCGCATTGCAAGGTGCAATTCTGAAATTTTTTGCTTTTTCCTGCTCCTCTTAGCATGATAAAGAAGATTCAAAGAGAGTGAGATGCCAGCTCCTTTCATTCAGTCAGTAGCTTCAATCATTTCTGGTATATGAATAACATAATGTTTTTTAATGGCAAAAATCAATGAATATTGTAAATGCACAAACAGTAATTTCTCCGCATTGCAAGGTGCAATTCTGAATTTTTTTGCTTTTTCCTGCTCCTCTTAGCATGATAAAGAAGATTCAAAGAGAGTGAGATGCCAGCTCCTTTCATTCAGTCAGTAGCTTCAATCATTTCTGGACGTTTTTCAATGGCAAAAATCAATGAATATTGTAAAAGCACAAACAGTAATTTCTCCGCATTGCAAGGTGCAATTCTGAAATTTTTTGCTTTTTCCTGCTCCTCTTAGCATGATAAAGAAGATTCAAAGAGAGTGAGATGCCAGCTCCTTTCATTCAGTCAGTAGCTTCAATCATTTCTGGTATATGAATAACATGATGTTTTTCAATGGCAAAAATCAATGAATATTGTAAATGCACAAACAGTAATTTCTCCGCATTGCAAGGTGCAATTCTGAATTTTTTTGCTTTTTCCTGCTCCTCTTAGCATGATAAAGAAGATTCAAAGAGAGTGAGATGCCAGCTCCTTTCATTCAGTCAGTAGCTTCAAACATTTCTGGTATATGAATAACATGTTTTTCAATGGCAAAAATCAATGAATGTTGTAAATGCACAAACAGTAATTTCTCCGCATTGCAAGGTGCAATTCTGAAATTTTTTGCTTTTTCCTGCTCCTCTTAGCATGATAAAGAAGATTCAAAGAGAGTGAGATGCCAGCTCCTTTCATTCAGTCAGTAGCTTCAATCATTTCTGGACGTTTTTCAATGGCAAAAATCAATGAATATTGTAAATGCACAAACAGTAATTTCTCCGCATTGCAAGGTGCAATTCTGAAATTTTTTGCTTTTTCCTGCTCCTCTTAGCATGACAAAGAAGATTCAAAGAGAATGAGATGCCAGCTGCTTTCATTCAGTCAGTAGCTTCAATCATTTCTGGACGTTTTTCAATGGCAAAAATCAATGAATATTGTAAATGCACAAACAGTAATTTCTCCGCATTGCAAGGTGCAATTCTGAAATTTTTTGCTTTTTCCTGCTCCTCTTAGCATGATAAAGAAGATTCAAAGAGAGTGAGATGCCAGCTCCTTTCATTCAGTCAGTAGCTTCAAACATTTCTGGACGTTTTTCAATGGCAAAAATCAATGAATATTGTAAATGCACAAACAGTAATTTCTCCGCATTGCAAAGTGCAATTCTGAAATTTTTTGCTTTTTCCTGCTCCTCTTAGCAAGATAAAGAAGATTCAAAGAGAATGAGATGCCAGCTCTTTTCATTCAGTCAGTAGCTTCAAACATTTCTGGTATATGAATAACATGATGTTTTTCAATGGCAAAAATCAATGAATATTGTAAATGCACAAACAGTAATTTCTCCGCATTGCAAGGTGCAATTCTGAAATTTTTTGCTTTTTCCTGCTCCTCTTAGCATGATAAAGAAGATTCAAAGAGAGTGAGATGCCAGCTCCTTTCATTCAGTCAGTAGATTCAATCATTTCTGGATGTTTTTCAATGGCAAAAATCAATGAATATTGTAAATGCACAAACAGTAATTTCTCCGCATTGCAAGGTGCAATTCTGAAATTTTTTGCTTTTTCCTGCTCCTCTTAGCATGATAAAGAAGATTCAAAGAGAGTGAGATGCCAGCTCCTTTCATTCAGTCAGTAGCTTCAATCATTTCTGGACGTTTTTCAATGGCAAAAATCAATGAATATTGTAAATGCACAAACAGTAATTTCTCCGCATTGCAAGGTGCAATTCTGAAATTTTTTGCTTTTTCCTGCTCCTCTTAGCATGATAAAGAAGATTCAAAGAGAGTGAGATGCCAGCTCCTTTCATTCAGTCAGTAGCTTCAAACATTTCTGGTATATGAATAACATGATGTTTTTCAATGGCAAAAATCAATGAATATTGTAAATGCACAAACAGTAATTTCTCCGCATTGCAAGGTGCAATTCTGAAATTTTTTGCTTTTTCCTGCTCCTCTTAGCATGATAAAGAAGATTCAAAGAGAGTGAGATGCCAGCTCCTTTCATTCAGTCAGTAGCTTCAAACATTTCTGGTATATGAATAACATGTTTTTCAATGGCAAAAATCAATGAATATTGTAAATGCACAAACAGTAATTTCTCCGCATTGCAAGGTGCAATTCTGAAATTTTTTGCTTTTTCCTGCTCCTCTTAGCATGATAAAGAAGATTCAAAGAGAGTGAGATGCCAGCTCCTTTCATTCAGTCAGTAGCTTCAATCATTTCTGGACGTTTTTCAATGGCAAAAATCAATGAATATTGTAAATGCACAGACAGTAATTTCTCCGCATTGCAAGGTGCAATTCTGAAATTTTTTGCTTTTTCCTGCTCCTCTTAGCATGATAAAGAAGATTCAAAGAGAGTGAGATGTCAGCTCCTTTCATTCAGTCAGTAGCTTCAAACATTTCTGGTATATGAATAACATGATGTTTTTCAATGGCAAAAATCAATGAATATTGTAAATGCACAAACAGTAATTTCTCCGCATTGCAAGGTGCAATTCTGAAATTTTTTGCTTTTTCCTGCTCATCTTAGCATGATAAAGAAGATTCAAAGAGAGTAAGATGCCAGATCCTTTCATTCAGTCAGTAGCTTCAATCATTTCTGGATGTTTTTCAATGGCAAAAATCAATGAATATTGTAAATGCACAAACAGTAATTTCTCCGCATTGCAAGGTGCAATTCTGAATTTTTTTGCTTTTTCCTGCTCCTCTTAGCATGATAAAGAAGATTCAAAGAGAGTGAGATGCCAGCTTCTTTCATTCAGTCAGTAGCTTCAATCATTTCTGGACGTTTTTCAATGGCAAAAATCAATGAATATTGTAAATGCACAAACAGTAATTTCTCCGCATTGCAAGGTGCAATTCTGAAATTTTTTGCTTTTTCCTGCTCCTCTTAGCATGATAAAGAAGATTCAAAGAGAATGATATGCCAGCTCCTTTCATTCAGTCAGTAGCTTCAATCATTTCTGGACGTTTTTCAATGGCAAAAATCAATGAATATTGTAAATGCACATACAGTAATTTCTCCGCATTGCAAGGTGCAATTCTGAAATTTTTTGCTTTTTCCTGCTCCTCTTTGCATGATAAAGAAGATTCAAAGAGAATGATATGCCAGCTCCTTTCATTCAGTCAGTAGCTTCAATCATTTCTGGACGTTTTTCAATGGCAAAAATCAATGAATATTGTAAATGCACATACAGTAATTTCTCCGCATTGCAAGGTGCAATTCTGAAATTTTTTGCTTTTTCCTGCTCCTCTTAGCATGATAAAGAAGATTCAAAGAGAGTGAGATGCCAGCTCCTTTCATTCAGTCAGTAGCTTCAATCATTTCTGGACGTTTTTCAATGGCAAAAATCAATGAATATTGTAAATGCACAAACAGTAATTTCTCCGCATTGCAAGGTGCAATTCTAAAATTTTTTGCTTTTTCTTGCTCCTCTTAGCATGATAAAGAAGATTCAATGAGAGTGAGATGCCAGCTCCTTTCATTCAGTCAGTAGCTTCAAACATTTCTGGTATATGAATAACATGATGTTTTTCAATTTCAAAAATCAATGAATATTGTAAATGCACAAACAGTAATTTCTCCTCATTGCAAGGTGCAATTCTGAAATTTTTTGCTTTTTCCTGCTCCTCTTAGCATGATAAAGAAGATTCAAAGAGAGTGAGATGCCAGCTCCTTTCATTCAGTCAGTAGCTTCAATCATTTCTGGACGTTTTTCAATGGCAAAAATCAATGAATATTGTAAATGCACAAACAGTAATTTCTCCGCATTGCAATGTGCAATTCTGAAATTTTTTGCTTTTTCCTGCTCCTCTTAGCATGATAAAGAAGATTGAAAGAAAGTGAGATGCCAGCTCCTTTCATTCAGTCAGTAGCTTCAATCATTTCTGGACGTTTTTCAATGGCAAAAATCAATGAATATTGTAAATGCACAGACAGTAATTTCTCCGCATTGCAAGGTGCAATTCTGAAATTTTTTGCTTTTTCCTGCTCCTCTTAGCATGATAAAGAAGATTCAAAGAGAGTGAGATGTCAGCTCCTTTCATTCAGTCAGTAGCTTCAAACATTTCTGGTATATGAATAACATGATGTTTTTCAATGGCAAAAATCAATGAATATTGTAAATGCACAAACAGTAATTTCTCCGCATTGCAAGGTGCAATTCTGAATTTTTTTGCTTTTTCCTGCTCCTCTTAGCATGATAAAGAAGATTCAAAGAGAGTGAGATGCCAGCTCCTTTCATTCAGTCAGTAGCTTCAAACATTTCTGGTATATGAATAACATGTTTTTCAATGGCAAAAATCAATGAATATTGTAAATGCACAAACAGTAATTTCTCCGCATTGCAAGGTGCAATTCTGAAATTTTTTGCTTTTTCCTGCTCCTCTTAGCATGATAAAGAAGATTCAAAGAGAGTGAGATGCCAGCTCCTTTCATTCAGTCAGTAGCTTCAATCATTTCTGGACGTTTTTCAATGGCAAAAATCAATGAATATTGTAAATGCACAAACAGTAATTTCTCCGCATTGCAAGGTGCAATTCTGAAATTTTTTGCTTTTTCCTGCTCCTCTTAGCATGACAAAGAAGATTCAAAGAGAGTGAGATGCCAGCTGCTTTCATTCAGTCAGTAGCTTCAATCATTTCTGGACGTTTTTCAATGGCAAAAATCAATGAATATTGTAAATGCACAAACAGTAATTTCTCCGCATTGCAAGGTGCAATTCTGAAATTTTTTGCTTTTTCCTGCTCCTCTTAGCATGATAAAGAAGATTCAAAGAGAGTGAGATGCCAGCTCCTTTCATTCAGTCAGTAGCTTCAAACATTTCTGGACGTTTTTCAATGGCAAAAATCAATGAATATTGTAAATGCACAAACAGTAATTTCTCCGCATTGCAAAGTGCAATTCTGAAATTTTTTGCTTTTTCCTGCTCCTCTTAGCAAGATAAAGAAGATTCAAAGAGAATGAGATGCCAGCTCTTTTCATTCAGTCAGTAGCTTCAAACATTTCTGGTATATGAATAACATGATGTTTTTCAATGGCAAAAATCAATGAATATTGTAAATGCACAAACAGTAATTTCTCCGCATTGCAAGGTGCAATTCTGAATTTTTTTGCTTTTTCCTGCTCCTCTTAGCATGATAAAGAAGATTCAAAGAGAGTGAGATGCCAGCTCCTTTCATTCAGTCAGTAGCTTCAAACATTTCTGGTATATGAATAACATGTTTTTCAATGGCAAAAATCAATGAATATTGTAAATGCACAAACAGTAATTTCTCCGCATTGCAAGGTGCAATTCTGAAATTTTTTGCTTTTTCCTGCTCCTCTTAGCATGACAAAGAAGATTCAAAGAGAGTGAGATGCCAGCTGCTTTCATTCAGTCAGTAGCTTCAATCATTTCTGGACGTTTTTCAATGGCAAAAATCAATGAATATTGTAAATGCACAAACAGTAATTTCTCCGCATTGCAAGGTGCAATTCTGAAATTTTTTGCTTTTTCCTGCTCCTCTTAGCATGATAAAGAAGATTCAAAGAGAGTGAGATGCCAGCTCCTTTCATTCAGTCAGTAGCTTCAGTCATTTCTGGACGTTTTTCAATGGCAAAAATCAATGAATATTGTAAATGCACAAACAGTAATTTCTCCGCATTGCAAGGTGCAATTCTGAAATTTTTTGCTTTTTCCTGCTCCTCTTAGCATGACAAAGAAGATTCAAAGAGAGTGAGATGCCAGCTGCTTTCATTCAGTCAGTAGCTTCAATCATTTCTGGACGTTTTTCAATGGCAAAAATCAATGAATATTGTAAATGCACAAACAGTAATTTCTCCGCATTGCAAGGTGCAATTCTGAAATTTTTTGCTTTTTCCTGCTCCTCTTAGCATGATAAAGAAGATTCAAAGAGAGTGAGATGCCAGCTCCTTTCATTCAGTCAGTAGCTTCAAACATTTCTGGACGTTTTTCAATGGCAAAAATCAATGAATATTGTAAATGCACAAACAGTAATTTCTCCGCATTGCAAAGTGCAATTCTGAAATTTTTTGCTTTTTCCTGCTCCTCTTAGCAAGATAAAGAAGATTCAAAGAGAATGAGATGCCAGCTCTTTTCATTCAGTCAGTAGCTTCAAACATTTCTGGTATATGAATAACATGATGTTTTTCAATGGCAAAAATCAATGAATATTGTAAATGCACAAACAGTAATTTCTCCGCATTGCAAGGTGCAATTCTGAAATTTTTTGCTTTTTCCTGCTCCTCTTAGCATGATAAAGAAGATTCAAAGAGAGTGAGATGCCAGCTCCTTTCATTCAGTCAGTAGCTTCAATCATTTCTGGATGTTTTTCAATGGCAAAAATCAATGAATATTGTAAATGCACAAACAGTAATTTCTCCGCATTGCAAGGTGCAATTCTGAAATTTTTTGCTTTTTCCTGCTTCTCTTAGCATGATAAAGAAGATTCAAAGAGAGTGAGATGCCAGCTCTTTTCATTCAGTCAGTAGCTTCAAACATTTCTGGTATATGAATAACATGATGTTTTTCAATGGCAAAAATCAATGAATATTGTAAATGCACAAACAGTAATTTCTCCGCATTGCAAGGTGCAATTCTGAAATTTTTTGCTTTTTCCTGCTCCTCTTAGCATGATAAAGAAGATTCAAAGAGAGTGAGATGCCAGCTCCTTTCATTCAGTCAGTAGCTTCAATCATTTCTGGATGTTTTTCAATGGCAAAAATCAATGAATATTGTAAATGCACAAACAGTAATTTCTCCGCATTGCAAGGTGCAATTCTGAAATTTTTTGCTTTTTCCTGCTCCTCTTAGCATGATAAAGAAGATTCAAAGAGAGTGAGATGCCAGCTCCTTTCATTCAGTCAGTAGCTTCAATCATTTCTGGTATATGAATAACATAATGTTTTTTAATGGCAAAAATCAATGAATATTGTAAATGCACAAACAGTAATTTCTCCGCATTGCAAGGTGCAATTCTGAATTTTTTTGCTTTTTCCTGCTCCTCTTAGCATGATAAAGAAGATTCAAAGAGAGTGAGATGCCAGCTCCTTTCATTCAGTCAGTAGCTTCAATCATTTCTGGACGTTTTTCAATGGCAAAAATCAATGAATATTGTAAAAGCAGAAACAGTAATTTCTCCGCATTGCAAGGTGCAATTCTGAAATTTTTTGCTTTTTCCTGCTCCTCTTAGCATGATAAAGAAGATTCAAAGAGAGTGAGATGCCAGCTCCTTTCATTCAGTCAGTAGCTTCAATCATTTCTGGTATATGAATAACATGATGTTTTTCAATGGCAAAAATCAATGAATATTGTAAATGCACAAACAGTAATTTCTCCGCATTGCAAGGTGCAATTCTGAATTTTTTTGCTTTTTCCTGCTCCTCTTAGCATGAAAAAGAAGATTCAAAGAGAGTGAGATGCCAGCTCCTTTCATTCAGTCAGTAGCTTCAAACATTTCTGGTATATGAATAACATGTTTTTCAATGGCAAAAATCAATGAATATTGTAAATGCACAAACAGTAATTTCTCCGCATTGCAAGGTGCAATTCTGAAATTTTTTGCTTTTTCCTGCTCCTCTTAGCATGATAAAGAAGATTCAAAGAGAGTGAGATGCCAGCTCCTTTCATTCAGTCAGTAGCTTCAATCATTTCTGGACGTTTTTCAATGGCAAAAATCAATGAATATTGTAAATGCACAAACAGTAATTTCTCCGCATTGCAAGGTGCAATTCTGAAATTTTTTGCTTTTTCCTGCTCCTCTTAGCATGATAAAGAAGATTCAAAGAGAGTGAGATGCCAGCTCCTTTCATTCAGTCAGTAGCTTCAAACATTTCTGGACGTTTTTCAATGGCAAAAATCAATGAATATTGTAAATGCACAAACAGTAATTTCTCCGCATTGCAAAGTGCAATTCTGAAATTTTTTGCTTTTTCCTGCTCCTCTTAGCAAGATAAAGAAGATTCAAAGAGAATGAGATGCCAGCTCTTTTCATTCAGTCAGTAGCTTCAAACATTTCTGGTATATGAATAACATGATGTTTTTCAATGGCAAAAATCAATGAATATTGTAAATGCACAAACAGTAATTTCTCCGCATTGCAAGGTGCAATTCTGAAATTTTTTGCTTTTTCCTGCTCCTCTTAGCATGATAAAGAAGATTCAAAGAGAGTGAGATGCCAGCTCCTTTCATTCAGTCAGTAGCTTCAAACATTTCTGGACGTTTTTCAATGGCAAAAATCAATGAATATTGTAAATGCACAAACAGTAATTTCTCCGCATTGCAAAGTGCAATTCTGAAATTTTTTGCTTTTTCCTGCTCCTCTTAGCAAGATAAAGAAGATTCAAAGAGAGTGAGATGCCAGCTCTTTTCATTCAGTCAGTAGCTTCAAACATTTCTGGTATATGAATAACATGATGTTTTTCAATGGCAAAAATCAATGAATATTGTAAATGCACAAACAGTAATTTCTCTGCATTGCAAGGTGCAATTCTGAAATTTTTTGCTTTTTCCTGCTCCTCTTAGCATGATAAAGAAGTTTCAAAGAGTGTGAGATGCCAGCTCCTTTCATTCAGTCAGTAGCTTCAATCATTTCTGGATGTTTTTCAATGGCAAAAATCAATGAATATTGTAAATGCACAAACAGTAATTTCTCCGCATTGCAAGGTGCAATTCTGAAATTTTTTGCTTTTTCCTGCTCCTCTTAGCATGATAAAGAAGATTCAAAGAGAGTGAGATGCCAGCTCTTTTCATTCAGTCAGTAGCTTCAAACATTTCTGGTATATGAATAACATGATGTTTTTCAATGGCAAAAATCAATGAATATTGTAAATGCACAAACAGTAATTTCTCCGCATTGCAAGGTGCAATTCTGAAATTTTTTGCTTTTTCCTTCTCCTCTTAGCATGATAAAGAAGATTCAAAGAGAGTGAGATGACAGCTCCTTTCATTCAGTCAGTAGCTTCAATCATTTCTGCATGTTTTTCAATGGCAAAAATCAATGAATATTGTAAATGCACAAACAGTAATTTCTCCGCATTGCAAGGTGCAATTCTGAAATTTTTTGCTTTTTCCTGCTCCTCTTAGCATGATAAAGAAGATTCAAAGAGAGTGAGATGCCAGCTCCTTTCATTCAGTCAGTAGCTTCAATCATTTCTGGTATATGAATAACATAATGTTTTTTAATGGCAAAAATCAATGAATATTGTAAATGCACAAACAGTAATTTCTCCGCATTGCAAGGTGCAATTCTGAATTTTTTTGCTTTTTCCTGCTCCTCTTAGCATGATAAAGAAGATTCAAAGAGAGTGAGATGCCAGCTCCTTTCATTCAGTCAGTAGCTTCAATCATTTCTGGACGTTTTTCAATGGCAAAAATCAATGAATATTGTAAAAGCACAAACAGTAATTTCTCCGCATTGCAAGGTGCAATTCTGAAATTTTTTGCTTTTTCCTGCTCCTCTTTGCATGATAAAGAAGATTCAAAGAGAGTGAGATGCCAGCTCCTTTCATTCAGTCAGTAGCTTCAATCATTTCTGGTATATGAATAACATGATGTTTTTCAATGGCAAAAATCAATGAATATTGTAAATGCACAAACAGTAATTTCTCCGCATTGCAAGGTGCAATTCTGAATTTTTTTGCTTTTTCCTGCTCCTCTTAGCATGATAAAGAAGATTCAAAGAGAGTGAGATGCCAGCTCCTTTCATTCAGTCAGTAGCTTCAAACATTTCTGGTATATGAATAACATGTTTTTCAATGGCAAAAATCAATGAATGTTGTAAATGCACAAACAGTAATTTCTCCGCATTGCAGGGTGCAATTCTGAAATTTTTTGCTTTTTCCTGCTCCTCTTAGCATGATAAAGAAGATTCAAAGAGAGTGAGATGCCAGCTCCTTTCATTCAGTCAGTAGCTTCAATCATTTCTGGACGTTTTTCAATGGCAAAAATCAATGAATATTGTAAATGCACAAACAGTAATTTCTCCGCATTGCAAGGTGCAATTCTGAAATTTTTTGCTTTTTCCTGCTCCTCTTAGCATGACAAAGAAGATTCAAAGAGAATGAGATGCCAGCTGCTTTCATTCAGTCAGTAGCTTCAATCATTTCTGGACGTTTTTCAATGGCAAAAATCAATGAATATTGTAAATGCACAAACAGTAATTTCTCCGCATTGCAAGGTGCAATTCTGAAATTTTTTGCTTTTTCCTGCTCCTCTTAGCATGATAAAGAAGATTCAAAGAGAGTGAGATGCCAGCTCCTTTCATTCAGTCAGTAGCTTCAAACATTTCTGGACGTTTTTCAATGGCAAAAATCAATGAATATTGTAAATGCACAAACAGTAATTTCTCCGCATTGCAAAGTGCAATTCTGAAATTTTTTGCTTTTTCCTGCTCCTCTTAGCAAGATAAAGAAGATTCAAAGAGAATGAGATGCCAGCTCTTTTCATTCAGTCAGTAGCTTCAAACATTTCTGGTATATGAATAACATGATGTTTTTCAATGGCAAAAATCAATGAATATTGTAAATGCACAAACAGTAATTTCTCCGCATTGCAAGGTGCAATTCTGAAATTTTTTGCTTTTTCCTGCTCCTCTTAGCATGATAAAGAAGATTCAAAGAGAGTGAGATGCCAGCTCCTTTCATTCAGTCAGTAGATTCAATCATTTCTGGATGTTTTTCAATGGCAAAAATCAATGAATATTGTAAATGCACAAACAGTAATTTCTCCGCATTGCAAGGTGCAATTCTGAAATTTTTTGCTTTTTCCTGCTCCTCTTAGCATGATAAAGAAGATTCAAAGAGAGTGAGATGCCAGCTCCTTTCATTCAGTCAGTAGCTTCAATCATTTCTGGACGTTTTTCAATGGCAAAAATCAATGAATATTGTAAATGCACAAACAGTAATTTCTCCGCATTGCAAGGTGCAATTCTGAAATTTTTTGCTTTTTCCTGCTCCTCTTAGCATGATAAAGAAGATTCAAAGAGAGTGAGATGCCAGCTCCTTTCATTCAGTCAGTAGCTTCAAACATTTCTGGTATATGAATAACATGATGTTTTTCAATGGCAAAAATCAATGAATATTGTAAATGCACAAACAGTAATTTCTCCGCATTGCAAGGTGCAATTCTGAAATTTTTTGCTTTTTCCTGCTCCTCTTAGCATGATAAAGAAGATTCAAAGAGAGTGAGATGCCAGCTCCTTTCATTCAGTCAGTAGCTTCAAACATTTCTGGTATATGAATAACATGTTTTTCAATGGCAAAAATCAATGAATATTGTAAATGCACAAACAGTAATTTCTCCGCATTGCAAGGTGCAATTCTGAAATTTTTTGCTTTTTCCTGCTCCTCTTAGCATGATAAAGAAGATTCAAAGAGAGTGAGATGCCAGCTCCTTTCATTCAGTCAGTAGCTTCAATCATTTCTGGACGTTTTTCAATGGCAAAAATCAATGAATATTGTAAATGCACAGACAGTAATTTCTCCGCATTGCAAGGTGCAATTCTGAAATTTTTTGCTTTTTCCTGCTCCTCTTAGCATGATAAAGAAGATTCAAAGAGAGTGAGATGTCAGCTCCTTTCATTCAGTCAGTAGCTTCAAACATTTCTGGTATATGAATAACATGATGTTTTTCAATGGCCAAAATCAATGAATATTGTAAATGCACAAACAGTAATTTCTCCGCATTGCAAGGTGCAATTCTGAAATTTTTTGCTTTTTCCTGCTCCTCTTAGCATGATAAAGAAGATTCAAAGAGAGTAAGATGCCAGATCCTTTCATTCAGTCAGTAGCTTCAATCATTTCTGGACGTTTTTCAATGGCAAAAATCAATGAATATTGTAAATGCACAAACAGTAATTTCTCCGCATTGCAAGGTGCAATTCTGAATTTTTTTGCTTTTTCCTGCTCCTCTTAGCATGATAAAGAAGATTCAAAGAGAGTGAGATGCCAGCTTCTTTCATTCAGTCAGTAGCTTCAATCATTTCTGGACGTTTTTCAATGGCAAAAATCAATGAATATTGTAAATGCACAAACAGTAATTTCTCCGCATTGCAAGGTGCAATTCTGAAATTTTTTTCTTTTTCCTGCTCCTCTTAGCATGATAAAGAAGATTCAAAGAGAATGATATGCCAGCTCCTTTCATTCAGTCAGTAGCTTCAATCATTTCTGGACGTTTTTCAATGGCAAAAATCAATGAATATTGTAAATGCACATACAGTAATTTCTCCGCATTGCAAGGTGCAATTCTGAAATTTTTTGCTTTTTCCTGCTCCTCTTTGCATGATAAAGAAGATTCAAAGAGAATGATATGCCAGCTCCTTTCATTCAGTCAGTAGCTTCAATCATTTCTGGACGTTTTTCAATGGCAAAAATCAATGAATATTGTAAATGCACATACAGTAATTTCTCCGCATTGCAAGGTGCAATTCTGAAATTTTTTGCTTTTTCCTGCTCCTCTTTGCATGATAAAGAAGATTCAAAGAGAATGATATGCCAGCTCCTTTCATTCAGTCAGTAGCTTCAATCATTTCTGGACGTTTTTCAATGGCAAAAATCAATGAATATTGTAAATGCACATACAGTAATTTCTCCGCATTGCAAGGTGCAATTCTGCAATTTTTTGCTTTTTCCTGCTCCTCTTAGCATGATAAAGAAGATTCAAAGAGAGTGAGATGCCAGCTCCTTTCATTCAGTCAGTAGCTTCAATCATTTCTGGACGTTTTTCAATGGCAAAAATCAATGAATATTGTAAATGCACAAACAGTAATTTCTCCGCATTGCAAGGTGCAATTCTAAAATTTTTTGCTTTTTCTTGCTCCTCTTAGCATGATAAAGAAGATTCAATGAGAGTGAGATGCCAGCTCCTTTCATTCAGTCAGTAGCTTCAAACATTTCTGGTATATGAATAACATGATGTTTTTCAATTTCAAAAATCAATGAATATTGTAAATGCACAAACAGTAATTTCTCCTCATTGCAAGGTGCAATTCTGAAATTTTTTGCTTTTTCCTGCTCCTCTTAGCATGATAAAGAAGATTCAAAGAGAGTGAGATGCCAGCTCCTTTCATTCAGTCAGTAGCTTCAATCATTTCTGGACGTTTTTCAATGGCAAAAATCAATGAATATTGTAAATGCACAAACAGTAATTTCTCCGCATTGCAATGTGCAATTCTGAAATTTTTTGCTTTTTCCTGCTCCTCTTAGCATGATAAAGAAGATTGAAAGAAAGTGAGATGCCAGCTCCTTTCATTCAGTCAGTAGCTTCAATCATTTCTGGACGTTTTTCAATGGCAAAAATCAATGAATATTGTAAATGCACAGACAGTAATTTCTCCGCATTGCAAGGTGCAATTCTGAAATTTTTTGCTTTTTCCTGCTCCTCTTAGCATGATAAAGAAGATTCAAAGAGAGTGAGATGTCAGCTCCTTTCATTCAGTCAGTAGCTTCAAACATTTCTGGTATATGAATAACATGATGTTTTTCAATGGCAAAAATCAATGAATATTGTAAATGCACAAACAGTAATTTCTCCGCATTGCAAGGTGCAATTCTGAAATTTTTTGCTTTTTCCTGCTCCTCTTAGCATGGTAAAGAAGATTCAAAGAGAGTAAGATGCCAGATCCTTTCATTCAGTCAGTAGCTTCAATCATTTCTGGACGTTTTTCAATGGCAAAAATCAATGAATATTGTAAATGCACAAACAGTAATTTCTCCGCATTGCAAGGTGCAATTCTGAAATTTTTTGCTTTTTCCTGCTCCTCTTAGCATGATAAAGAAGATTCAAAGAGAATGATATGCCAGCTCCTTTCATTCAGTCAGTAGCTTCAATCATTTCTGGACGTTTTTCAATGGCAAAAATCAATGAATATTGTAAATGCACATACAGTAATTTCTCCGCATTGCAAGGTGCAATTCTGAAATTTTTTGCTTTTTCCTGCTCCTCTTAGCATGATAAAGAAGATTCAAAGAGAGTGAGATGTCAGCTCCTTTCATTCAGTCAGTAGCTTCAAACATTTCTGGTATATTAATAACATGATGTTTTTCAATGGCAAAAATCAATGAATATTGTAAATGCACAAACAGTAATTTCTCCGCATTGCAAGGTGCAATTCTGAAATTTTTTGCTTTTTCCTGCTCCTCTTAGCATGATAAAGAAGATTCAAAGAGAGTAAGATGCCAGATCCTTTCATTCAGTCAGTAGCTTCAATCATTTCTGGACGTTTTTCAATGGCAAAAATCAATGAATATTGTAAATGCACAAACAGTAATTTCTCCGCATTGCAAGGTGCAATTCTGAAATTTTTTGCTTTTTCCTGCTCCTCTTAGCATGATAAAGAAGATTCAAAGAGAGTGAGATGCCAGCTCCTTTCATTCAGTCAGTAGCTTCAATCATTTCTGGTATATGAATAACATGATGTTTTTCAATGGCAAAAATCAATGAATATTGTAAATGCACAAACAGTAATTTCTCCGCATTGCAAGGTGCAATTCTGAATTTTTTTGCTTTTTCCTGCTCCTCTTAGCATGATAAAGAAGATTCAAAGAGAGTGAGATGCCAGCTCCTTTCATTCAGTCAGTAGCTTCAATCATTTCTGGACGTTTTTCAATGGCAAAAATCAATGAATATTAAAAATGCACAAACAGTAATTTCTCCGCATTGCAAGGTGCAATTCTGAAATTTTTTGCTTTTTCCTGCTCCTCTTAGCATGATAAAGAAGATTCAAAGAGAGTGAGATGCCAGCTCCTTTCATTCAGTCAGTAGCTTCAATCATTTCTGGACGTTTTTCAATGGCAAAAATCAATGAATATTGTAAATGCACAAACAGTAATTTCTCCGCATTGCAAGGTGCAATTCTGAAATTTTTTGCTTTTTCCTGCTCCTCTTAGCATGATAAAGAAGATTCAAAGAGAGTGAGATGCCAGCTCCTTTCATTCAGTCAGTAGCTTCAAACATTTCTGGTATATGAATAACATGATGTTTTTCAATGGCAAAAATCAATGAATATTGTAAGTGCACAAACAGTAATTTCTCCGCATTGCAAGGTGCAATTCTGAATTTTTTTGCTTTTTCCTGCTCCTCTTAGCATGATAAAGAAGATTCAAAGAGAGTGAGATACCAGCTCCTTTCAGTCAGTCAGTAGCTTCAATCATTTCTGGACGTTTTTCAATGGCAAAAATCAATGAATATTGTAAATGCACAGACAGTAATTTCTCCGCATTGCAAGGTGCAATTCTGAAATTTTTTGCTTTTTCCTGCTCCTCTTAGCATGATAAAGAAGATTCAAAGAGAGTGAGATGCCAGCTCCTTTCATTCAGTCAGTAGCTTCAAACATTTCTGGTATATGAATAACATGTTTTTCAATGGCAAAAATCAATGAATATTGTAAATGCACAAACAGTAATTTCTCCTCATTGCAAGGTGCAATTCTGAAATTTTTTGCTTTTTCCTGCTCCTCTTCGCATGATAAAGAAGATTCAAAGAGAGTGAGATGCCAGCTCCTTTCATTCAGTCAGTAGCTTCAATCATTTCTGGACGTTTTTCAATGGCAAAAATCAATGAATATTGTAAATGCACAAACAGTAATTTCTCCGCATTGCAAGGTGCAATTCTGAAATTTTTTGCTTTTTCCTGCTCCTCTTAGCATGATAAAGAAGATTCAAAGAGAGTGAGATGCCAGCTCCTTTCATTCAGTCAGTAGCTTCACACATTTCTGGTATATGAATAACATGATGTTTTTCAATGGCAAAAATCAATGAATATTGTAAATGCACAAACAGTAATTTCTCCGCATTGCAAGGTGCAATTCTGAAATTTTTTGCTTTTTCCTGCTCCTCTTAGCATGATAAAGAAGATTCAAAGAGAGTGAGATGCCAGCTTCTTTCATTCAGTCAGTAGCTTCAAACAATTCTAGTATATGAATAACATGATGTTTTTCAATGGCAAAAATCAATGAATATTGTAAATGCACAAACAGTAATTTCTCCGCATTGCAAGGTGCAATTCTGAAATTTTTTGCTTTTTCCTGCTCCTCTTAGCATTATAAAGAAGATTCAAAGAGAGTGAGATGCCAGCTCCTTTCATTCAGTCAGTAGCTTCAATCATTTCTGGACGTTTTTCAATGGCAAAAATCAATGAATATTGTAAATGCACAAACAGTAATTTCTCCGCATTGCAAGGTGCAATTCTGAAATTTTTTGCTTTTTCCTGCTCCTCTTAGCATGATAAAGAAGATTCAAAGAGAGTGAGATGTCAGCTCCTTTCATTCAGTCAGTAGCTTCAAACATTTCTGGTATATGAATAACATGATGTTTTTCAATGGCAAAAATCAATGAATATTGTAAATGCACAAACAGTAATTTCTCCGCATTGCAAGGTGCAATTCTGAAATTTTTTGCTTTTTCCTGCTCCTCTTTGCATGATAAAGAAGATTCAAAGAGAGTGAGATGCCAGCTCCTTTCATTCAGTCAGTAGCTTCAATCATTTCTGGACGTTTTTCAATGGCAAAAATCAATGAATATTGTAAATGCACAAACAGTAATTTCTCCGCATTGCAAGGTGCAATTCTGAAATTTTTTGCTTTTTCCTGCTCCTCTTAGCATGATAAAGAAGATTCAAAGAGAGTGAGATGCCAGCTCCTTTCATTCAGTCAGTTGCTTCAATCATTTCTGGACGTTTTTCAATGGCAAAAATCAATGAATATTGTAAATGCACAAACAGTAATTTCTCCGCATTGCAAGGTGCAATTCTGAAATTTTTTGCTTTTTCTTGCTCCTCTTAGCATGATAAAGAAGATTCAATGAGAGTGATATGCCAGCTCCTTTCATTCAGTCAGTAGCTTCAAACATTTCTGGTATATGAATAACATGATGTTTTTCAATTTCAAAAATCAATGAATATTGTAAATGCACAAACAGTAATTTCTCCGCATTGCAAGGTGCAATTCTGAAATTTTTTGCTTTTTCCTGCTCCTCTTAGCATGATAAAGAAGATTCAAAGAGAGTGAGATGCCAGCTCCTTTCATTCAGTCAGTAGCTTCAATCATTTCTGGATGTTTTTCAATGGCAAAAATCAATGAATATTGTAAATTTTACAAACAGTAATTTCTCCGCATTGCAAGGTGCAATTCTGAAATTTTTTGCTTTTTCCTGCTCCTCTTAGCATGATAAAGAAGATTCAAAGAGAGTGAGATGCCAGCTCCTTTCATTCAGTCAGTAGCTTCAAACATTTCTGGTATATGAATAACGTTTTTCAATGGCAAAAATCAATGAATATTGTTAATGCACAAACAGTAATTTCTCCTCATTGCAAGGTGCAATTCTGAAATTTTTTGCTTTTTCCTGCTCCTCTTAGCATGATAAAGAAGATTCAAAGAGAGTGAGATGCCAGATCCTTCCATTCACTCAGTAGCGTCAATCATTTCTGGACGTTTTTCAATGGCAAAAATCAATGAATATTGTAAATGCACAAACAGAAATTTCTCCGCATTGCAAGGTGCAATTCTGAAATTTTTTGCTTTTTCCTGCTCCTCTTAGCATGATAAAGAAGATTCAAAGAGAGTGAGATGCCAGCTCCTTTCATTCAGTCAGTAGCTTCAAACATTTCTGGTATATGAATAACATGATGTTTTTCAATGGCAAAAATCAATGAATATTGTAAATGCACAAACAGTAATTTCTCCGCATTGCAAGGTGCAATTCTGAAATTTTTTGCTTTTTCCTGCTCCTCTTAGCATGATAAAGAAGATTCAAAGAGAGTGAGATGCCAGCTCCTTTCATTCAGTCAGTAGCTTCAATCATTTCTGGACGTTTTTCAATGGCAAAAATCAATGAATATTGTAAATGCACAAACAGTAATTTCTCCGCATTGCAAGGTGCAATTCTGAAATTTTTTGCTTTTTCCTGCTCCTCTTAGCATGATAAAGAAGATTCAAAGAGAGTGAGATGCCAGCTCCTTTCATTCAGTCAGTAGCTTCAAACATTTCTGGTATATGAATAACATGATGTTTTTCAATGGCAAAAATCAATGAATATTGTAAATGCACAAACAGTAATTTCTCCGCATTGCAAGGTGCAATTCTGAAATTTTTTGCTTTGTCCTGCTCCTCTTAGCATGATAAAGAAGATTCAAAGAGAGTGAGATGCCAACTCCTTTCATTCAGTCAGTAGATTCAATCATTTCTGGACGTTTTTCAATGGCAAAAATCAATGAATATTGTAAATGCACAAACAGTAATTTCTCCGCATTGCAAGGTGCAATTCTGAAATTTTTTGCTTTTTCCTGCTCCTCTTAGCATGATAAAGAAGATTCAAAGAGAGTGAGATGTCATCTCCTTTCATTCAGTCAGTAGCTTCAAACATTTCTGGTATATGAATAACATGATGTTTTTCAATGGCAAAAATCAATGAATATTGTAAATGCACAAACAGTAATTTCTCCGCATTGGAAGGTGCAATTCTGAAATTTTTTGCTTTTTCCTGCTCCTCTTAGCATGATAAAGAAGATTCAAAGAGAGTGAGATGCCAGCTCCTTTCATTCAGTCAGTAGCTTCAATCATTTCTGGACGTTTTTCAATGGCAAAAATCAATGAATATTGTAAATGCACAAACAGTAATTTCTCCGCATTGCAAGGTGCAATTCTGAAATTTTTTGCTTTTTCCTGCTCCCCTTAGCATGATAAAGAAAATTCAAAGAGAGTGAGATGCCAGCTCCTTTCATTCAGTCAGTAGCTTCAAACATTTCTGGTATATGAATAACATGATGTTTTTCAATGGCAAAAATCAATGAATATTGTAAATGCACAAACAGTAATTTCTCCGCATTGCAAGGTGCAATTCTGAAATTTTTTGCTTTTTCCTGCTCCTCTTAGCATGATAAAGAAGATTCAAAGAGAGTGAGATGCCAGCTCCTTTCATTCAGTCAGTAGCTTCAATCATTTCTGGACGTTTTTCAATGGCAAAAATCAATGAATATTGTAAATGCACAAACAGTAATTTCTCCGCATTGCAAGGTGCAATTCTGAAATTTTTTGCTTTTTCCTGCTCCCCTTAGCATGATAAAGAAGATTCAAAGAGAGTGAGATGCCAGCTCCTTTCATTCAGTCAGTAGCTTCAAACATTTCTGGTATATGAATAACATGATGTTTTTCAATGGCAAAAATCAATGAATATTGTAAGTGCACAAACAGTAATTTCTCCGCATTGCAAGGTGCAATTCTGAATTTTTTTGCTTTTTCCTGCTCCTCTTAGCATGATAAAGAAGATTCAAAGAGAGTGAGATACCAGCTCCTTTCATTCAGTCAGTAGCTTCAATCATTTCTGGACGTTTTTCAATGGCAAAAATCAATGAATATTGTAAATGCACAGACAGTAATTTCTCCGCATTGCAAGGTGCAATTCTGAAATTTTTTGCTTTTTCCTGCTCCTCTTAGCATGATAAAGAAGATTCAAAGAGAGTGAGATGCCAGCTCCTTTCATTCAGTCAGTAGCTTCAAACATTTCTGGTATATGAATAACATGTTTTTCAATGGCAAAAATCAATGAATATTGTAAATGCACAAACAGTAATTTCTCCTCATTGCAAGGTGCAATTCTGAAATTTTTTGCTTTTTCCTGCTCCTCTTAGCATGATAAAGAAGATTCAAAGAGAGTGAGATGCCAGCTCCTTTCATTCAGTCAGTAGCTTCAATCATTTCTGGACGTTTTTCAATGGCAAAAATCAATGAATATTGTAAATGCACAAACAGTAATTTCTCCGCATTGCAAGGTGCAATTCTGAAATTTTTTGCTTTTTCCTGCTCCTCTTAGCATGATAAAGAAGATTCAAAGAGAGTGAGATGCCAGCTCCTTTCATTCAGTCAGTAGCTTCACACATTTCTGGTATATGAATAACATGATGTTTTTCAATGGCAAAAATCAATGAATATTGTAAATGCACAAACAGTAATTTCTCCGCATTGCAAGGTGCAATTCTGAAATTTTTTGCTTTTTCCTGCTCCTCTTAGCATGATAAAGAAGATTCAAAGAGAGTGAGATGCCAGCTTCTTTCATTCAGTCAGTAGCTTCAAACAATTCTAGTATATGAATAACATGATGTTTTTCAATGGCAAAAATCAATGAATATTGTAAATGCACAAACAGTAATTTCTCCGCATTGCAAGGTGCAATTCTGAAATTTTTTGCTTTTTCCTGCTCCTCTTAGCATTATAAAGAAGATTCAAAGAGAGTGAGATGCCAGCTCCTTTCATTCAGTCAGTAGCTTCAATCATTTCTGGACGTTTTTCAATGGCAAAAATCAATGAATATTGTAAATGCACAAACAGTAATTTCTCCGCATTGCAAGGTGCAATTCTGAAATTTTTTGCTTTTTCCTGCTCCTCTTAGCATGATAAAGAAGATTCAAAGAGAGTGAGATGTCAGCTCCTTTCATTCAGTCAGTAGCTTCAAACATTTCTGGTATATGAATAACATGATGTTTTTCAATGGCAAAAATCAATGAATATTGTAAATGCACAAACAGTAATTTCTCCGCATTGCAACGTGCAATTCTGAAATTTTTTGCTTTTTCCTGCTCCTCTTTGCATGATAAAGAAGATTCAAAGAGAGTGAGATGCCAGCTCCTTTCATTCAGTCAGTAGCTTCAATCATTTCTGGACGTTTTTCAATGGCAAAAATCAATGAATATTGTAAATGCACAAACAGTAATTTCTCCGCATTGCAAGGTGCAATTCTGAAATTTTTTGCTTTTTCCTGCTCCTCTTAGCATGATAAAGAAGATTCAAAGAGAGTGAGATGCCAGCTCCTTTCATTCAGTCAGTTGCTTCAATCATTTCTGGACGTTTTTCAATGGCAAAAATCAATGAATATTGTAAATGCACAAACAGTAATTTCTCCGCATTGCAAGGTGCAATTCTGAAATTTTTTGCTTTTTCTTGCTCCTCTTAGCATGATAAAGAAGATTCAATGAGAGTGATATGCCAGCTCCTTTCATTCAGTCAGTAGCTTCAAACATTTCTGGTATATGAATAACATGATGTTTTTCAATTTCAAAAATCAATGAATATTGTAAATGCACAAACAGTAATTTCTCCGCATTGCAAGGTGCAATTCTGAAATTTTTTGCTTTTTCCTGCTCCTCTTAGCATGATAAAGAAGATTCAAAGAGAGTGAGATGCCAGCTCCTTTCATTCAGTCAGTAGCTTCAATCATTTCTGGATGTTTTTCAATGGCAAAAATCAATGAATATTGTAAATGCACAAACAGTAATTTCTCCGCATTGCAAGGTGCAATTCTGAAAATTTTTGCTTTTTCCTGCTCCTCTTAGCATGATAAAGAAGATTCAAAGAGAGTGAGATGCCAGCTCCTTTCATTCAGTCAGTAGCTTCAAACATTTCTGGTATATGAATAACGTTTTTCAATGGCAAAAATCAATGAATATTGTTAATGCACAAACAGTAATTTCTCCTCATTGCAAGGTGCAATTCTGAAATTTTTTGCTTTTTCCTGCTCCTCTTAGCATGATAAAGAAGATTCAAAGAGAGTGAGATGCCAGATCCTTCCATTCACTCAGTAGCGTCAATCATTTCTGGACGTTTTTCAATGGCAAAAATCAATGAATATTGTAAATGCACAAACAGAAATTTCTCCGCATTGCAAGGTGCAATTCTGAAATTTTTTGCTTTTTCCTGCTCCTCTTAGCATGATAAAGAAGATTCAAAGAGAGTGAGATGCCAGCTCCTTTCATTCAGTCAGTAGCTTCAAACATTTCTGGTATATGAATAACATGATGTTTTTCAATGGCAAAAATCAATGAATATTGTAAATGCACAAACAGTAATTTCTCCGCATTGCAAGGTGCAATTCTGAAATTTTTTGCTTTTTCCTGCTCCTCTTAGCATGATAAAGAAGATTCAAAGAGAGTGAGATGCCAGCTCCTTTCATTCAGTCAGTAGCTTCAATCATTTCTGGACGTTTTTCAATGGCAAAAATCAATGAATATTGTAAATGCACAAACAGTAATTTCTCCGCATTGCAAGGTGCAATTCTGAAATTTTTTGCTTTTTCCTGCTCCTCTTAGCATGATAAAGAAGATTCAAAGAGAGTGAGATGCCAGCTCCTTTCATTCAGTCAGTAGCTTCAAACATTTCTGGTATATGAATAACATGATGTTTTTCAATGGCAAAAATCAATGAATATTGTAAATGCACAAACAGTAATTTCTCCGCATTGCAAGGTGCAATTCTGAAATTTTTTGCTTTGTCCTGCTCCTCTTAGCATGATAAAGAAGATTCAAAGAGAGTGAGATGCCAACTCCTTTCATTCAGTCAGTAGATTCAATCATTTCTGGACGTTTTTCAATGGCAAAAATCAATGAATATTGTAAATGCACAAACAGTAATTTCTCCGCATTGCAAGGTGCAATTCTGAAATTTTTTGCTTTTTCCTGCTCCTCTTAGCATGATAAAGAAGATTCAAAGAAAGTGAGATGTCATCTCCTTTCATTCAGTCAGTAGCTTCAAACATTTCTGGTATATGAATAACATGATGTTTTTCAATGGCAAAAATCAATGAATATTGTAAATGCACAAACAGTAATTTCTCCGCATTGCAAGGTGCAATTCTGAAATTTTTTGCTTTTTCCTGCTCCTCTTAGCATGATAAAGAAGATTCAAAGAGAGTGAGATGCCAGCTCCTTTCATTCAGTCAGTAGCTTCAATCATTTCTGGACGTTTTTCAATGGCAAAAATCAATGAATATTGTAAATGCACAAACAGTAATTTCTCCGCATTGCAAGGTGCAATTCTGAAATTTTTTGCTTTTTCCTGCTCCCCTTAGCATGATAAAGAAAATTCAAAGAGAGTGAGATGCCAGCTCCTTTCATTCAGTCAGTAGCTTCAAACATTTCTGGTATATGAATAACATGATGTTTTTCAATGGCAAAAATCAATGAATATTGTAAATGCACAAACAGTAATTTCTCCGCATTGCAAGGTGCAATTCTGAAATTTTTTGCTTTTTCCTGCTCCTCTTAGCATGATAAAGAAGATTCAAAGAGAGTGAGATGCCAGCTCCTTTCATTCAGTCAGTAGCTTCAATCATTTCTGGACGTTTTTCAATGGCAAAAATCAATGAATATTGTAAATGCACAAACAGTAATTTCTCCGCATTGCAAGGTGCAATTCTGAAATTTTTTGCTTTTTCCTGCTCCTCTTAGCATGATAAAGAAGATTCAAAGAGTGAGATGCCAGCTCCTTTCATTCAGTCAGTAGCTTCAATCATTTCTGGACATTTTTCAATGGCAAAAATCAATGAATATTGTAAATGCACAAACAGTAATTTCTCCGCATTGCAAGGTGCAATTCTGAAATTTTTTGCTTTTTCCTGCTCCTCTTAGCATGATAAAGAAGATTCAAAGAGAGTGAGATGCCAGCTCCTTTCATTCAGTCAGTAGCTTCAATCATTTCTGGACGTTTTTCAATGGCAAAAATCAATGAATATTGTAAATGCACAAACAGTAATTTCTCCGCATTGCAAGGTGCAATTCTGAAATTTTTTGCTTTTTCCTGCTCCACTTAGCATGATAAAGAAGATTCAAAGAGAGTGAGATGCCAGCTCCTTTCATTCAGTCAATAGCTTCAAACATTTCTGGTATATGAATAACATGATGTTTTTCAATGGCAAAAATCAATGAATATTGTAAATGCACAAACAGTAATTTCTCCGCATTGCAAGGTGCAATTCTGAAATTTTTTGCTTTTTCCTGCTCCTCTTAGCATGATAAAGAAGATTCAAAGAGAGTGAGATGCCAGCTCCTTTCATTCAGTCAGTAGCTTCAATCATTTCTGGACGTTTTTCAATGGCAAAAATCAATGAATATTGTAAATGCACAAACAGTAATTTCTCCGCATTGCAAGGTGCAATTCTGAAATTTTTTGCTTTTTTTTGCTCCTCTTAGCATGATAAAGAAGATTCAAAGAGAGTGAGATGCCAGCTCCTTTCATTCAGTCAGTAGCTTCAAACATTTCTGGTATATGAATAACATGATGTTTTTCAATGGCAAAAATCAATGAATATTGTAAATGCACAAACAGTAATTTCTCCGCATTGCAAGGTGCAATTCTGAAATTTTTTGCTTTTTCCTGCTCCTCTTAGCATGATAAAGAAGATTCAAAGAGAGTGAGATGCCAGCTCCTTTCATTCAGTCAGTAGCTTCAATCATTTCTGGACGTTTTTCAATGGCAAAAATCAATGAATTTTGTAAATGCACAAACAGTAATTTCTCCGCATTGCAAGGTGCAATTCTGAAATTTTTTGCTTTTTCCTGCTCCTCTTAGCATGATAAAGAAGATTCAAAGAGAGTGAGATGCCAGCTCCTTTCATTCAGTCAGTAGCTTCAATCATTTCTGGACGTTTTTCAATGGCAAAAATCAATGAATATTGTAAATGCACAAACAGTAATTTCTCCGCATTGCAAGGTGCAATTCTGAAATTTTTTGCTTTTTCCTGCTCCTCTTAGCATGATAAAGAAGATTCAAAGAGAGTGAGATGCCAGCTCCTTTCATTCAGTCAGTAGCTTCAAACATTTCTGGTATATGAATAACATGATGTTTTTCAATGACAAAAATCAATGAATATTGTAAATGCACAAACAGTAATTTCTCCGCATTGCAAGGTGCAATTCTGAAATTTTTTGCTTTTTCCTGCTCCTCTTAGCATGATAAAGAAGATTCAAAGAGAGTGAGATGCCAGCTCCTTTCATTCAGTCAGTAGCTTCAATCATTTCTGGACGTTTTTCAATGGCAAAAATCAATGAATATTGTAAATGCACAAACAGTAATTTCTCCGCATTGCAAGGTGCAATTCTGAAATTTTTTGCTTTTTCCTGCTCCTCTTAGCATGATAAAGAAGATTCAAAGAGAGTGAGATGCCAGCTCCTTTCATTCAGTCAGTAGCTTCAAACATTTCTGGTATATGAATAACATGATGTTTTTCAATGGCAAAAATCAATGAATATTGTAAATGCACAAACAGTAATTTCTCCGCATTGCAAGGTGCAATTCTGAAATTTTTTGCTTTTTCCTGCTCCTCTTAGCATGATAAAGAAGATTCAAAGAGAGTGAGATGCCAGCTCCTTTCATTCAGTCAGTAGCTTCAATCATTTCTGGACGTTTTTCAATGGCAAAAATCAATGAATATTGTAAATGCACAAACAGTAATTTCTCCGCATTGCAAGGTGCAATTCTGAAATTTTTTGCTTTTTCCTGCTCCTCTTAGCATGATAAAGAAGATTCAAAGAGAGTTAGATGCCAGCTCCTTTCATTCAGTCAGTAGCTTCAATCATTTCTGGACGTTTTTCAATGGCAAAAATCAATGAATATTGTAAATGCACAAACAGTAATTTCTCCGCATTGCAAGGTGCAATTCTGAAATTTTTTGCTTTTTCCTGCTCCTCTTAGCATGATAAAGAAGATTCAAAGAGAGTGAGATGCCAGCTCCTTTCATTCAGTCAGTAGCTTCAAACATTTCTGGTATATGAATAACATGATGTTTTTCAATGACAAAAATCAATGAATATTGTAAATGCACAAACAGTAATTTCTCCGCATTGCAAGGTGCAATTCTGAAATTTTTTGCTTTTTCCTGCTCCTCTTAGCATGATAAAGAAGATTCAAAGAGAGTGAGATGCCAGCTCCTTTCATTCAGTCAGTAGCTTCAATCATTTCTGGACGTTTTTCAATGGCAAAAATCAATGAATATTGTAAATGCACAAACAGTAATTTCTCCGCATTGCAAGGTGCAATTCTGAAATTTTTTGCTTTTTCCTGCTCCTCTTAGCATGATAAAGAAGATTCAAAGAGAGTGAGATGCCAGCTCCTTTCATTCAGTCAGTAGCTTCAAACATTTCTGGTATATGAATAACATGATGTTTTTCAATGGCAAAAATCAATGAATATTGTAAATGCACAAACAGTAATTTCTCCGCATTGCAAGGTGCAATTCTGAAATTTTTTGCTTTTTCCTGCTCCTCTTAGCATGATAAAGAAGATTCAAAGAGAGTGAGATGCCAGCTCCTTTCATTCAGTCAGTAGCTTCAATCATTTCTGGACGTTTTTCAATGGCAAAAATCAATGAATATTGTAAATGCACAAACAGTAATTTCTCCGCATTGCAAGGTGCAATTCTGAAATTTTTTGCTTTTTCCTGCTCCTCTTAGCATGATAAAGAAGATTCAAAGAGAGTGAGATGCCAGCTCCTTTCATTCAGTCAGTAGCTTCAAACATTTCTGGTATATGAATAACATGATGTTTTTCAATGACAAAAATCAATGAATATTGTAAATGCACAAACAGTAATTTCTCCGCATTGCAAGGTGCAATTCTGAAATTTTTTGCTTTTTCCTGCTCCTCTTAGCATGATAAAGAAGATTCAAAGAGAGTGAGATGCCAGCTCCTTTCATTCAGTCAGTAGCTTCAATCATTTCTGGACGTTTTTCAATGGCAAAAATCAATGAATATTGTAAATGCACAAACAGTAATTTCTCCGCATTGCAAGGTGCAATTCTGAAATTTTTTGCTTTTTCCTGCTCCTCTTAGCATGATAAAGAAGATTCAAAGAGAGTGAGATGCCAGCTCCTTTCATTCAGTCAGTAGCTTCAAACATTTCTGGTATATGAATAACATGATGTTTTTCAATGGCAAAAATCAATGAATATTGTAAATGCACAAACAGTAATTTCTCCGCATTGCAAGGTGCAATTCTGAAATTTTTTGCTTTTTCCTGCTCCTCTTAGCATGATAAAGAAGATTCAAAGAGAGTGAGATACCAGCTCCTTTCATTCAGTCAGTAGCTTCAAACATTTCTGGTATATGAATAACATGATGTTTTTCAATGGCAAAAATCAATGAATATTGTAAATGCACAAACAGTAATTTCTCCGCATTGCAAGGTGCAATTCTGAAATTTTTTGCTTTTTCCTGCTCCTCTTAGCATGATAAAGAAGATTCAAAGAGAGTGAGATGCCAGCTCCTTTCATTCAGTCAGTAGCTTCAATCATTTCTGGACGTTTTTCAATGGCAAAAATCAATGAATATTGTAAATGCACAAACAGTAATTTCTCCGCATTGCAAGGTGCAATTCTGAAATTTTTTGCTTTTTCCTGCTCCTCTTAGCATGATAAAGAAGATTCAAAGAGAGTGAGATGCCAGCTCCTTTCATTCAGTCAGTAGCTTCAATCATTTCTGGACGTTTTTCAATGGCAAAAATCAATGAATATTGTAAATGCACAAACAGTAATTTCTCCGCATTACAAGGTGTAATTCTGAAATTTTTTGCTTTTTCCTGCTCCTCTTAGCATGACAAAGAAGATTCAAAGAGAGTGAGATGCCAGCTCCTTTCATTCAGTCAGTAGCTTCAATCATTTCTGGACGTTTTTCAATGGCAAAAATCAATGAATATTGTAAATGCACAAACAGTAATTTCTCCGCATTGCAAGGTGCAATTCTGAAATTTTTTGCTTTTTCCTGCTCCTCTTAGCATGATAAAGAAGATTCAAAGAGAGTGAGATGCCAGCTCCTTTCATTCAGTCAGTAGCTTCAAACATTTCTGGACGTTTTTCAATGGCAAAAATCAATGAATATTGTAAATGCACAAACAGTAATTTCTCCGCATTGCAAAGTGCAATTCTGAAATTTTTTGCTTTTTCCTGCTCCTCTTAGCAAGATAAAGAAGATTCAAAGAGAGTGAGATGCCAGCTCCTTTCATTCAGTCAGTAGCTTCAAACATTTCTGGTATATGAATAACATGATGTTTTTCAATGGCAAAAATCAATGAATATTGTAAATGCACAAACAGTAATTTCTCCGCATTGCAAGGTGCAATTCTGAAATTTTTTGCTTTTTCCTGCTCCTCTTAGCATGATAAAGAAGATTCAAAGAGAGGGAGATACCAGCTCCTTTCATTCAGTCAGTAGCTTCAATCATTTCTTTTATATGAATAACATGATGTTTTTCAATGGCAAAAATCAATGAATATTGTAAATGCACAAACAGTAATTTCTCCGCATTGCAAGGTGCAATTCTGAATTTTTTTGCTTTTTCCTGCTCCTCTTAGCATGATAAAGAAGATTCAAAGAGAGTGAGATGCCAGCTCCTTTCATTCAGTCAGTAGCTTCAATCATTTCTGGACGTTTTTCAATGGCAAAAATCAATGAATATTGTAAATGCACAAACAGTAATTTCTCCGCATTGCAAGGTGTAATTCTGAAATTTTTTGCTTTTTCCTGCTCCTCTTAGCATGACAAAGAAGATTCAAAGAGAGTGAGATGCCAGCTCCTTTCATTCAGTCAGTAGCTTCAATCATTTCTGGACGTTTTTCAATGGCAAAAATCAATGAATATTGTAAATGCACAAACAGTAATTTCTCCGCATTGCAAGGTGCAATTCTGAAATTTTTTGCTTTTTCCTGCTCCTCTTAGCATGATAAAGAAGATTCAAAGAGAGGGAGATACCAGCTCCTTTCATTCAGTCAGTAGCTTCAATCATTTCTGGACGTTTTTCAATGGCAAAAATCAATGAATATTGTAAATGCACAAACAGTAATTTCTCCGCATTGCAAGGTGCAATTCTGAAATTTTTTGCTTTTTCCTGCTCCTCTTAGCATGATAAAGAAGATTCAAAGAGAGTGAGATGCCAGCTCCTTTCATTCAGTCAGTAGCTTCAATCATTTCTGGACGTTTTTCAATGGCAAAAATCAATGAATATTGTAAATGCACAGACAGTAATTTCTCCGCATTGCAAGGTGCAATTCTGAAATTTTTTGATTTTTCCTGCTCCTCTTAGCATGATAAAGAAGATTCAAAGAGAGTGAGATGTCAGCTCCTTTCATTCAGTCAGTAGCTTCAAACATTTCTGGTATATGAATAACATGATGTTTTTCAATGGCAAAAATCAATGAATATTGTAAATGCACAAACAGTAATTTCTCCGCATTGCAAGGTGCAATTCTGAAATTTTTTGCTTTTTCCTGCTCCTCTTAGCATGATAAAAAAGATTCAAAGAGAGTAAGATGCCAGCTCCTTTCATTCAGTCAGTAGCTTCAATCATTTCTGGACGTTTTTCAATGGCAAAAATCAATGAATATTGTAAATGCACAAACAGTAATTTCTCCGCATTGCAAGGTGCAATTCTGAAATTTTTTGCTTTTTCCTGCTCCTCTTAGCATGATAAAGAAGATTCAAAGAGAGTGAGATGCCAGCTCCTTTCATTCAGTCAGTAGCTTCAAACATTTCTGGTATATGAATAACATGATGTTTTTCAATGGCAAAAATCAATGAATATTGTAAATGCACAAACAGTAATTTCTACGCATTGCAAGGTGCAATTCTGAAATTTTTTGCTTTTTCCTGCTCCTCTTAGCATGATAAAGAAGATTCAAAGAGAGTGAGATGCCAGCTCCTTTCATTCAGTCAGTAGCTTCAATCATTTCTGGACGTTTTTCAATGGCAAAAATCAATGAATATTGTAAATGCACAAACAGTAATTTCTCCGCATTGCAAGGTGCAATTCTGAAATTTTTTGCTTTTTCCTGCTCCTCTTAGCATGATAAAGAAGATTCAAAGAGAGTGAGATGTCAGCTCCTTTCATTCAGTCAGTAGCTTCAAACATTTCTGGTATATGAATAACATGATGTTTTTCAATGGCAAAAATCAATGAATATTGTAAATGCACAAACAGTAATTTCTCCGCATTGCAAGGTGCAATTCTGAAATTTTTTGCTTTTTCCTGCTCCTCTTAGCATGATAAAGAAGATTCAAAGAGAGTAAGATGCCAGATCCTTTCATTCAGTCAGTTGCTTCAATCATTTCTGGACGTTTTTCAATGGCAAAAATCAATGAATATTGTAAATGCACAAACAGTAATTTCTCCGCATTGCAAGGTGCTATTCTGAAATTTTTTGCTTTTTCCTGCTCCTCTTAGCATGATAAAGAAGATTCAAAGAGAGTGAGATGCCAGCTCCTTTCATTCAGTCAGTAGCTTCAATCATTTCTGGACGTTTTTCAATGGCAAAAATCAATGAATATTGTAAATGCACAAACAGTAATTTCTCCGCATTGCAAGGTGCAATTCTGAAATTTTTTGCTTTTTCCTGCTCCTCTTAGCATGATAAAGAAGATTCAAAGAGAGTGAGATGCCAGCTCCTTTCATTCAGTCAGTAGCTTCAAACATTTCTGGTATATGAATAACATGATGTTTTTCAATGGCAAAAATCAATGAATATTGTAAATGCACAAACAGTAATTTCTCCGCATTGCAAGGTGCAATTCTGAAATTTTTTGCTTTTTCCTGCTCCTCTTAGCATGATAAAGAAGATTCAAAGAGAGTGAGATGCCAGCTCCTTTCATTCAGTCAGTAGCTTCAATCATTTCTGGACGTTTTTCAATGGCAAAAATCAATGAATATTGTAAATGCACAAACAGTAATTTCTCCGCATTGCAAGGTGCAATTCTGAAATTTTTTGCTTTTTCCTGCTCCTCTTAGCATGATAAAGAAGATTCAAAGAGAGTGAGATGCCAGCTCTTTCATTCAGTCAGTAGCTTCAAACATTTCTGGTATATGAATAACATGATGTTTTTCAATGACAAAAATCAATGAATATTGTAAATGCACAAACAGTAATTTCTCCGCATTGCAAGGTGCAATTCTGAAATTTTTTGCTTTTTCCTGCTCCTCTTAGCATGATAAAGAAGATTCAAAGAGAGTGAGATGCCAGCTCCTTTCATTCAGTCAGTAGCTTCAATCATTTCTGGACGTTTTTCAATGGCAAAAATCAATGAATATTGTAAATGCACAAACAGTAATTTCTCCGCATTGCAAGGTGCAATTCTGAAATTTTTTGCTTTTTCCTGCTCCTCTTAGCATGATAAAGAAGATTCAAAGAGAGTGAGATGCCAGCTCCTTTCATTCAGTCAGTAGCTTCAAACATTTCTGGTATATGAATAACATGATGTTTTTCAATGGCAAAAATCAATGAATATTGTAAATGCACAAACAGTAATTTCTCCGCATTGCAAGGTGCAATTCTGAAATTTTTTGCTTTTTCCTGCTCCTCTTAGCATGATAAAGAAGATTCAAAGAGAGTGAGATACCAGCTCCTTTCATTCAGTCAGTAGCTTCAAACATTTCTGGTATATGAATAACATGATGTTTTTCAATGGCAAAAATCAATGAATATTGTAAATGCACAAACAGTAATTTCTCCGCATTGCAAGGTGCAATTCTGAAATTTTTTGCTTTTTCCTGCTCCTCTTAGCATGATAAAGAAGATTCAAAGAGAGTGAGATGCCAGCTCCTTTCATTCAGTCAGTAGCTTCAATCATTTCTGGACGTTTTTCAATGGCAAAAATCAATGAATATTGTAAATGCACAAACAGTAATTTCTCCGCATTGCAAGGTGCAATTCTGAAATTTTTTGCTTTTTCCTGCTCCTCTTAGCATGATAAAGAAGATTCAAAGAGAGTGAGATGCCAGCTCCTTTCATTCAGTCAGTAGCTTCAATCATTTCTGGACGTTTTTCAATGGCAAAAATCAATGAATATTGTAAATGCACAAACAGTAATTTCTCCGCATTACAAGGTGTAATTCTGAAATTTTTTGCTTTTTCCTGCTCCTCTTAGCATGACAAAGAAGATTCAAAGAGAGTGAGATGCCAGCTCCTTTCATTCAGTCAGTAGCTTCAATCATTTCTGGACGTTTTTCAATGGCAAAAATCAATGAATATTGTAAATGCACAAACAGTAATTTCTCCGCATTGCAAGGTGCAATTCTGAAATTTTTTGCTTTCTCCTGCTCCTCTTAGCATGATAAAGAAGATTCAAAGAGAGTGAGATGCCAGCTCCTTTCATTCAGTCAGTAGCTTCAAACATTTCTGGACGTTTTTCAATGGCAAAAATCAATGAATATTGTAAATGCACAAACAGTAATTTCTCCGCATTGCAAAGTGCAATTCTGAAATTTTTTGCTTTTTCCTGCTCCTCTTAGCAAGATAAAGAAGATTCAAAGAGAGTGAGATGCCAGCTCCTTTCATTCAGTCAGTAGCTTCAAACATTTCTGGTATATGAATAACATGATGTTTTTCAATGGCAAAAATCAATGAATATTGTAAATGCACAAACAGTAATTTCTCCGCATTGCAAGGTGCAATTCTGAAATTTTTTGCTTTTTCCTGCTCCTCTTAGCATGATAAAGAAGATTCAAAGAGAGGGAGATACCAGCTCCTTTCATTCAGTCAGTAGCTTCAATCATTTCTTTTATATGAATAACATGATGTTTTTCAATGGCAAAAATCAATGAATATTGTAAATGCACAAACAGTAATTTCTCCGCATTGCAAGGTGCAATTCTGAATTTTTTTGCTTTTTCCTGCTCCTCTTAGCATGATAAAGAAGATTCAAAGAGAGTGAGATGCCAGCTCCTTTCATTCAGTCAGTAGCTTCAATCATTTCTGGACGTTTTTCAATGGCAAAAATCAATGAATATTGTAAATGCACAAACAGTAATTTCTCCGCATTGCAAGGTGTAATTCTGAAATTTTTTGCTTTTTCCTGCTCCTCTTAGCATGACAAAGAAGATTCAAAGAGAGTGAGATGCCAGCTCCTTTCATTCAGTCAGTAGCTTCAAACATTTCTGGTATATGAATAACATGATGTTTTTCAATGGCAAAAATCAATGAATATTGTAAATGCACAAACAGTAATTTCTCCGCATTGCAAGGTGCAATTCTGAAATTTTTTGCTTTTTCCTGCTCCTCTTAGCATGATAAAGAAGATTCAAAGAGAGGGAGATACCAGCTCCTTTCATTCAGTCAGTAGCTTCAATCATTTCTGGACGTTTTTCAATGGCAAAAATCAATGAATATTGTAAATGCACAAACAGTAATTTCTCCGCATTGCAAGGTGCAATTCTGAAATTTTTTGCTTTTTCCTGCTCCTCTTAGCATGATAAAGAAGATTCAAAGAGAGTGAGATGCCAGCTCCTTTCATTCAGTCAGTAGCTTCAATCATTTCTGGACGTTTTTCAATGGCAAAAATCAATGAATATTGTAAATGCACAGACAGTAATTTCTCCGCATTGCAAGGTGCAATTCTGAAATTTTTTGATTTTTCCTGCTCCTCTTAGCATGATAAAGAAGATTCAAAGAGAGTGAGATGTCAGCTCCTTTCATTCAGTCAGTAGCTTCAAACATTTCTGGTATATGAATAACATGATGTTTTTCAATGGCAAAAATCAATGAATATTGTAAATGCACAAACAGTAATTTCTGCGCATTGCAAGGTGCAATTCTGAAATTTTTTGCTTTTTCCTGCTCCTCTTAGCATGATAAAAAAGATTCAAAGAGAGTAAGATGCCAGATCCTTTCATTCAGTCAGTAGCTTCAATCATTTCTGGACATTTTTCAATGGCAAAAATCAATGAATATTGTAAATGCACAAACAGTAATTTCTCCGCATTGCAAGGTGCAATTCTGAAATTTTTTGCTTTTTCCTGCTCCTCTTAGCATGATAAAGAAGATTCAAAGAGAGTGAGATGCCAGCTCCTTTCATTCAGTCAGTAGCTTCAATCATTTCTGGACGTTTTTCAATGGCAAAAATCAATGAATATTGTAAATGCACAAACAGTAATTTCTCCGCATTGCAAGGTGCAATTCTGAAATTTTTTGCTTTTTCCTGCTCCTCTTAGCATGATAAAGAAGATTCAAAGAGAGTGAGATGCCAGCTCCTTTCATTCAGTCAGTAGCTTCAAACATTTCTGGTATATGAATAACATGATGTTTTTCAATGGCAAAAATCAATGAATATTGTAAATGCACAAACAGTAATTTCTACGCATTGCAAGGTGCAATTCTGAAATTTTTTGCTTTTTCCTGCTCCTCTTAGCATGATAAAGAAGATTCAAAGAGAGTGAGATGCCAGCTCCTTTCATTCAGTCAGTAGCTTCAATCATTTCTGGACGTTTTTCAATGGCAAAAATCAATGAATATTGTAAATGCACAAACAGTAATTTCTCCGCATTGCAAGGTGCAATTCTGAAATTTTTTGCTTTTTCCTGCTCCTCTTAGCATGATAAAGAAGATTCAAAGAGTGTGAGATGTCAGCTCCTTTCATTCAGTCAGGAGCTTCAAACATTTCTGGTATATGAATAACATGATGTTTTTCAATGGCAAAAATCAATGAATATTGTAAATGCACAAACAGTAATTTCTCCGCATTGCAAGGTGCAATTCTGAAATTTTTTGCTTTTTCCTGCTCCTCTTAGCATGATAAAGAAGATTCAAAGAGAGTAAGATGCCAGATCCTTTCATTCAGTCAGTTGCTTCAATCATTTCTGGACGTTTTTCAATGGCAAAAATCAATGAATATTGTAAATGCACAAACAGTAATTTCTCCGCATTGCAAGGTGCTATTCTGAAATTTTTTGCTTTTTCCTGCTCCTCTTAGCATGATAAAGAAGATTCAAAGAGATTGAGATGCCAGCTCCTTTCATTCAGTCAGTAGCTTCAATCATTTCTGGACGTTTTTCAATGGCAAAAATCAATGAATATTGTAAATGCACAAACAGTAATTTCTCCGCATTGCAAGGTGCAATTCTGAAATTTTTTGCTTTTTCCTGCTCCTCTTAGCATGATAAAGAAGATTCAAAGAGAGTGAGATGCCAGCTCCTTTCATTCAGTCAGTAGCTTCAAACATTTCTGGTATATGAATAACATGATGTTTTTCAATGGCAAAAATCAATGAATATTGTAAATGCACAAACAGTAATTTCTCCGCATTGCAAGGTGCAATTCTGAAATTTTTTGCTTTTTCCTGCTCCTCTTAGCATGATAAAGAAGATTCAAAGAGAGTGAGATGCCAGCTCCTTTCATTCAGTCAGTAGCTTCAATCATTTCTGGACGTTTTTCAATGGCAAAAATCAATGAATATTGTAAATGCACAAACAGTAATTTCTCCGCATTGCAAGGTGCAATTCTGAAATTTTTTGCTTTTTCCTGCTCCTCTTAGCATGATAAAGAAGATTCAAAGAGAGTGAGATGCCAGCTCCTTTCATTCAGTCAGTAGCTTCAAACATTTCTGGTATATGAATAACATGATGTTTTTCAATGGCAAAAATCAATGAATATTGTAAATGCACAAACAGTAATTTCTCCGCATTGCAAGGTGCAATTCTGAAATTTTTTGCTTTTTACTGCTCCTCTTAGCATGATAAAGAAGATTCAAAGAGAGTGAGATGCCAGCTCCTTTCATTCAGTCAGTAGCTTCAATCATTTCTGGACGTTTTTCAATGGCAAAAATCAATGAATATTGTAAGTGCACAAACAGTAATTTCTCCGCATTGCAAGGTGAAATTCTGAAATTTTTTGCTTTTTCCTGCTCCTCTTAGCATGATAAAGAAGATTCAAAGAGAGTGAGATGCCAGCTCCTTTCATTCAGTCAGTAGCTGACTGAATATTCATTGATTTTTGCCTTTGAAAAACATCATGTTATTCATATACCAGAAATGTTTGAAGCTACTGACTGAATGAAAGGAGCTGGCATCTCACTCTCTTTGAATCTTCTTTATCATGCTAAGAGGAGCAGGAAAAAGCAAAAAAATTTCAGAATTGCACCTTGCAATGCGGAGAAATTACTGTTTGTGCATTTACAATATTCATTGATTTTTGCCATTGAAAAACGTCCAGAAATGATTGAAGCTACAGACTGAATGAAAGGAGCTGGCATCTCACTCTCTTTGAATCTTCTTTATCATGCAAAGAGGAGCAGGAAAAAGCGAAAAATTTCAGAATTGCACCTTGCAATGCGGAGAAATTACTGTTTGTGCATTTACAATATTCATTGATTTTTGCCATTGAAAAACATCATGTTATTCATATACCAGAAATGTTTGAAGCTACTGACTGAATGAAAGGAGCTGACATCTCACTCTCTTTGAATCTTCTTTATCATGCTAAGAGGAGCAGGATAAAGCAAAAAATTTCAGAATTGCACCTTGCAATGCGGAGAAATTACTGTCTGTGCATTTACAATATTCATTGATTTTTGCCATTGAAAAACGTCCAGAAATGATTGAAGCTAGTGACTGAATGAAAGGAGCTGGCATCTCACTCTCTTTGAATCTTCTTTATCATGCTAAGAGGAGCAGGAAAAAGCAAAAAATTTCAGAATTGCACCTTGCAATGCGGAGAAATTACTGTTTGTGCATTTACAATATTCATTGATTTTTGCCATTGAAAAACGTCCAGAAATTATTGAAGCTACAGACTGAATGAAAGGAGCTGGCATCTCACTCTCTTTGAATCTTCTTTATCATGCAAAGAGGAGCAGGAAAAAGCAAAAAATTTCAGAATTGCACCTTGCAATGCGGAGAAATTACTGTTTGTGCATTTACAATATTCATTTATTTTTGCCATTGAAAAACGTCCAGAAATGATTGAAGCTACTGACTGAATGAAAGGAGCTGGCATCTCACTCTCTTTGAATCTTCTTTATCATGCTAAGAGGAGCAGGAAAAAGCAAAAAATTTCAGAATTGCACCTTGCAATGCGGAGAAATTACTGTTTGTGCATTTTTAATATTCATTGATTTTTGCCATTGAAAAACGTCCAGAAATGATTGAAGCTACTGACTGAATGAAAGGAGCTGGCATCTCACTCTCTTTGAATCTTCTTTATCATGCTAGGATTAGCAGGAAAAAGCAAAAAATTTCAGAATTGCACCTTGCAAGGTGGAGATATTACTGTTTGTGCATTTACAATATTCATTGATTTTTGCCATTGAAAAATGTCCAGAAATGTTTGAAGCTACTGACTGAATGAAAGGAGCTGGCATCTCACTCTTTGAATCTTCTTTATCATGCTAGGATTAGCAGGAAAAAGCAAAAAATTTCAGAATTGCACCTTGCAATGTGGAGATATTACTGTTTGTGCATTTACAATATTCATTGATTTTTGCCATTGAAAAACATGTTTTTCATATACCAGAAATGTTTGAAGCTACTGACTGAATGAAAGGAGCTGGCATCTCACTCTCTTTGAATCTTCTTTATCATGCTAGGATTAGCAGGAAAAAGCAAAAAATTTCAGAATTGCACCTTGCAATGTGGAGATATTACTGTTTGTGCATTTACAATATTCATTGATTTTTGCCATTGAAAAGCGTCCAGAAATGTTTGAAGCTACTGACTGAATGAAAGGAGCTGGCATCTCACTCTCTTTGAATCTTCTTTATCATGCTAGGATTAGCAGGAAAAAGCAAAAAATTTCAGAATTGCACCTTGCAATGTGGAGATATTACTGTTAGTGCATTTACAATATTCATTGATTTTTGCCATTAAAACATCATGTTATTCATATACCAGAAATGTTTGAAGCTACTGACTGAATGAAAGGAGCTGGCATCTCACTCTCTTTGAATCTTCTTTATCATGCTAGGATTAGCAGGAAAAAGCAAAAAATTTCAGAATTGCACCTTGCAATGTGGAGTTATTACTGTTTGTGCATTTACAATATTCATTGATTTTTGCCATTGAAAAACATCATGTTATTCATATACCAGAAATGTTTGAAGCTACTGACTGAATGAAAGGAGCTGGCATCTCACTCTCTTTGAATCTTCTTTATCATGCTAAGAGGAGCAGGAAAAAGCAAAAAATTTCAGAATTGCACCTTGCAATGCGGAGAAATTACTGTTTGTGCATTTACAATATTCATTGATTTTTGCCATTGAAAAACGTCCAGAAATGATTGAAGCTACTGACTGAATGAAAGGAGCTGGCATCTCACTCTCTTTGAATCTTCTTTATCATGCCAAGAGGAGCAGGAAAAAGCAAAAAATTTCAGAATTGCACCTTGCAATGAGGAGAAATTACTGTTTGTGTATTTACAATATTCATTGATTTTTGCCATTGAAAAACATGTTATTCATATACCAGAAATGTTTGAAGCTACTGACTGAATGAAAGGAGCTGGCATCTCACTCTCTTTGAATCTTCTTTATCATGCTAAGAGGAGCAGGAAAAAGCAAAAAATTTCAGAATTGCACTTTGCAATGCGGAGAAATTACTGTTTGTGCATTTACAATCTTCATTGATTTTTGCCATTGAAAAACATCATGTTATTCATATACCAGAAATGTTTGAAGCTACTGACTGAATGAAAGGAGCTGGCATCTCACTCTCTTTGAATCTTCTTTATCATGCTAAGAGGAGCAGGAAAAAGCAAAAAATTTCAGAATTGCACCTTGCAATGCGGAGAAATTACTGTTTGTGCATTTACAATATTCATTGATTTTTGCCATTGAAAAACGTCCAGAAATTATTGAAGCTACAGACTGAATGAAAGGAGTTGGCATCTCACTCTCTTTGAATCTTCTTTATCATGCAAAGAGGAGCAGGAAAAAGCAAAAAATTTCAGAATTGCACCTTGCAATGCGGAGAAATTACTGTTTGTGCATTTACAATATTCATTGATTTTTGCCATTGAAAAACATCATGTTATTCATATACCAGAAATGTTTGAAGCTACTGACTGAATGAAAGGAGTTGACATCTCACTCTCTTTGAATCTTCTTTATCATGCTAAGAGGAGCAGGATAAAGCAAAAAATTTCAGAATTGCACCTTGCAATGCGGAGAAATTACTGTCTGTGCATTTACAATATTCATTGATTTTTGCCATTGAAAAATGTCCAGAAATGATTGAAGCTACTGACTGAATGAAAGGAGCTGGCATCTCACTCTCTTTGAATCTTCTTTATCATGCTAAGAGGAGCAGGAAAAAGCAAAAAATTTCAGAATTGCACCTTGCAATGCGGAGAAATTACTGTCTGTACATTTACAATATTCATTGATTTTTGCCATTGAAAAACGTCCAGAAATGATTGAAGCTACTGACTGAATGAAAGGAGCTGGTATCTCACTCTCTTTGAATCTTCTTTATCATGCTAAGAGGAGCAGGAAAAAGCAAAAAATTTCAGAATTGCACCTTGCAATGCGGAGAAATTACTGTTTGTGCACTTACAATATTCATTGATTTTTGCCATTGAAAAACATCATGTTATTCATATACCAGAAATGTTTGAAGCTACTGACTGAATGAAAGGAGCTGGCATCTCACTCTCTTTGAATCTTCTTTATCATGCTAAGAGGAGCAGGAAAAAGCAAAAAATTTCAGAATTGCACCTTGCAATGTGGAGATATTACTGTTTGTGCATTTACAATATTCATTGATTTTTGCCATTGAAAAACGTCCAGAAATGTTTGAAGCTACTGACTGAATGAAAGGAGCTGGCATCTCACTCTCTTTGAATCTTCTTTATCATGCTAGGATTAGCAGGAAAAAGCAAAAAATTTCAGAATTGCACCTTGCAATGTGGAGATATTACTGTTTGTGCATTTACAATATTCATTGATTTTTGCCATTGAAAAACATATTTTTCATATACCAGAAATGTTTGAAGCTACTGACTGAATGAAAGGAGCTGGCATCTCACTCTCTTTGAATCTTCTTTATCATGCTAGGATTAGCAGGAAAAAGCAAAAAATTTCAGAATTGCACCTTGCAATGTGGAGATATTACTGTTTGTGCATTTACAATATTCATTGATTTTTGCCATTGAAAAACATGTTTTTCATATACCAGAAATGTTTGAAGCTACTGACTGAATGAAAGGAGCTGGCATGTCACTCTCTTTGAATCTTCTTAATCATGCTAGGATTAGAAGGAAAAAGCAAAAAATTTCAGAATTGCACCTTGCAATGTGGAGATTTTACTGTTTGTGCATTTACAATATTCATTGATTTTTGCCATTGAAAAACGTCCAGAAATGTTTGAAGCTACTGACTGAATGAAAGGAGCTGGCATCTCACTCTTTGAATCTTCTTTATCATGCTAGGATTAGCAGGAAAAAGCAAAAAATTTCAGAATTGCACCTTGCAATGTGGAGATATTACTGTTTGTGCATTTACAATATTCATTGATTTTTGCCATTGAAAAACGTCCAGAAATGATTGAAGCTACTGACTGAATGAAAGGAGCTGGCATCTCACTCTCTTTGAATCTTCTTTATCATGCTAAGAGGAGCAGGAAAAAGCAAAAAATTTCAGAATTGCACCTTGCAATGAGGAGAAATTACTGTTTGTGCATTTACAATATTCATTGATTTTTGCCATTGAAAAACATGTTATTCATATACCAGAAATGTTTGAAGCTACTGACTGAATGAAAGGAGCTGGCATCTCACTCTCTTTGAATCTTCTTTATCATGCTAAGAGGAGCAGGAAAAAGCAAAAAATTTCAGAATTGCAACTTGCAATGCGGAGAAATTACTGTTTGTGCATTTACAATATTCATTGATTTTTGCCATTGAAAAACATCATGTTATTCATATACCAGAAATGTTTGAAGCTACTGACTGAATGAAAGGAGCTGGCATCTCACTCTCTTTGAATCTTCTTTATCATGCTAAGAGGAGCAGGAAAAAGCAAAAAATTTCAGAATTGCACCTTGCAATGCGGAGAAATTACTGTTTGTGCATTTACTATATTCATTGATTTTTGCCATTGAAAAACGTCCAGAAATGATTGAAGCTACAGACTGAATGAAAGGAGCTGGCATCTCACTCTCTTTGAATCTTCTTTATCATGCAAAGAGGAGCAGGAAAAGCAAAAAATTTCAGAATTGCACCTTGCAATGCGGAGGAATTACTGTTTGTGCATTTACAATATTCATTGATTTTTGCCATTGAAAAACGTCCAGAAATGATTGAAGCTACTGACTGAATGAAAGGAGCTGGCATCTCACTCTCTTTGAATCTTCTTTATCATGCTAAGAGGAGCAGGAAAAAGCAAAAAATTTCAGAATTGCACCTTGCAATGCGGAGAAATTACTGTTTGTGCATTTACAATATTCATTGATTTTTGCCATTGTAAAACATCATGTTATTCATATACCAGAAATGTTTGAAGCTACTGACTGAATGAAAGGAGCTGACATCTCACTCTCTTTGAATCTTCTTTATCATGCTAAGAGGAGCAGGAAAAAGCAAAAAATTTCAGAATTGCGCCTTGCAATGCGGAGAAATTACTGTCTGTGCATTTACAATATTCATTGATTTTTGCCATTGAAAAACGTCCAGAAATGATTGAAGCTACTGACTGAATGAAAGGAGCTGGCATCTCACTCTCTTTGAATCTTCTTTATCATGCTAAGAGGAGCAGGAAAAAGCAAAAAATTTCAGAATTGCACCTTGCAATGCGGAGAAATTACTGTTTGTGCATTTACAATATTCATTGATTTTTGCCATTGAAAAACGTCCAGAAATGATTGAAGCTACTGACTGAATGAAAGGAGCTGGCATCTCACTCTCTTTGAATCTTCTTTGTCATGCTAAGAGGAGCAGGAAAAAGCAAAAAATTTCAGAATTACACCTTGCAATGCGGAGAAATTACTGTTTGTGCATTTACAATATTCATTGATTTTTGCCATTGAAAAGCGTCCAGAAATGATTGAAGCTACTGACTGAATGAAAGGAGCTGGCATCTCACTCTCTTTGAATCTTCTTTATCATGCTAAGAGGAGCAGGAAAAAGCAAAAAATTTCAGAATTGCACCTTGCAATGGGGAGAAATTACTGTTTGTGCATTTACAATATTCATTGATTTTTGCCATTGAAAAACATCATGTTATTCATATACCAGAAATGTTTGAAGCTACTGACTGAATGAAAGGAGCTGGCATCTCACTCTCTTTGAATCTTCTTTATCATGCTAAGAGGAGCAGGAAAAAGCAAAAAATTTCAGAATTGCACCTTGCAATGCGGAGAAATTACTGTTTGTGCATTTACAATATTCATTGATTTTTGCCATTGAAAAACATCCAGAAATGATTGAAGCTACTGACTGAATGAAAGGAGCTGGCATCTCACTCTCTTTGAATCTTCTTTATCATGCTAAGAGGAGCAGGAAAAAGCAAAAAATTTCAGAATTGCACCTTGCAATGCGGAGAAATTACTGTTTGTGCATTTACAATATTCATTGATTTTTGCCATTGAAAAACATCATGTTATTCATATACCAGAAATGTTTGAAGCTACTGACTGAATGAAAGGAGCTGGCATCTCACTCTCTTTGAATCTTCTTTATCATGCTAAGAGGAGCAGGAAAAAGCAAAAAATTTCAGAATTGCACCTTGCAATGCGGAGAAATTACTGTTTGTGCATTTACAATATTCATTGATTTTTGCCATTGAAAAACGTCCAGAAATGATTGAAGCTACTGACTGAATGAAAGGAGCTGGCATCTCACTCTCTTTGAATCTTCTTTATCATGCTAAGAGGAGCAGGAAAAAGCAAAAAATTTCAGAATTGCACCTTGCAATGCGGAGAAATTACTGTTTGTGCATTTACAATATTCATTGATTTTTGCCATTGAAAAACATGTTATTCATATACCAGAAATGTTTGAAGCTACTGACTGAATGAAAGGAGCTGGCATCTCACTCTCTTTGAATCTTCTTTATCATGCTAAGAGGAGCAGGAAAAAGCAAAAAATTTCAGAATTGCACCTTGCAATGCGGAGAAATTACTGTTTGTGCATTTACAATATTCATTGATTTTTGCCATTGAAAAACATCATGTTATTCATATACCAGAAATGTTTGAAGCTACTGACTGAATGAAAGGAGCTGGCATCTCACTCTCTTTGAATCTTCTTTATCATGCTAAGAGGAGCAGGAAAAAGCAAAAAATTTCAGAATTGCACCTTGCAATGCGGAGAAATTACTGTTTGTGCATTTACAATATTCATTGATTTTTGCCATTGAAAAACGTCCAGAAATGATTGAAGCTACAGACTGAATGAAAGGAGCTGGCATCTCACTCTCTTTGAATCTTCTTTATCATGCAAAGAGGAGCAGGAAAAAGCAAAAAATTTAAGAATTGCACCTTACAATGCGGAGAAATTACTGTTTGTGCATTTACAATATTCATTGATTTTTGCCATTGAAAAACATCATGTTATTCATATACCAGAAATGTTTGAAGCTACTGACTGAATGAAAGGAGCTGACATCTTACTCTCTTTGAATCTTCTTTATCATGCTAAGAGGAGCAGGATAAAGCAAAAAATTTCAGAATTGCACCTTGCAATGCGGAGAAATTACTGTCTGTGCATTTACAATATTCATTGATTTTTGCCATTGAAAAACGTCCAGAAATGATTGAAGCTACTGACTGAATGAAAGGAGCTGGCATCTCACTCTCTTTGAATCTTCTTTATCATGCTAAGAGGAGCAGGAAAAAGCAAAAAATTTCAGAATTGCACCTTGCAATGCGGAGAAATTACTGTTTGTGCATTTACAATGTTCATTGATTTTTGCCATTGAAAAACGTCCAGAAATTATTGAAGCTACAGACTGAATGAAAGGAGCTGGCATCTCACTCTCTTTGAATCTTCTTTATCATGCAAAGAGGAGCAGGAAAAAGCAAAAAATTTCAGAATTGCACCTTGCAATGCGGAGAAATTACTGTTTGTGCATTTACAATATTCATTGATTTTTGCCATTGAAAAACGTCCAGAAATGATTGAAGCTACTGACTGAATGAAAGGAGCTGGCATCTCACTCTCTTTGAATCTTCTTTATCATGCTAAGAGGAGCAGGAAAAAGCAAAAAATTTCAGAATTGCACCTTGCAATGCGGAGAAATTACTGTTTGTGCATTTACAATATTCATTGATTTTTGCCATTGAAAAACATCATGTTATTCATATACCAGAAATGTTTGAAGCTACTGACTGAATGAAAGGAGCTGACATCTCACTCTCTTTGAATCTTCTTTATCATGCTAAGAGGAGCAGGAAAAAGGAAAAAATTTCAGAATTGCGCCTTGCAATGCGGAGAAATTACTGTCTGTGTATTTACAATATTCATTGATTTTTGCCATTGAAAAACGTCCAGAAATGATTGAAGCTACTGACTGAATGAAAGGAGCTGGCATCTCACTCTCTTTGAATCTTCTTTATCATGCTAAGAGGAGCAGGAAAAAGCAAAAAATTTCAGAATTGCACCTTGCAATGCGGAGAAATTACTGTTTGTGCATTTACAATATTCATTGATTTTTGCCTTTGAAAAACGTCCAGAAATGATTGAAGCTACTGACTGAATGAAAGGAGCTGGTATCTCCCTCTCTTTGAATCTTCTTTATCATGCTAAGAGGAGCAGGAAAAAGCAAAAAATTTCAGAATTGCACCTTGCAATGCGGAGAAATTACTGTTTGTGCATTTACAATATTCATTGATTTTTGCCATTGAAAAACATCATATTATTCATATACCAGAAATGTTTGAAGCTACTGACTGAATGAAAGGAGCTGGCATCTCACTCTCTTTGAATCTTCTTTATCTTGCTAAGAGGAGCAGGAAAAAGCAAAAAATTTCAGAATTGCACTTTGCAATGCGGAGAAATTACTGTTTGTGCATTTACAATATTCATTGATTTTTGCCATTGAAAAACGTCCAGAAATGTTTGAAGCTACTGACTGAATGAAAGGAGCTGGCATCTCACTCTCTTTGAATCTTCTTTATCATGCTAAGAGGAGCAGGAAAAAGCAAAAAATTTCAGAATTGCACCTTGCAATGCGGAGAAATTACTGTTTGTGCATTTACAATATTCATTGATTTTTGCCATTGAAAAACGTCCAGAAATGATTGAAGCTACTGACTGAATGAAAGGAGCTGGCATCTCACTCTCTTTGAATCTTCTTTGTCATGCTAAGAGGAGCAGGAAAAAGCAAAAAATTTCAGAATTACACCTTGCAATGCGGAGAAATTACTGTTTGTGCATTTACAATATTCATTGATTTTTGCCATTGAAAAGCGTCCAGAAATAATTGAAGCTACTGACTGAATGAAAGGAGCTGGCATCTCACTCTCTTTGAATCTTCTTTATCATGCTAAGAGGAGCAGGAAAAAGCAAAAAATTTCAGAATTGCACCTTGCAATGCGGAGAAATTACTGTTTGTGCATTTACAATATTCATTGATTTTTGCCATTGAAAAACGTCCAGAAATGATTGAAGCTACTGACTGAATGAAAGGAGCTGGCATCTCACTCTCTTTGAATCTTCTTTATCATGCTAAGAGGAGCAGGAAAAAGCAAAAAATTTCAGAACTGCACCTTGCAATGCGGAGAAATTCCTGTTTGTGCATTTACAATATTCATTGATTTTTGCCATTGAAAAACATCATGTTATTCATATACCAGAAATGTTTGAAGCTACTGACTGAATGAAAGGAGCTGGCATCTCACTCTCTTTGAATCTTCTTTATCATGCTAAGAGGAGCAGGAAAAAGCAAAAAATTTCAGAATTGCACCTTGCAATGCGGAGAAATTACTGTTTGTGCATTTACAATATTCATTGATTTTTGCCATTGAAAAACGTCCAGAAATGATTGAAGCTACTGACTGAATGAAAGGAGCTGGCATCTCACTCTCTTTGAATCTTCTTTATCATGCTAAGAGGAGCAGGAAAAAGCAAAAAATTTCAGAATTGCACCTTGCAATGCGGAGAAATTACTGTTTGTGCATTTACAATATTCATTGATTTTTGCCATTGAAAAACATCATGTTATTCATATACCAGAAATGTTTGAAGCTACTGACTGAATGAAAGGAGCTGGCATCTCACTCTCTTTGAATCTTCTTTATCATGCTAAGAGGAGCAGGAAAAAGCAAAAAATTTCAGAATTTGCACCTTGCAATGCGGAGAAATTACTGTTTGTGCATTTACAATATTCATTGATTTTTGCCATTGAAAAACGTCCAGAAATGATTGAAGCTACTGACTGAATGAAAGGAGCTGGCATCTCACTCTCTTTGAATCTTCTTTATCATGCTAAGAGGAGCAGGAAAAAGCAAAAAATTTCAGAATTGCACCTTGCAATGCGGAGAAATTACTGTTTGTGCATTTACAATATTCATTGATTTTTGCCATTGAAAAACGTCCAGAAATGATTGAAGCTACTGACTGAATGAAAGGATCTGGCATCTTACTCTCTTTGAATCCTCTTTATCATGCTAAGAGGAGCAGGAAAAAGCAAAAAATTTCAGAATTGCACCTTGCAATGCGGAGAAATTACTGTTTGTGCATTTACAATATTCATTGATTTTTGCCATTGAAAAACATCATGTTATTCATATACCAGAAATGTTTGAAGCTACTGACTGAATGAAAGGAGCTGACTTCTCACTCTCTTTGAATCTTCTTTATCATGCTAAGAGGAGCAGGAAAAAGCAAAAAATTTCAGAATTGCACCTTGCAATGCGGAGAAATTACTGTCTGTGCATTTTCAATATTCATTGATTTTTGCCATTGAAAAACATCCAGAAATGATTGAAGCTACTGACTGAATGAAAGGAGCTGGCATCTCACTCTCTTTGAATCTTCTTTATCATGCTAAGAGGAGCAGGAAAAAGCAAAAAATTTCAGAATTGCACCTTGCAATGCGGAGAAATTACTGTTTGTGCATTTACAATATTCATTGATTTTTGCCATTGAAAAACATCATGTTATTCATATACCAGAAATGTTTGAAGCTACTGACTGAATGAAAGGAGCTGGCATCTCACTCTCTTTGAATCTTCTTTATCATGCTAAGAGGAGCAGGAAAAAGCAAAAAATTTCAGAATTGCAAATTGCAATGCGGAGAAATTACTGTTTGTGCATTTACAATATTCATTGATTTTTGCCATTGAAAAACGTCCAGAAATGATTGAAGCTACTGACTGAATGAAAGGAGCTGGCATCTCACTCTCTTTGAATCTTCTTTATCATGCTAAGAGGAGCAGGAAAAAGCAAAAAATTTCAGAATTGCACCTTGCAATGCGGAGAAATTACTGTTTGTGCATTTACAATATTCATTGATTTTTGCCATTGAAAAACATCATGTTATTCATATACCAGAAATGTTTGAAGCTACTGACTGAATGAAAGGAGCTGGCATCTCACTCTCTTTGAATCTTCTTTATCATGCTAAGAGGAGCAGGAAAAAGCAAAAAATTTCAGAATTTGCACCTTGCAATGCGGAGAAATTACTGTTTGTGCATTTACAATATTCATTGATTTTTGCCATTGAAAAACGTCCAGAAATGATTGAAGCTACTGACTGAATGAAAGGAGCTGGCATCTCACTCTCTTTGAATCTTCTTTACCATGCTAAGAGGAGCAGGAAAAAGCAAAAAATTTCAGAATTGCACCTTGCAATGCGGAGAAATTACTGTTTGTGCATTTACAATATTCATTGATTTTTGCCATTGAAAAACGTCCAGAAATGATTGAAGCTACTGACTGAATGAAAGGATCTGGCATCTTACTCTCTTTGAATCCTCTTTATCATGCTAAGAGGAGCAGGAAAAAGCAAAAAATTTCAGAATTGCACCTTGCAATGCGGAGAAATTACTGTTTGTGCATTTACAATATTCATTGATTTTTGCCATTGAAAAACATCATGTTATTCATATACCAGAAATGTTTGAAGCTACTGACTGAATGAAAGGAGCTGACTTCTCACTCTCTTTGAATCTTCTTTATCATGCTAAGAGGAGCAGGAAAAAGCAAAAAATTTCAGAATTGCACCTTGCAATGCGGAGAAATTACTGTCTGTGCATTTTCAATATTCATTGATTTTTGCCATTGAAAAACATCCAGAAATGATTGAAGCTACTGACTGAATGAAAGGAGCTGGCATCTCACTCTCTTTGAATCTTCTTTATCATGCTAAGAGGAGCAGGAAAAAGCAAAAAATTTCAGAATTGCACCTTGCAATGCGGAGAAATTACTGTTTGTGCATTTACAATATTCATTGATTTTTGCCATTGAAAAACATCATGTTATTCATATACCAGAAATGTTTGAAGCTACTGACTGAATGAAAGGAGCTGGCATCTCACTCTCTTTGAATCTTCTTTATCATGCTAAGAGGAGCAGGAAAAAGCAAAAAATTTCAGAATTGCACCTTGCAATGCGGAGAAATTACTGTTTGTGCATTTACAATATTCATTGATTTTTGCCATTGAAAAACGTCCAGAAATGATTGAAGCTACTGACTGAATGAAAGGAGCTGGCATCTCACTCTCTTTGAATCTTCTTTATCATGCTAAGAGGAGCAGGAAAAAGCAAAAAATTTCAGAATTGCACCTTGCAATGCGGAGAAATTCCTGTTTGTGCATTTACAATATTCATTGATTTTTGCCATTGAAAAACATCATGTTATTCATATACCAGAAATGTTTGAAGCTACTGACTGAATGAAAGGAGCTGGCATCTCACTCTCTTTGAATCTTCTTTATCATGCTAAGAGGAGCAGGAAAAAGCAAAAAATTTCAGAATTGCACCTTGCAATGCGGAGAAATTACTGTTTGTGCATTTACAATATTCATTGATTTTTGCCATTGAAAAACGTCCAGAAATGATTGAAGCTACTGACTGAATGAAAGGAGCTGGCATCTCACTCTCTTTGAATCTTCTTTATCATGCTAAGAGGAGCAGGAAAAAGCAAAAAATTTCAGAATTGCACCTTGCAATGCGGAGAAATTACTGTTTGTGCATTTACAATATTCATTGATTTTTGCCATTGAAAAACATCATGTTATTCATATACCAGAAATGTTTGAAGCTACTGACTGAATGAAAGGAGCTGGCATCTCACTCTCTTTGAATCTTCTTTATCATGCTAAGAGGAGCAGGAAAAAGCAAAAAATTTCAGAATTTGCACCTTGCAATGCGGAGAAATTACTGTTTGTGCATTTACAATATTCATTGATTTTTGCCATTGAAAAACGTCCAGAAATGATTGAAGCTACTGACTGAATGAAAGGAGCTGGCATCTCACTCTCTTTGAATCTTCTTTATCATGCTAAGAGGAGCAGGAAAAAGCAAAAAATTTCAGAATTGCACCTTGCAATGCGGAGAAATTACTGTTTGTGCATTTACAATATTCCTTGATTTTTGCCATTGAAAAACGTCCAGAAATGATTGAAGCTACTGACTGAATGAAAGGATCTGGCATCTTACTCTCTTTGAATCCTCTTTATCATGCTAAGAGGAGCAGGAAAAAGCAAAAAATTTCAGAATTGCACCTTGCAATGCGGAGAAATTACTATTGGTGCATTTACAATATTCATTGATTTTTGCCATTGAAAAACGTCATGTTATTCATATACCAGAAATGTTTGAAGCTACTGACTGAATGAAAGGAGCTGACTTCTCACTCTCTTTGAATCTTCTTTATCATGCTAAGAGGAGCAGGAAAAAGCAAAAAATTTCAGAATTGCACCTTGCAATGCGGAGAAATTACTGTCTGTGCATTTACAATATTCATTGATTTTTGCCATTGAAAAACATCCAGAAATGATTGAAGCTACTGACTGAATGAAAGGAGCTGGCATCTCACTCTCTTTGAATCTTCTTTATCATGCTAAGAGGAGCAGGAAAAAGCAAAAAATTTCAGAATTGCACCTTGCAATGCGGAGAAATTACTGTTTGTGCATTTACAATATTCATTTATTTTTGCCATTGAAAAACGTCCAGAAATGATTGAAGCTACTGACTGAATGAAAGGAGCTGGTATCTCACTCTCTTTGAATCTTCTTTATCATGCTAAGAGGAGCAGGAAAAAGCAAAAAATTTCAGAATTGCACCTTGCAATGCGGAGAAATTACTGTTTGTGCATTTACAATATTCATTGATTTTTGCCATTGAAAAACGTCCAGAAATGATTGAAGCTACTGACTGAATGAAAGGAGCTGGCATCTTACTCTCTTTGAATCTTCTTTATCATGCTAAGAGGAGCAGGAAAAAGCAAAAAATTTCAGAATTGCACCTTGCAATGCGGAGAAATTACTGTTTGTGCATTTACAATATTCATTGATTTTTGCCATTGAAAAACATCATGTTATTCATATACCAGAAATGTTTGAAGCTACTGACTGAATGAAAGGAGCTGGCATCTCACTCTCTTTGAATCTTCTTTATCATGCTAAGAGGAGCAGGAAAAAGCAAAAAATTTCAGAATTGCACCTTGCAATGCGGAGAAATTACTGTTTGTGCATTTACAATATTCATTGATTTTTGCCATTGAAAAACGTCCAGAAATGATTGAAGCTACTGACTGAATGAAAGGAGCTGGCATCTCACTCTCTTTGAATCTTCTTTATCATGCTAAGAGGAGCAGGAAAAAGCAAAAAATTTCAGAATTGCACCTTGCAATGCGGAGAAATTACTGTTTGTGCATTTACAATATTCATTGATTTTTGCCATTGAAAAACATCATGTTATTCATATACCAGAAATGTTTGAAGCTACTGACTGAATGAAAGGAGCTGGCATCTCACTCTCTTTGAATCTTCTTTATCATGCTAAGAGGAGCAGGAAAAAGCAAAAAATTTCAGAATTGCACCTTGCAATGCGGAGAAATTACTGTTTGTGCATTTACAATATTCATTGATTTTTGCCATTGAAAAACGTCCAGAAATGATTGAAGCTACTGACTGAATGAAAGGAGCTGGCATCTCACTCTCTTTGAATCTTCTTTATCATGCTAAGAGGAGCAGGAAAAAGCAAAAAATTTCAGAATTGCACCTTGCAATGCGGAGAAATTACTGTTTGTGCATTTACAATATTCATTGATTTTTGCCATTGAAAAACATCATGTCATTCATATACCAGAAATGTTTGAAGCTACTGACTGAATGAAAGGAGCTGGCATCTCACTCTCTTTGAATCTTCTTTATCATGCTAAGAGGAGCAGGAAAAAGCAAAAAATTTCAGAATTGCACCTTGCAATGCGGAGAAATTACTGTTTGTGCATTTACAATATTCATTGATTTTTGCCATTGAAAAACATCATGTTATTCATATACCAGAAATGTTTGAAGCTACTGACTGAATGAAAGGAGCTGGCATCTCACTCTCTTTGAATCTTCTTTATCATGCTAAGAGGAGCAGGAAAAAGCAAAAAATTTCAGAATTGCACCTTGAAATGCGGAGAAATTACTGTTTGTGCATTTACAATATTCATTGATTTTTACCATTGAAAAACGTCCAGAAATGATTGAAGCTACTGACTGAATGAAAGGAGCTGGCATCTCACTCTCTTTGAATCTTCTTTATCATGCTAAGAGGAGCAGGAAAAAGCAAAAAATTTCAGAATTGCACCTTGCAATGCGGAGAAATTACTGTTTGTGCATTTACAATATTCATTGATTTTTGTCATTGAAAAACATCATGTTATTCATATACCAGAAATGTTTGAAGCTACTGACTGAATGAAAGGAGCTGGCATCTCACTCTCTTTTAATCTTCTTTATCATGCTGAGAGGAGCAGGAAAAAGCAAAAAATTTCAGAATTGCACCTTGCAATGCGGAGAAATTACTGTTTGTGCATTTACAATATTCATTGATTTTTGCCATTGAAAAACGTCCGGAAATGATTGAAGCTACTGACTGAATGAAAGGAGCTGGCATCTCACTCTCTTTGAATCTTCTTTATCATGCTAAGAGGAGCAGGAAAAAGCAAAAAATTTCAGAATTGCACCTTGCAATGCGGAGAAATTACTGTTTGTGCATTTACAATATTCATTGATTTTTGCCATTGAAAAACGTCCAGAAATGATTGAAGCTACTGACTGAATGAAAGGAGCTGGCATCTCACTCTCTTTGAATCTTCTTTATCATGCTAAGAGGAGCAGGAAAAAGCAAAAAATTTCAGAATTGCACCTTGCAATGCGGAGAAATTACTGTTTGTGCATTTACAATATTCATTGATTTTTGCCATTGAAAAACATCATGTTATTCATATACCAGAAATGTTTGAAGCTATTGACTGAATGAAAGGAGCTGGCATCTCACTCTCTTTGAATCTTCTTTATCATGCTAAGAGGAGCAGGAAAAAGCAAAAAATTTCAGAATTGCACCTTGCAATGCGGAGAAATTACTGCTTGTGCATTTACAATATTCATTGATTTTTGCCATTGAAAAACGTCCAGAAATTATTGAAGCTACTGACTGAATGAAAGGAGCTGGCATCTCACTCTCTTTGAATCTTCTTTATCATGCTAAGAGGAGCAGGAAAAAGCAAAAAATTTCAGAATTGCACCCTGCAATGCGGAGAAATTACTGTTTGTGAATTTACAATATTCATTGATTTTTGCCATTGAAAAACATCATGTTATTCATATACCAGAAATGTTTGAAGCTACTGACTGAATGAAAGGAGCTGGCATCTCACTCTCTTTGAATCTTCTTTATCATGCTAAGAGGAGCAGGAAAAAGCAAAAAATTTCAGAATTGCACCTTGCAATGCGGAGAAATTACTGTTTGTGCATTTACAATATTCATTGATTTTTGCCATTGAAAAACGTCCAGAAATGATTGAAGCTACTGACTGAATGAAAGGAGCTGGCATCTCACTCTCTTTGAATCTTCTTTATCATGCTAAGAGGAGCAGGAAAAAGCAAAAAATTTCAGAATTGCTCCTTGCAATGCGGAGAAATTACTGTTTGTGCATTTACAATATTCATTGATTTTTGTCATTGAAAAACATCATGTTATTCATATACCAGAAATGTTTGAAGCTACTGACTGAATGAAAGGAGCTGGCATCTCACTCTCTTTGAATCTTCTTTATCATGCTAAGAGGAGCAGGAAAAAGCAAAAAATTTCAGAATTGCACCTTGCAATGCGGAGAAATTACTGTTTGTGCATTTACAATATTCATTGATTTTTGCCATTGAAAAACGTCCGGAAATGATTGAAGCTACTGACTGAATGAAAGGAGCTGGAATCTCACTCTCTTTGAATCTTCTTTATCATGCTAAGAGGAGCAGGAAAAAGCAAAAAATTTCAGAATTGCACCTTGCAATGCGGAGAAATTACTGTTTGTGCATTTACAATATTCATTGATTTTTGCCATTGAAAAACGTCCAGAAATGATTGAAGCTACTGACTGAATGAAAGGAGCTGGCATCTCACTCTCTTTGAATCTTCTTTATCATGCTAAGAGGAGCAGGAAAAAGCAAAAAATTTCAGAATTGCACCTTGCAATGCGGAGAAATTACTGTTTGTGCATTTACAATATTCATTGATTTTTGCCATTGAAAAACATAATGTTTTCATATACCAGAAATGTTTGAAGCTACTGACTGAATGAAAGGAGATGGCATCTCACTCTCTTTGAATCTTCTTTATCATGCTAAGAGGAGCAGGAAAAAGCAAAAAATTTCAGAATTGCACCTTGCAATGCGGAGAAATTACTGTTTGTGCATTTACAATATTCATTGATTTTTGCCATTGAAAAACTTCCAGAAATGATTGAAGCTACTGACTGAATGAAAGGAGCTGGCATCTCACTCTCTTTGAATCTTCTTTATCATGCTAAGAGGAGCAGGAAAAAGCAAAAAATTTCAGAATTGCACCTTGCAATGCGGAGAAATTACTGTTTGTGCATTTACAATATTCATTGATTTTTGCCATTGAAAAACATCATGTTATTCATATACCAGAAATGTTTGAAGCTACTGACTGAATGAAAGGAGCTGACATCTCACTCTCTTTGAATCTTCTTTATCATGCTAAGAGGAGCAGGAAAAAGGAAAAAATTTCAGAATTGCGCCTTGCAATGCGGAGAAATTACTGTCTGTGTATTTACAATATTCATTGATTTTTGCCATTGAAAAACGTCCAGAAATGATTGAAGCTACTGACTGAATGAAAGGAGCTGGCATCTCACTCTCTTTGAATCTTCTTTATCATGCTAAGAGGAGCAGGAAAAAGCAAAAAATTTCAGAATTGCACCTTGCAATGCGGAGAAATTACTGTTTGTGCATTTACAATATTCATTGATTTTTGCCATTGAAAAACGTCCAGAAATGATTGAAGCTACTGACTGAATGAAAGGAGCTGGTATCTCCCTCTCTTTGTATCTTCTTTATCATGCTAAGAGGAGCAGGAAAAAGCAAAAAATTTCAGAATTGCACCTTGCAATGCGGAGAAATTACTGTTTGTGCATTTACAATATTCATTGATTTTTGCCATTGAAAAACGTCCAGAAATGATTGAAGCTACTGACTGAATGAAAGGAGCTGGCATCTCACTCTCTTTGAATCTTCTTTGTCATGCTAAGAGGAGCAGGAAAAAGCAAAAAATTTCAGAATTACACCTTGCAATGCGGAGAAATTACTGTTTGTGCATTTACAATATTCATTGATTTTTGCCATTGAAAAACGTCCAGAAATGATTGAAGCTACTGACTGAATGAAAGGAGCTGGCATCTCACTCTCTTTAAATCTTCTTTATCATGCTAAGAGGAGCAGGAAAAAGCAAAAAATTTCAGAATTGCACCTTGCAATGCGGAGAAATTCCTGTTTGTGCATTTACAATATTCATTGATTTTTGCCATTGAAAAACATCATGTTATTCATATACCAGAAATGTTTGAAGCTACTGACTGAATGAAAGGAGCTGGCATCTCACTCTCTTTGAATCTTCTTTATCATGCTAAGAGGAGCAGGAAAAAGCAAAAAATTTCAGAATTGCACCTTGCAATGCGGAGAAATTACTGTTTGTGCATTTACAATATTCATTGATTTTTGCCATTGAAAAACGTCCAGAAATGATTGAAGCTACTGACTGAATGAAAGGAGCTGGCATCTCACTCTCTTTGAATCTTCTTTATCATGCTAAGAGGAGCAGGAAAAAGCAAAAAATTTCAGAATTGCACCTTGCAATGCGGAGAAATTACTGTTTGTGCATTTACAATATTCATTGATTTTTGCCATTGAAAAACATCATGTTATTCATATACCAGAAATGTTTGAAGCTACTGACTGAATGAAAGGAGCTGGCATCTCACTCTCTTTGAATCTTCTTTATCATGCTAAGCGGAGCAGGAAAAAGCAAAAAATTTCAGAATTTGCACCTTGCAATGCGGAGAAATTACTGTTTGTGCATTTACAATATTCATTGATTTTTGCCATTGAAAAACGTCCAGAAATGATTGAAGCTACTGACTGAATGAAAGGAGCTGTCATCTCACTCTCTTTGAATCTTCTTTATCATGCTAAGAGGAGCAGGAAAAAGCAAAAAATTTCAGAATTGCACCTTGCAATGCGGAGAAATTACTGTTTGTGCATTTACAATATTCATTGATTTTTGCCATTGAAAAACGTCCAGAAATGATTGAAGCTACTGACTGAATGAAAGGATCTGGCATCTTACTCTCTTTGAATCCTCTTTATCATGCTAAGAGGAGCAGGAAAAAGCAAAAAATTTCAGAATTGCACCTTGCAATGCGGAGAAATTACTGTTTGTGCATTTACAATATTCATTGATTTTTGCCATTGAAAAACATCATGTTATTCATATACCAGAAATGTTTGAAGCTACTGACTGAATGAAAGGAGCTGACTTCTCACTCTCTTTGAATCTTCTTTATCATGCTAAGAGGAGCAGGAAAAAGCAAAAAATTTCAGAATTGCACCTTGCAATGCGGAGAAATTACTGTCTGTGCATTTACAATATTCATTGATTTTTGCCATTGAAAAACATCCAGAAATGATTGAAGCTACTGACTGAATGAAAGGAGCTGGCATCTCACTCTCTTTGAATCTTCTTTATCATGCTAAGAGGAGCAGGAAAAAGCAAAAAATTTCAGAATTGCACCTTGCAATGCGGAGAAATTACTGTTTGTGCATTTACAATATTCATTTATTTTTGCCATTGAAAAACGTCCAGAAATGATTGAAGCTACTGACTGAATGAAAGGAGCTGGTATCTCACTCTCTTTGAATCTTCTTTATCATGCTAAGAGGAGCAGGAAAAAGCAAAAAATTTCAGAATTGCACCTTGCAATGCGGAGAAATTACTGTTTGTGCATTTACAATATTCATTGATTTTTGCCATTGAAAAACGTCCAGAAATGATTGAAGCTACTGACTGAATGAAAGGAGCTGGCATCTCACTCTCTTTGAATCTTCTTTATCATGCTAAGAGGAGCAGGAAAAAGCAAAAAATTTCAGAATTGCACCTTGCAATGCGGAGAAATTACTGTTTGTGCATTTACAATATTCATTGATTTTTGCCATTGAAAAACATCATGTTATTCATATACCAGAAATGTTTGAAGCTACTGACTGAATGAAAGGAGCTGGCATCTCACTCTCTTTGAATCTTCTTTATCATGCTAAGAGGAGCAGGAAAAAGCAAAAAATTTCAGAATTGCACCTTGCAATGCGGAGAAATTACTGTTTGTGCATTTACAATATTCATTGATTTTTGCCATTGAAAAACGTCCAGAAATGATTGAAGCTACTGACTGAATGAAAGGAGCTGGCATCGCACTCTCTTTGAATCTTCTTTATCATGCTAAGAGGAGCAGGAAAAAGCAAAAAATTTCAGAATTGCACCTTGCAATGCGGAGAAATTACTGTTTGTGCATTTACAATATTCATTGATTTTTGCCATTGAAAAACATCATGTTATTCATATACCAGAAATGTTTGAAGCTACTGACTGAATGAAAGGAGCTGGCATCTCACTCTCTTTGAATCTTCTTTATCATGCTAAGAGGAGCAGGAAAAAGCAAAAAATTTCAGAATTGCACCTTGCAATGCGGAGAAATTACTGTTTGTGCATTTACAATATTCATTGATTTTTGCCATTGAAAAACGTCCAGAAATGATTGAAGCTACTGACTGAATGAAAGGAGCTGGCATCTCACTCTCTTTGAATCTTCTTTATCATGCTAAGAGGAGCAGGAAAAAGCAAAAAATTTCAGAATTGCACCTTGCAATGCGGAGAAATTACTGTTTGTGCATTTACAATATTCATTGATTTTTGCCATTGAAAAACATCATGTCATTCATATACCAGAAATGTTTGAAGCTACTGACTGAATGAAAGGAGCTGGCATCTCACTCTCTTTGAATCTTCTTTATCATGCTAAGAGGAGCAGGAAAAAGCAAAAAATTTCAGAATTGCACCTTGCAATGCGGAGAAATTACTGTTTGTGCATTTACAATATTCATTGATTTTTGCCATTGAAAAACATCATGTTATTCATATACCAGAAATGTTTGAAGCTACTGACTGAATGAAAGGAGCTGGCATCTCACTCTCTTTGAATCTTCTTTATCATGCTAAGAGGAGCAGGAAAAAGCAAAAAATTTCAGAATTGCACCTTGCAATGCGGAGAAATTACTGTTTGTGCATTTACAATATTAATTGATTTTTACCATTGAAAAACGTCCAGAAATGATTGAAGCTACTGACTGAATGAAAGGAGCTGGCATCTCACTCTCTTTGAATCTTCTTTATCATGCTAAGAGGAGCAGGAAAAAGCAAAAAATTTCAGAATTGCACCTTGCAATTCGGAGAAATTACTGTTTGTGCATTTACAATATTCATTGATTTTTGTCATTGAAAAACATCATGTTATTCATATACCAGAAATGTTTGAAGCTACTGACTGAATGAAAGGAGCTGGCATCTCACTCTCTTTTAATCTTCTTTATCATGCTAAGAGGAGCAGGAAAAAGCAAAAAATTTCAGAATTGCACCTTGCAATGCGGAGAAATTACTGTTTGTGCATTTACAATATTCATTGATTTTTGCCATTGAAAAACGTCCGGAAATGATTGAAGCTACTGACTGAATGAAAGGAGCTGGCATCTCACTCTCTTTGAATCTTCTTTATCATGCTAAGAGGAGCAGGAAAAAGCAAAAAATTTCAGAATTGCACCTTGCAATGCGGAGAAATTACTGTTTGTGCATTTACAATATTCATTGATTTTTGCCATTGAAAAACGTCCAGAAATGATTGAAGCTACTGACTGAATGAAAGGAGCTGGCATCTCACTCTCTTTGAATCTTCTTTATCATGCTAAGAGGAGCAGGAAAAAGCAAAAAATTTCAGAATTGCACCTTGCAATGCGGAGAAATTACTGTTTGTGCATTTACAATATTCATTGATTTTTGCCATTGAAAAACATCATGTTATTCATATACCAGAAATGTTTGAAGCTATTGACTGAATGAAAGGAGCTGGCATCTCACTCTCTTTGAATCTTCTTTATCATGCTAAGAGGAGCAGGAAAAAGCAAAAAATTTCAGAATTGCACCTTGCAATGCGGAGAAATTACTGCTTGTGCATTTACAATATTCATTGATTTTTGCCATTGAAAAACGTCCAGAAATTATTGAAGCTACTGACTGAATGAAAGGAGCTGGCATCTCACTCTCTTTGAATCTTCTTTATCATGCTAAGAGGAGCAGGAAAAAGCAAAAAATTTCAGAATTGCACCTTGCAATGCGGAGAAATTACTGTTTGTGCATTTACAATATTCATTGATTTTTGTCATTGAAAAACATCATGTTATTCATATACCAGAAATGTTTGAAGCTACTGACTGAATGAAAGGAGCTGGCATCTCACTCTCTTTGAATCTTCTTTATCATGCTAAGAGGAGCAGGAAAAAGCAAAAAATTTCAGAATTGCACCTTGCAATGCGGAGAAATTACTGTTTGTGCATTTACAATATTCATTGATTTTTGCCATTGAAAAACGTCCGGAAATGATTGAAGCTACTGACTGAATGAAAGGAGCTGGCATCTCACTCTCTTTGAATCTTCTTTATCATGCTAAGAGGAGCAGGAAAAAGCAAAAAATTTCAGAATTGCACCTTGCAATGCGGAGAAATTACTGTTTGTGCATTTACAATATTCATTGATTTTTGCCATTGAAAAACGTCCAGAAATGATTGAAGCTACTGACTGAATGAAAGGAGCTGGCATCTCACTCTCTTTGAATCTTCTTTATCATGCTAAGAGGAGCAGGAAAAAGCAAAAAATTTCAGAATTGCACCTTGCAATGCGGAGAAATTACTGTTTGTGCATTTACAATATTCATTGATTTTTGCCATTGAAAAACATCATGTTATTCATATACCAGAAATGTTTGAAGCTATTGACTGAATGAAAGGAGCTGGCATCTCACTCTCTTTGAATCTTCTTTATCATGCTAAGAGGAGCAGGAAAAAGCAAAAAATTTCAGAATTGCACCTTGCAATGCGGAGAAATTACTGCTTGTGCATTTACAATATTCATTGATTTTTGCCATTGAAAAACGTCCAGAAATTATTGAAGCTACTGACTGAATGAAAGGAGCTGGCATCTCACTCTCTTTGAATCTTCTTTATCATGCTAAGAGGAGCAGGAAAAAGCAAAAAATTTCAGAATTGCACCTTGCAATGCGGAGAAATTACTGTTTGTGCATTTACAATATTCATTGATTTTTGCCATTGAAAAACATAATGTTTTCATATACCAGAAATGTTTGAAGCTACTGACTGAATGAAAGGAGATGGCATCTCACTCTCTTTGAATCTTCTTTATCATGCTAAGAGGAGGAGGAAAAAGCAAAAAATTTCAGAATTGCACCTTGCAATGCGGAGAAATTACTGTTTGTGCATTTACAATATTCATTGATTTTTGCCATTGAAAAACTTCCAGAAATGATTGAAGCTACTGACTGAATGAAAGGAGCTGGCATCTCACTCTCTTTGAATCTTCTTTATCATGCTAAGAGGAGCAGGAAAAAGCAAAAAATTTCAGAATTGCACCTTGCAATGTGGAGAAATTACTGTTTGTGCATTTACAATATTCATTGATTTTTGCCATTGAAAAACATCATGTTATTCATATACGAGAAATGTTTGAAGCTACTGACTGAATGAAAGGAGCTGGCATCTCACTCTCTTTGAATTTTCTTTATCATGCTAAGAGGAGCAGGAAAAAGCAAAAAATTTCAGAATTGCACCTTGCAATGCGGAGAAATTACTGTTTGTGCATTTACAATATTCATTGATTTTTGCCATTGAAAAACGTCCAGAAATGATTGAAGCTACTGACTGAATGAAAGGAGCTGGCATCTCACTCTTTGAATCTTCTTTATCATGCTAAGAGGAGCAGGAAAAAGCAAAAAATTTCAGAATTGCACCTTGCAATGCGGAGAAATTACTGTTTGTGCATTTACAATATTCATTGATTTTTGCAATTGAAAAACGTCCAGAAATGATTGAAGCTACTGACTGAATGAAAGGAGCTGGCATCTCACTCTCTTTGAATCTTCTTTATCATGCTAAGAGGAGCAGGAAAAAGCAAAAAAATTTCAGAATTGCACCTTGCAATGCGGAGAAATTACTGTTTGTGCATTTACTATATTCATTTATTTTTGCCATTGAAAAACATCATGTTATTCATATACCAGAAATGTTTGAAGCTACTGACTGAATGAAAGGAGCTGGCATCTCACTCTCTTTGAATTTTCTTTATCATGCTAAGAGGAGCAGGAAAAAGCAAAAAATTTCAGAATTGCACCTTGCAATGCGGAGAAATTACTGTTTGTGCATTTACAATATTCATTGATTTTTGCCATTGAAAAACGTCCAGAAATGATTGAAGCTACTGACTGAATGAAAGGAGCTGGCATCTCACTCTCTTTGAATCTTCTTTATCATGTTAAGAGGAGCAGGAAAAAGCAAAAAATTTCAGAATTGCACCTTGCAATGCGGAGAAATTACTGTTTGTGCATTTACAATATTCATTGATTTTTGCCATTGAAAAACGTCCAGAAATGATTGAAGCTACTGACTGAATGAAAGGAGCAGGCATCTCACTCTCTTTGAATCTTCTTTATCATGCTAAGAGGAGCAGGAAAAAGCAAAAAATTTCAGAATTGCACCTTGCAATGCGGAGAAATTACTGTTTGTGCATTTACAATATTCATTGATTTTTGCCATTGAAAAACATCATGTTATTCATATACCAGAAATGTTTGAAGCTACTGACTGAATGAAAGGAGATGACATCTCACTCTCTTTGAATCTTCTTTATCATGCTATGAGGAGCAGGAAAAAGCAAAAAATTTCAGAATTGCACCTTGCAATGCGGAGAAATTACTGTTTGTGCATTTACAATATTCATTGATTTTTGCCATTGAAAAACGTCCAGAAATGATTGAAGCTACTGACTGAATGAAAGGAGCTGGCATCTCACTCTCTTTGAATCTTCTTTATCATGCTAAGAGGAGCAGGAAAAAGCAAAAAATTTCAGAATTGCACCTTGCAATGAGGAGAAATTACTGTTTGTGCATTAACAATATTCATTGATTTTTGCCATTGAAAAACGTTATTCATATACCAGAAATGTTTGAAGCTACTGACTGAATGAAAGGAGCTGGCATCTCACTCTCTTTGAATCTTCTTTATCATGCTAAGAGGAGCAGGAAAAAGCAAAAAATTTCAGAATTGCACCTTGCAATGCGGAGAAATTATTGTTTGTGCATTTACAATATTCATTGATTTTTGCCATTGAAAAACATCATGTTATTCATATACCAGAAATGTTTGAAGCTACTGACTGAATGAAAGGAGCTGGCATCTCACTCTCTTTGAATTTTCTTTATCATGCTAAGAGGAGCAGGAAAAAGCAAAAAATTTCAGAATTGCACCTTGCAATGCGGAGAAATTACTGTTTGTGCATTTACAATATTCATTGATTTTTGCCATTGAAAAACGTCCAGAAATGATTGAAGCTACTGACTGAATGAAAGGAGCTGGCATCTCACTCTCTTTGAATCTTCTTTATCATGTTAAGAGGAGCAGGAAAAAGCAAAAAATTTCAGAATTGCACCTTGCAATGCGGAGAAATTACTGTTTGTGCATTTACAATATTCATTGATTTTTGCCATTGAAAAACGTCCAGAAATGATTGAAGCTACTGACTGAATGAAAGGAGCAGGCATCTCACTCTCTTTGAATCTTCTTTATCATGCTAAGAGGAGCAGGAAAAAGCAAAAAATTTCAGAATTGCACCTTGCAATGCGGAGAAATTACTGTTTGTGCATTTACAATATTCATTGATTTTTGCCATTGAAAAACATCATGTTATTCATATACCAGAAATGTTTGAAGCTACTGACTGAATGAAAGGAGATGACATCTCACTCTCTTTGAATCTTCTTTATCATGCTATGAGGAGCAGGAAAAAGCAAAAAATTTCAGAATTGCACCTTGCAATGCGGAGAAATTACTGTTTGTGCATTTACAATATTCATTGATTTTTGCCATTGAAAAACGTCCAGAAATGATTGAAGCTACTGACTGAATGAAAGGAGCTGGCATCTCACTCTCTTTGAATCTTCTTTATCATGCTAAGAGGAGCAGGAAAAAGCAAAAAATTTCAGAATTGCACCTTGCAATGAGGAGAAATTACTGTTTGTGCATTAACAATATTCATTGATTTTTGCCATTGAAAAACGTTATTCATATACCAGAAATGTTTGAAGCTACTGACTGAATGAAAGGAGCTGGCATCTCACTCTCTTTGAATCTTCTTTATCATGCTAAGAGGAGCAGGAAAAAGCAAAAAATTTCAGAATTGCACCTTGCAATGCGGAGAAATTATTGTTTGTGCATTTACAATATTCATTGATTTTTGCCATTGAAAAACATCATGTTATTCATATACCAGAAATGTTTGAAGCTACTAACTGAATGAAAGGAGCTGGCATCTCACTCTCTTTGAATCTTCTTTATCATGCTAAGAGGAGCAGGAAACAGCAAAAAATTTCAGAATTGCACCTTCCAATGCGGAGAAATTACTGTTTGTGCATTTACAATATTCATTGATTTTTGCCATTGAAAAACGTCCAGAAATGATTGAAGCTACTGACTGAATGAAAGGAGCTGGCATCTCACTCTCTTTGAATCTTCTTTATCATGCTAAGAGGAGCAGGAAAAAGCAAAAAATTTCAGAATTGCACCTTGCAATGCGGAGAAATTACTGTTTGTGCATTTACAATATTCATTGATTTTTGCCATTGAAAAACATCATGTTATTCATATACCAGAAATATTTGAAGCTACTGACTGAATGAAAGGAGCTGGCATCTCACTCTCATTGAATCTTCTTTATCATGCTAAGAGGAGCAAGAAAAAGCAAAAAATTTCAGAATTGCACCTTGCAATGCGGAGAAATTACTGTTTGTGCATTTACAATATTCATTGATTTTTGCCATTGAAAAACGTCCAGAAATGATTGAAGCTACTGACTGAATGAAAGGAGCTGGCATCTCACTCTCTTTGAATCTTCTTTATCATGCTAAGAGGAGCAGGAAAAAGCAAAAAATTTCAGAATTGCACCTTGCAATGCGGAGAAATTACTGTTTGTGCATTTACAATATTCATTGATTTTTGCCATTGAAAAATGTCCAGAAATGATTGAAGCTACTGACTGAATGAAAGGAGCTGGCATCTCACTCTCTTTGAATCTTCTTTATCATGCAAAGAGGAGCAGGAAAAAGCAAAAATTTTCAGAATTGCACCTTGCAATGCGGAGAAATTACTGTTTGTGCATTTACAATATTCATTGATTTTTGCCATTGAAAAACATCATGTTATTCATATACCAGAAATGTTTGAAGCTACTGACTGAATGAAAGGAGCTGACATCTCACTCTCTTTGAATCTTCTTTATCATGCTAAGAGGAGCAGGAAAAAGCAAAAAATTTCAGAATTGCACCTTGCAATGCGGAGAAATTACTGTTTGTGCATTTACAATATTCATTAATTTTTGCCATTGAAAAACGTCCAGAAATGATTGAAGCTACTGACTGAATGAAAGGAGCTGGCATCTCACTCTCTTTGAATCTTCTTTATAATGCTAAGAGGAGCAGGAAAAAGCAAAAAATTTCAGAATTGCACCTTGCAATGCGGAGAAATTACTGTTTGTGCATTTACAATATTCATTGATTTTTGCCATTGAAAAACATCATGTTATTCATATACTAGAAATGTTTGAAGCTACTGACTGAATGAAAGGAGCTGGCATCTCACTCTCTTTGAATCTTCTTTATCATGCTAAGAGGAGCAGGAAAAAGCAAAAAATTTCAGAATTGCACCTTGCAATGCGGAGAAATTACTGTTTGTGCATTTACAATATTCATTGATTTTTGCCATTGAAAAACGTCCAGAAATGATTGAAGCTACTGACTGAATGAAAGGAGCTGGCATCTCACTCTCTTTGAATCTTCTTTATCATGCTAAGAGGAGCAGGAAAAAGCAAAAAATTTCAGAATTGCACCTTGCAATGAGGAGAAATTACTGTTTGTGCATTTACAATATTCATTGATTTTTGCCATTGAAAAACATGTTATTCATATACCAGAAATGTTTGAAGCTACTGACTGAATGAAAGGAGCTGGCATCTCACTCTCTTTGAATCTTCTTTATCATGCTAAGAGGAGCAGGAAAAAGCAAAAAATTTCAGAATTGCACCTTGCAATGCGGAGAAATTACTGTTTGTGCATTTACAATATTCATTGATTTTTGCCATTGAAAAACGTCCAGAAATGATTGAAGCTACTGACTGAATGAAAGGAGCTGGCATCTCACTCTCTTTGAATCTTCTTTATCATGCTAAGAGGAGCAGGAAAAAGCAAAAAATTTCAGAATTTCACCTTGCAATGCGGAGAAATTACTGTTTGTGCATTTACAATATTCATTGATTTTTGCCATTGAAAAACATCATGTTATTCATATACCAGAAATGTTTGAAGCTACTGACTGAATGAAAGGAGCTGGCATCTCACTCTCTTTGAATCTTCTTTATAATGCTAAGAGGAGCAGGAAAAAGCAAAAAATTTCAGAATTGCACCTTGCAATGCGGAGAAATTACTGTTTGTGCATTTACAATATTCATTGATTTTTGCCATTGAAAAACATCATGTTATTCATATACTAGAAATGTTTGAAGCTACTGACTGAATGAAAGGAGCTGGCATCTCACTCTCTTTGAATCTTCTTTATCATGCTAAGAGGAGCAGGAAAAAGCAAAAAATTTCAGAATTGCACCTTGCAATGCGGAGAAATTACTGTTTGTGCATTTACAATATTCATTGATTTTTGCCATTGAAAAACGTCCAGAAATGATTGAAGCTACTGACTGAATGAAAGGAGCTGGCATCTCACTCTCTTTGAATATTCTTTATCATGCTAAGAGGAGCAGGAAAAAGCAAAAAATTTCAGAATTGCACCTTGCAATGCGGAGAAATTACTGTTTGTGCATTTACAATATTCATTGATTTTTGCCATTGAAAAACATCATGTTATTCATATACCAGAAATGTTTGAAGCTACTGACTGAATGAAAGGAGCTGGCATCTCACTCTCTTTGAATCTTCTTTATCATGCTAAGAGGAGCAGGAAAAAGCAAAAAATTTCAGAATTGCACCTTGCAATGCGGAGAAATTACTGTTTGTGCATTTACAATATTCATTGATTTTTGCCATTGAAAAACGTCCAGAAATGATTGAAGCTACTGACTGAATGAAAGGAGCTGGCATCTCACTCTCTTTGAATCTTCTTTATCATGCTAAGAGGAGCAGGAAAAAGCAAAAAATTTCAGAATTGCACCTTGCAATGAGGAGAAATTACTGTTTGTGCATTTACAATATTCATTGATTTTTGCCATTGAAAAACATGTTATTCATATACCAGAAATGTTTGAAGCTACTGACTGAATGAAAGGAGCTGGCATCTCACTCTCTTTGAATCTTCTTTATCATGCTAAGAGGAGCAGGAAAAAGCAAAAAATTTCAGAATTGCACCTTGCAATGCGGAGAAATTACTGTTTGTGCATTTACAATATTCATTGATTTTTGCCATTGAAAAACGTCCAGAAATGATTGAAGCTACTGACTGAATGAAAGGAGCTGGCATCTCACTCTCTTTGAATCTTCTTTATCATGCTAAGAGGAGCAGGAAAAAGCAAAAAATTTCAGAATTTCACCTTGCAATGCGGAGAAATTACTGTTTGTGCATTTACAATATTCATTGATTTTTGCCATTGAAAAACATCATGTTATTCATATACCAGAAATGTTTGAAGCTACTGACTGAATGAAAGGAGCTGGCATCTCACTCTCTTTGAATCTTCTTTATCATGCTAATAGGAGCAGGAAAAAGCAAAAAATTTCAGAATTGCACCTTGCAATGCGGAGAAATTACTGTTTGTGCATTTACAATATTCATTGATTTTTGCCATTGAAAAACGTCCAGAAATGATTGAAGCTACAGACTGAATGAAAGGAGCTGGCATCTCACTCTCTTTGAATCTTCTTTATCATGCTAAGAGGAGCAGGAAAAAGCAAAAAATTTCAGAATTTCACCTTGCAATGCGGAGAAATTACTGTTTGTGCATTTACAATATTCATTGATTTTTGCCATTGAAAAACATCATGTTATTCATATACCAGAAATGTTTGAAGCTACTGACTGAATGAAAGGAGCTGGCATCTCACTCTCATTGAATCTTCTTTATCATGCTAAGAGGAGCAGGAAAAAGCAAAAAAATTCAGAATTGCACCTTGCAATGCGGAGAAATTACTGTTTGTGCATTTACAATATTCATTGATTTTTGCCATTGAAAAACGTCCAGAAATGATTGAAGCTACTGACTGAATGAAAGGAGCTGGCATCTCACTCTCTTTGAATCTTCTTTATCATGCTAAGAGGAGCAGGAAAAAGCAAAAAATTTCAGAATTGCACCTTGCAATGCGGAGAAATTACTGTTTGTGCATTTACAATATTCATTGATTTTTGCCATTGAAAAATGTCCAGAAATGATTGAAGCTACTGACTGAATGAAAGGAGCTGGCATCTCACTCTCTTTGAATCTTCTTTATCATGCAAAGAGGAGCAGGAAAAAGCAAAAAATTTCAGAATTGCACCTTGCAATGCGGAGAAATTACTGTTTGTGCATTTACAATATTCATTGATTTTTGCCATTGAAAAACATCATGTTATTCATATACCAGAAATGTTTGAAGCTACTGACTGAATGAAAGGAGCTGACATCTCACTCTCTTTGAATCTTCTTTATCATGCTAAGAGGAGCAGGAAAAAGCAAAAAATTTCAGAATTGCACCTTGCAATGCGGAGAAATTACTGTTTGTGCATTTACAATATTCATTAATTTTTGCCATTGAAAAACGTCCAGAAATGATTGAAGCTACTGACTGAATGAAAGGAGCTGGCATCTCACTCTCTTTGAATCTTCTTTATCATGCTAAGAGGAGCAGGAAAAAGCAAAAAATTTCAGAATTGCACCTTGCAATGCGGAGAAATTACTGTTTGTGCATTTACAATATTCATTGATTTTTGCCATTGAAAAACGTCCAGAAATGATTGAAGCTACTGACTGAATGAAAGGAGCTGGCATCTCACTCTCTTTGAATATTCTTTATCATGCTAAGAGGAGCAGGAAAAAGCAAAAAATTTCAGAATTGCACCTTGCAATGCGGAGAAATTACTGTTTGTGCATTTACAATATTCATTGATTTTTGCCATTGAAAAATGTCCAGAAATGATTGAAGCTACTGACTGAATGAAAGGAGCTGGCATCTCACTCTCTTTGAATCTTCTTTATCATGCAAAGAGGAGCAGGAAAAAGCAAAAAATTTCAGAATTGCACCTTGCAATGCGGAGAAATTACTGTTTGTGCATTTACAATATTCATTGATTTTTGCCATTGAAAAACATCATGTTATTCATATACCAGAAATGTTTGAAGCTACTGACTGAATGAAAGGAGCTGACATCTCACTCTCTTTGAATCTTCTTTATCATGCTAAGAGGAGCAGGAAAAAGCAAAAAATTTCAGAATTGCACCTTGCAATGCGGAGAAATTACTGTTTGTGCATTTACAATATTCATTAATTTTTGCCATTGAAAAACGTCCAGAAATGATTGAAGCTACTGACTGAATGAAAGGAGCTGGCATCTCACTCTCTTTGAATCTTCTTTATAATGCTAAGAGGAGCAGGACAAAGCAAAAAATTTCAGAATTGCACCTTGCAATGCGGAGAAATTACTGTTTGTGCATTTACAATATTCATTGATTTTTGCCATTGAAAAACATCATGTTATTCATATACTAGAAATGTTTGAAGCTACTGACTGAATGAAAGGAGCTGGCATCTCACTCTCTTTGAATCTTCTTTATCATGCTAAGAGGAGCAGGAAAAAGCAAAAAATTTCAGAATTGCACCTTGCAATGCGGAGAAATTACTGTTTGTGCATTTACAATATTCATTGATTTTTGCCATTGAAAAACGTCCAGAAATGATTGAAGCTACTGACTGAATGAAAGGAGCTGGCATCTCACTCTCTTTGAATCTTCTTTATCATGCTAAGAGGAGCAGGAAAAAGCAAAAAATTTCAGAATTTCACCTTGCAATGCGGAGAAATTACTGTTTGTGCATTTACAATATTCATTGATTTTTGCCATTGAAAAACATCATGTTATTCATATACCAGAAATGTTTGAAGCTACTGACTGAATGAAAGGAGCTGGCATCTCACTCTCTTTGAATCTTCTTTATCATGCTAAGAGGAGCAGGAAAAAGCAAAAAATTTCAGAATTGCACCTTGCAATGCGGAGAAATTACTGTTTGTGCATTTACAATATTCATTCATTTTTGCCATTGAAAAATGTCCAGAAATGATTGAAGCTACTGACTGAATGAAAGGAGCTGGCATCTCACTCTCTTTGAATCTTCTTTATCATGCAAAGAGGAGCAGGAAAAAGCAAAAAATTTCAGAATTGCACCTTGCAATGCGGAGAAATTACTGTTTGTGCATTTACAATATTCATTGATTTTTGCCATTGAAAAACATCATGTTATTCATATACCAGAAATGTTTGAAGCTACTGACTGAATGAAAGGAGCTGACATCTCACTCTCTTTGAATCTTCTTTATCATGCTAAGAGGAGCAGGAAAAAGCAAAAAATTTCAGAATTGCACCTTGCAATGCGGAGAAATTACTGTTTGTGCATTTACAATATTCATTAATTTTTGCCATTGAAAAACGTCCAGAAATGATTGAAGCTACTGACTGAATGAAAGGAGCTGGCATCTCACTCTCTTTGAATCTTCTTTATAATGCTAAGAGGAGCAGGAAAAAGCAAAAAATTTCAGAATTGCACCTTGCAATGCGGAGAAATTACTGTTTGTGCATTTACAATATTCATTGATTTTTGCCATTGAAAAACATCATGTTATTCATATACTAGAAATGTTTGAAGCTACTGACTGAATGAAAGGAGCTGGCATCTCACTCTCTTTGAATCTTCTTTATCATGCTAAGAGGAGCAGGAAAAAGCAAAAAATTTCAGAATTGCACCTTGCAATGCGGAGAAATTACTGTTTGTGCATTTACAATATTCATTGATTTTTGCCATTGAAAAACGTCCAGAAATGATTGAAGCTACTGACTGAATGAAAGGAGCTGGCATCTCACTCTCTTTGAATATTCTTTATCATGCTAAGAGGAGCAGGAAAAAGCAAAAAATTTCAGAATTGCACCTTGCAATGCGGAGAAATTACTGTTTGTGCATTTACAATATTCATTGATTTTTGCCATTGAAAAACATCATGTTATTCATATACCAGAAATGTTTGAAGCTACTGACTGAATGAAAGGAGCTGGCATCTCACTCTCTTTGAATCTTCTTTATCATGCTAAGAGGAGCAGGAAAAAGCAAAAAATTTCAGAATTGCACCTTGCAATGCGGAGAAATTACTGTTTGTGCATTTACAATATTCATTGATTTTTGCCATTGAAAAACGTCCAGAAATGATTGAAGCTACTGACTGAATGAAAGGAGCTGGCATCTCACTCTCTTTGAATCTTCTTTATCATGCTAAGAGGAGCAGGAAAAAGCAAAAAATTTCAGAATTGCACCTTGCAATGAGGAGAAATTACTGTTTGTGCATTTACAATATTCATTGATTTTTGCCATTGAAAAACATGTTATTCATATACCAGAAATGTTTGAAGCTACTGACTGAATGAAAGGAGCTGGCATCTCACTCTCTTTGAATCTTCTTTATCATGCTAAGAGGAGCAGGAAAAAGCAAAAAATTTCAGAATTGCACCTTGCAATGCGGAGAAATTACTGTTTGTGCATTTACAATATTCATTGATTTTTGCCATTGAAAAACGTCCAGAAATGATTGAAGCTACTGACTGAATGAAAGGAGCTGGCATCTCACTCTCTTTGAATCTTCTTTATCATGCTAAGAGGAGCAGGAAAAAGCAAAAAATTTCAGAATTTCACCTTGCAATGCGGAGAAATTACTGTTTGTGCATTTACAATATTCATTGATTTTTGCCATTGAAAAACATCATGTTATTCATATACCAGAAATGTTTGAAGCTACTGACTGAATGAAAGGAGCTGGCATCTCACTCTCATTGAATCTTCTTTATCATGCTAAGAGGAGCAAGAAAAAGCAAAAAATTTCAGAATTGCACCTTGCAATGCGGAGAAATTACTGTTTGTGCATTTACAATATTCATTGATTTTTGCCATTGAAAAACGTCCAGAAATGATTGAAGCTACTGACTGAATGAAAGGAGCTGGCATCTCACTCTCTTTGAATCTTCTTTATCATGCTAAGAGGAGCAGGAAAAAGCAAAAAATTTCAGAATTGCACCTTGCAATGCGGAGAAATTACTGTTTGTGCATTTACAATATTCATTGATTTTTGCCATTGAAAAATGTCCAGAAATGATTGAAGCTACTGACTGAATGAAAGGAGCTGGCATCTCACTCTCTTTGAATCTTCTTTATCATGCAAAGAGGAGCAGGAAAAAGCAAAAAATTTCAGAATTGCACCTTGCAATGCGGAGAAATTACTGTTTGTGCATTTACAATATTCATTGATTTTTGCCATTGAAAAACATCATGTTATTCATATACCAGAAATGTTTGAAGCTACTGACTGAATGAAAGGAGCTGACATCTCACTCTCTTTGAATCTTCTTTATCATGCTAAGAGGAGCAGGAAAAAGCAAAAAATTTCAGAATTGCACCTTGCAATGCGGAGAAATTACTGTTTGTGCATTTACAATATTCATTAATTTTTGCCATTGAAAAACGTCCAGAAATGATTGAAGCTACTGACTGAATGAAAGGAGCTGGCATCTCACTCTCTTTGAATCTTCTTTATAATGCTAAGAGGAGCAGGAAAAAGCAAAAAATTTCAGAATTGCACCTTGCAATGCGGAGAAATTACTGTTTGTGCATTTACAATATTCATTGATTTTTGCCATTGAAAAACATCATGTTATTCATATACTAGAAATGTTTGAAGCTACTGACTGAATGAAAGGAGCTGGCATCTCACTCTCTTTGAATCTTCTTTATCATGCTAAGAGGAGCAGGAAAAAGCAAAAAATTTCAGAATTGCACCTTGCAATGCGGAGAAATTACTGTTTGTGCATTTACAATATTCATTGATTTTTGCCATTGAAAAACGTCCAGAAATGATTGAAGCTACTGACTGAATGAAAGGAGCTGGCATCTCACTCTCTTTGAATCTTCTTTATCATGCTAAGAGGAGCAGGAAAAAGCAAAAAATTTCAGAATTGCACCTTGCAATGCGGAGAAATTACTGTTTGTGCATTTACAATATTCATTGATTTTTGCCATTGAAAAATGTCCAGAAATGATTGAAGCTACTGACTGAATGAAAGGAGCTGGCATCTCACTCTCTTTGAATCTTCTTTATCATGCAAAGAGGAGCAGGAAAAAGCAAAAAATTTCAGAATTGCACCTTGCAATGCGGAGAAATTACTGTTTGTGCATTTACAATATTCATTGATTTTTGCCATTGAAAAACATCATGTTATTCATATACCAGAAATGTTTGAAGCTACTGACTGAATGAAAGGAGCTGACATCTCACTCTCTTTGAATCTTCTTTATCATGCTAAGAGGAGCAGGAAAAAGCAAAAAATTTCAGAATTGCACCTTGCAATGCGGAGAAATTACTGTTTGTGCATTTACAATATTCATTAATTTTTGCCATTGAAAAACGTCCAGAAATGATTGAAGCTACTGACTGAATGAAAGGAGCTGGCATCTCACTCTCTTTGAATCTTCTTTATAATGCTAAGAGGAGCAGGAAAAAGCAAAAAATTTCAGAATTGCACCTTGCAATGCGGAGAAATTACTGTTTGTGCATTTACAATATTCATTGATTTTTGCCATTGAAAAACATCATGTTATTCATATACTAGAAATGTTTGAAGCTACTGACTGAATGAAAGGAGCTGGCATCTCACTCTCTTTGAATCTTCTTTATCATGCTAAGAGGAGCAGGAAAAAGCAAAAAATTTCAGAATTGCACCTTGCAATGCGGAGAAATTACTGTTTGTGCATTTACAATATTCATTGATTTTTGCCATTGAAAAACGTCCAGAAATGATTGAAGCTACTGACTGCATGAAAGGAGCTGGCATCTCACTCTCTTTGAATCTTCTTTATCATGCTAAGAGGAGCAGGAAAAAGCAAAAAATTTCAGAATTGCACCTTGCAATGAGGAGAAATTACTGTTTGTGCATTTACAATATTCATTGATTTTTGCCATTGAAAAACATGTTATTCATATACCAGAAATGTTTGAAGCTACTGACTGAATGAAAGGAGCTGGCATCTCACTCTCTTTGAATCTTCTTTATCATGCTAAGAGGAGCAGGAAAAAGCAAAAAATTTCAGAATTGCACCTTGCAATGCGGAGAAATTACTGTTTGTGCATTTACAATATTCATTGATTTTTGCCATTGAAAAACGTCCAGAAATGATTGAAGCTACTGACTGAATGAAAGGAGCTGGCATCTCACTCTCTTTGAATCTTCTTTATCATGCTAAGAGGAGCAGGAAAAAGCAAAAAATTTCAGAATTGCACCTTGCAATGCGGAGAAATTACTGTTTGTGCATTTACAATATTCATTGATTTTTGCCATTGAAAAACATCATGTTATTCATATACCAGAAATGTTTGAAGCTACTGACTGAATGAAAGGAGCTGGCATCTCACTCTCTTTGAATCTTCTTTATCATGCTAAGAGGAGCAGGAAAAAGCAAAAAATTTCAGAATTGCACCTTGCAATGCGGAGAAATTACTGTTTGTGCATTTACAATATTCATTGATTTTTGCCATTGAAAAACGTCCAGAAATGATTGAAGCTACTGACTGAATGAAAGGAGCTGGCATCTCACTCTCTTTGAATCTTCTTTATCATGCTAAGAGGAGAAGGAAAAAGCAAAAAATTTCAGAATTGCACCTTGCAATGAGGAGAAATTACTGTTTGTGCATTTACAATATTCATTGATTTTTGCCATTGAAAAACATGTTATTCATATACCAGAAATGTTTGAAGCTACTGACTGAATGAAAGGAGCTGGCATCTCACTCTCTTTGAATCTTCTTTATCATGCTAAGAGGAGCAGGAAAAAGCAAAAAATTTCAGAATTGCACCTTGCAATGCGGAGAAATTACTGTTTGTGCATTTACAATATTCATTGATTTTTGCCATTGAAAAACGTCCAGAAATGATTGAAGCTACTGACTGAATGAAAGGAGCTGGCATCTCACTCTCTTTGAATCTTCTTTATCATGCTAAGAGGAGCAGGAAAAAGCAAAAAATTTCAGAATTTCACCTTGCAATGCGGAGAAATTACTGTTTGTGCATTTACAATATTCATTGATTTTTGCCATTGAAAAACATCATGTTATTCATATACCAGAAATGTTTGAAGCTACTGACTGAATGAAAGGAGCTGGCATCTCACTCTCATTGAATCTTCTTTATCATGCTAAGAGGAGCAGGAAAAAGCAAAAAAATTCAGAATTGCACCTTGCAATGCGGAGAAATTACTGTTTGTGCATTTACAATATTCATTGATTTTTGCCATTGAAAAACGTCCAGAAATGATTGAAGCTACTGACTGAATGAAAGGAGCTGGCATCTCACTCTCTTTGAATATTCTTTATCATGCTAAGAGGAGCAGGAAAAAGCAAAAAATTTCAGAATTGCACCTTGCAATGCGGAGAAATTACTGTTTGTGCATTTACAATATTCATTGATTTTTGCCATTGAAAAACATCATGTTATTCATATACCAGAAATGTTTGAAGCTACTGACTGAATGAAAGGAGCTGGCATCTCACTCTCTTTGAATCTTCTTTATCATGCTAAGAGGAGCAGGAAAAAGCAAAAAATTTCAGAATTGCACCTTGCAATGCGGAGAAATTACTGTTTGTGCATTTACAATATTCATTGATTTTTGCCATTGAAAAACGTCCAGAAATGATTGAAGCTACTGACTGAATGAAAGGAGCTGGCATCTCACTCTCTTTGAATCTTCTATATCATGCTAAGAGGAGCAGGAAAAAGCAAAAAATTTCAGAATTGCACCTTGCAATGAGGAGAAATTACTGTTTGTGCATTTACAATATTCATTGATTTTTGCCATTGAAAAACATGTTATTCATATACCAGAAATGTTTGAAGCTACTGACTGAATGAAAGGAGCTGGCATCTCACTCTCTTTGAATCTTCTTTATCATGCTAAGAGGAGCAGGAAAAAGCAAAAAATTTCAGAATTGCACCTTGCAATGCGGAGAAATTACTGTTTGTGCATTTACAATATTCATTGATTTTTGCCATTGAAAAACGTCCAGAAATGATTGAAGCTACTGACTGAATGAAAGGAGCTGGCATCTCACTCTCTTTGAATCTTCTTTATCATGCTAAGAGGAGCAGGAAAAAGCAAAAAATTTCAGAATTTCACCTTGCAATGCGGAGAAATTACTGTTTGTGCATTTACAATATTCATTGATTTTTGCCATTGAAAAACATCATGTTATTCATATACCAGAAATGTTTGAAGCTACTGACTGAATGAAAGGAGCTGGCATCTCACTCTCTTTGAATCTTCTTTATCATGCTAAGAGGAGCAGGAAAAAGCAAAAAATTTCAGAATTGCACCTTGCAATGCGGAGAAATTACTGTTTGTGCATTTACAATATTCATTGATTTTTGCCATTGAAAAACGTCCAGAAATGATTGAAGCTACTGACTGAATGAAAGGAGCTGGCATCTCACTCTCTTTGAATCTTCTTTATCATGCTAAGAGGAGCAGGAAAAAGCAAAAAATTTCAGAATTTCACCTTGCAATGCGGAGAAATTACTGTTTGTGCATTTACAATATTCATTGATTTTTGCCATTGAAAAACATCATGTTATTCATATACCAGAAATGTTTGAAGCTACTGACTGAATGAAAGGAGCTGGCATCTCACTCTCATTGAATCTTCTTTATCATGCTAAGAGGAGCAGGAAAAAGCAAAAAAATTCAGAATTGCACCTTGCAATGCGGAGAAATTACTGTTTGTGCATTTACAATATTAATTGATTTTTGCCATTGAAAAATGTCCAGAAATGATTGAAGATACTGACTGAATGAAAGGAGCTGGCATCTCACTCTCTTTGAATCTTCTTTATCATGCTAAGAGGAGCAGGAAAAAGCAAAAAAATTTCAGAATTGCACCTTGCAATGCGGAGAAATTACTGTTTGTGCATTTACAATATTCATTGATTTTTGCCATTGAAAAACGTCCAGAAATGATTGAAGCTACAGACTGAATGAAAGGAGCTGGCATCTCACTCTCTTTGAATCTTCTTTATCATGCAAAGAGGAGCAGGAAAAAGCAAAAAATTTCAGAATTGCACCTTGCAATGCGGAGAAATTACTGTTTGTGCATTTACAATATTCATTGATTTTTCCCATTGAAAAACATCATGTTATTCATATACCAGAAATGTTTGAAGCTACTGACTGAATGAAAGGAGCTGACATCTCACTCTCTTTGAATCTTCTTTATCATGCTAAGAGGAGCAGGATAAAGCAAAAAATTTCAGAATTGCACCTTGCAATGCGGAGAAATTACTGTTTGTGCATTTACAATATTCATTGATTTTTGCCATTGAAAAACGTCCAGAAATGATTGAAGCTACTGACTGAATGAAAGGAGCTGGCATCTCACTCTCTTTGAATCTTCTTTATCATGCTAAGAGGAGCAGGAAAAAGCAAAAAATTTCAGAATTGCACCTTGCAATGCGGAGAAATTACTGTCTGTGCATTTACAATATTCATTGATTTTTGCCATTGAAAAACGTCCAGAAATGATTGAAGCTACTGACTGAATGAAAGGAGCTGGTATCTCACTCTCTTTGAATCTTCTTTATCATGCTAAGAGGAGCAGGAAAAAGCAAAAAATTTCAGAATTGCACCTTGCAATGCGGAGAAATTACTGTTTGTGCACTTACAATATTCATTGATTTTTGCCATTGAAAAACATCATGTTATTCATATACCAGAAATGTTTGAAGCTACTGACTGAATGAAAGGAGCTGGCATCTCACTCTCTTTGAATCTTCTTTATCATGCTAAGAGGAGCAGGATAAAGCAAAAAATTTCAGAATTGCACCTTGCAATGCGGAGAAATTACTGTTTGTGCATTTACAATATTCATTGATTTTTGCCATTGAAAAACGTCCAGAAATGATTGAAGCTACTGACTGAATGAAAGGAGCTGGCATCTCACTCTCTTTGAATCTTCTTTATCATGCTAAGAGGAGCAGGAAAAAGCAAAAAATTTCAGAATTGCACCTTGCAATGCGGAGAAATTGCTGTTTGTGCATTTTTAATATTCATTGATTTTTGCCATTGAAAAACGTCCAGAAATGATTGAAGCTACTGACTGAATGAAAGGAGCTGGCATCTCACTCTCTTTGAATCTTCTTTATCATGCTAAGAGGAGCAGGAAAAAGCAAAAAATTTCAGAATTTCACCTTGCAATGCGGAGAAATTACTGTTTGTGCATTTACAATATTCATTGATTTTTGCCATTGAAAAACATCATGTTATTCATATACCAGAAATGTTTGAAGCTACTGACTGAATGAAAGGAGCTGGCATCTCACTCTCATTGAATCTTCTTTATCATGCTAAGAGGAGCAGGAAAAAGCAAAAAAATTCAGAATTGCACCTTGCAATGCGGAGAAATTACTGTTTGTGCATTTACAATATTCATTGATTTTTGCCATTGAAAAACGTCCAGAAATGATTGAAGCTACTGACTGAATGAAAGGAGCTGGCATCTCACTCTCTTTGAATATTCTTTATCATGCTAAGAGGAGCAGGAAAAAGCAAAAAATTTCAGAATTGCACCTTGCAATGCGGAGAAATTACTGTTTGTGCATTTACAATATTCATTGATTTTTGCCATTGAAAAACATCATGTTATTCATATACCAGAAATGTTTGAAGCTACTGACTGAATGAAAGGAGCTGGCATCTCACTCTCTTTGAATCTTCTTTATCATGCTAAGAGGAGCAGGAAAAAGCAAAAAATTTCAGAATTGCACCTTGCAATGCGGAGAAATTACTGTTTGTGCATTTACAATATTCATTGATTTTTGCCATTGAAAAACGTCCAGAAATGATTGAAGCTACTGACTGAATGAAAGGAGCTGGCATCTCACTCTCTTTGAATCTTCTTTATCATGCTAAGAGGAGCAGGAAAAAGCAAAAAATTTCAGAATTGCACCTTGCAATGAGGAGAAATTACTGTTTGTGCATTTACAATATTCATTGATTTTTGCCATTGAAAAACATGTTATTCATATACCAGAAATGTTTGAAGCTACTGACTGAATGAAAGGAGCTGGCATCTCACTCTCTTTGAATCTTCTTTATCATGCTAAGAGGAGCAGGAAAAAGCAAAAAATTTCAGAATTGCACCTTGCAATGCGGAGAAATTACTGTTTGTGCATTTACAATATTCATTGATTTTTGCCATTGAAAAACGTCCAGAAATGATTGAAGCTACTGACTGAATGAAAGGAGCTGGCATCTCACTCTCTTTGAATCTTCTTTATCATGCTAAGAGGAGCAGGAAAAAGCAAAAAATTTCAGAATTTCACCTTGCAATGCGGACAAATTACTGTTTGTGCATTTACAATATTCATTGATTTTTGCCATTGAAAAACATCATGTTATTCATATACCAGAAATGTTTGAAGCTACTGACTGAATGAAAGGAGCTGGCATCTCACTCTCTTTGAATCTTCTTTATCATGCTAAGAGGAGCAGGAAAAAGCAAAAAATTTCAGAATTGCACCTTGCAATGCGGAGAAATTACTGTTTGTGCATTTACAATATTCATTGATTTTTGCCATTGAAAAACGTCCAGAAATGATTGAAGCTACTGACTGAATGAAAGGAGCTGGCATCTCACTCTCTTTGAATCTTCTTTATCATGCTAAGAGGAGCAGGAAAAAGCAAAAAATTTCAGAATTTCACCTTGCAATGCGGAGAAATTACTGTTTGTGCATTTACAATATTCATTGATTTTTGCCATTGAAAAACATCATGTTATTCATATACCAGAAATGTTTGAAGCTACTGACTGAATGAAAGGAGCTGGCATCTCACTGTCATTGAATCTTCTTTATCATGCTAAGAGGAGCAGGAAAAAGCAAAAAAATTCAGAATTGCACCTTGCAATGCGGAGAAATTACTGTTTGTGCATTTACAATATTAATTGATTTTTGCCATTGAAAAATGTCCAGAAATGATTGAAGATACTGACTGAATGAAAGGATCTGGCATCTCACTCTCTTTGAATCTTCTTTATCATGCTAAGAGGAGCAGGAAAAAGCAAAAAAATTTCAGAATTGCACCTTGCAATGCGGAGAAATTACTGTTTGTGCATTTACAATATTCATTGATTTTTGCCATTGAAAAACATCCAGAAATGATTGAAGCTACAGACTGAATGAAAGGAGCTGGCATCTCACTCTCTTTGAATCTTCTTTATCATGCAAAGAGGAGCAGGAAAAAGCAAAAAATTTCAGAATTGCACCTTGCAATGCGGAGAAATTACTGTTTGTGCCTTTACAATATTCATTGATTTTTCCCATTGAAAAACATCATGTTATTCATATACCAGAAATGTTTGAAGCTACTGACTGAATGAAAGGAGCTGACATCTCACTCTCTTTGAATCTTCTTTATCATGCTAAGAGGAGCAGGATAAAGCAAAAAATTTCAGAATTGCACCTTGCAATGCGGAGAAATTACTGTTTGTGCATTTACAATATTCATTGATTTTTGCCATTGAAAAACGTCCAGAAATGATTGAAGCTACTGACTGAATGAAAGGAGCTGGCATCTCACTCTCTTTGAATCTTCTTTATCATGCTAAGAGGAGCAGGAAAAAGCAAAAAATTTCAGAATTGCACCTTGCAATGCGGAGAAATTACTGTCTGTGCATTTACAATATTCATTGATTTTTGCCATTGAAAAACGTCCAGAAATGATTGAAGCTACTGACTGAATGAAAGGAGCTGGTATCTCACTCTCTTTGAATCTTCTTTATCATGCTAAGAGGAGCAGGAAAAAGCAAAAAATTTCAGAATTGCACCTTGCAATGCGGAGAAATTACTGTTTGTGCACTTACAATATTCATTGATTTTTGCCATTGAAAAACATCATGTTATTCATATACCAGAAATGTTTGAAGCTACTGACTGAATGAAAGGAGCTGGCATCTCACTCTCTTTGAATCTTCTTTATCATGCTAAGAGGAGCAGGATAAAGCAAAAAATTTCAGAATTGCACCTTGCAATGCGGAGAAATTACTGTTTGTGCATTTACAATATTCATTGATTTTTGCCATTGAAAAACGTCCAGAAATGATTGAAGCTACTGACTGAATGAAAGGAGCTGGCATCTCACTCTCTTTGAATCTTCTTTATCATGCTAAGAGGAGCAGGAAAAAGCAAAAAATTTCAGAATTGCACCTTGCAATGCGGAGAAATTGCTGTTTGTGCATTTTTAATATTCATTGATTTTTGCCATTGAAAAACGTCCAGAAATGATTGAAGCTACTGACTGAATGAAAGGAGCTGGCATCTCACTCTCTTTGAATCTTCTTTATCATGCTAAGAGGAGCAGGAAAAAGCAAAAAAATTCAGAATTGCACCTTGCAATGCGGAGAAATTACTGTTTGTGCATTTACAATATTCATTGATTTTTGCCATTGAAAAACATCATGTTATTCATATACCAGAAATGATTGAAGCTACTGACTGAATGAAAGGAGCTGGCATCTCACTCTCTTTGAATCTTCTTTATCATGCTAAGAGGAGCAGGAAAAAGCAAAAAATTTCAGAATTGCACCTTGCAATGCGGAGAAATTACTGTTTGTGCATTTACAATATTCATTGATTTTTGCCATTGAAAAACGTCCAGAAATGATTGAAGCTACTGACTGAATGAAAGGAGCTGGCATCTCACTCTCTTTGAATCTTCTTTATCATGCTAAGAGGAGCAGGAAAAAGCAAAAAATTTCAGAATTGCACCTTGCAATGCGGAGAAATTACTGTTTGTGCATTTACAATATTCATTGATTTTTGCCATTGAAAAACGTCCAGAAATGATTGAAGCTACTGACTGAATGAAAGGAGCTGGCATCTCACTCTCTTTGAATCTTCTTTATCATGCTAAGAGGAGCAGGAAAAAGCAAAAAATTTCAGAATTGCACCTTGCAATGCGGAGAAATTACTGTTTGTGCATTTACAATATTCATTGATTTTTGCCATTGAAAAACATCATGTTATTCATATACCAGAAATGTTTGAAGCTACTGACTGAATGAAAGGAGCTGGCATCTCACTCTCTTTGAATCTTCTTTATCATGCTAAGAGGAGCAGGAAAAAGCAAAAAATTTCAGAATTGCACCTTGCAATGCGGAGAAATTACTGTTTGTGCATTTACAATATTCATTGATTTTTGCAATTGAAAAACGTCCAGAAATGATTGAAGCTACTGACTGAATGAAAGGAGCTGGCATATCACTCTCTTTGAATCTTCTTTATCATGCTAAGAGGAGCAGGAAAAAGCAAAAAATTTCAGAATTGCACCTTGCAATGCGGAGAAATTACTGTTTGTGCATTTACAATATTCATTGATTTTTGCCATTGAAAAACGTCCAGAAATGATTGAAGCTACTGACTGAATGAAAGGATCTGGCATCTTACTCTCTTTGAATCTTCTTTATCATGCTAAGAGGAGCAGGAAAAAGCAAAAAATTTCAGAATTGCACCTTGCAATGCGGAGAAATTACTGTTTGTGCATTTACAATATTCATTGATTTTTGCCATTGAAAAACATCATGTTATTCATATACCAGAAATGTTTGAAGCTACTGACTGAATGAAAGGAGCTGACATCTCACTCTCTTTGAATCTTCTTTATCATGCTAAGAGGAGCAGGAAAAAGCAAAAAATTTCAGAATTGCACCTTGCAATGCGGAGAAATTACTGTCTGTGCATTTACAATATTCATTGATTTTTGCCAGTGAAAAACGTCCAGAAATGATTGATGCTACTGACTGAATGAAAGGAGCTGGCATCTCAATCTCTTTGAATCTTCTTTATCATGCTAAGAGGAGCAGGAAAAAGCAAAAAATTTCAGAATTGCACCTTGCAATGCGGAGAAATTACTGTTTGTGCATTTACAATATTCATTGATTTTTGCCATTGAAAAACGTCCAGAAATGATTGAAGCTACTGACTGAATGAAAGGAGCTGGTATCTCACTCTCTTTGAATCTTCTTTATCATGCTAAGAGGAGCAGGAAAAAGCAAAAAATTTCAGAATTGCACCTTGCAATGCGGAGAAATTACTGTTTGTGCATTTACAATATTCATTGATTTTTGCCATTGAAAAACGTCCAGAAATGATTGAAGCTACTGACTGAATGAAAGGAGCTGGCATCTCACTCTCTTTGAATCTTCTTTATCATGCTAAGAGGAGCAGGAAAAAGCAAAAAATTTCAGAATTGCACCTTGCAATGCGGAGAAATTACTGTTTGTGCATTTACAATATTCATTGATTTTTGCCATTGAAAAACATCATGTTATTCATATACCAGAAATGTTTGAAGCTACTGACTGAATGAAAGGAGCTGGCATCTCACTCTCTTTGAATCTTCTTTATCATGCTAAGAGGAGCAGGAAAAAGCAAAAAATTTCAGAATTGCACCTTGCAATGCGGAGAAATTACTGTTTGTGCATTTACAATATTCATTGATTTTTGCCATTGAAAAACGTCCAGAAATGATTGAAGCTACTGACTGAATGAAAGGAGCTGGCATCTCACTCTCTTTGAATCTTCTTTATCATGCTAAGAGGAGCAGGAAAAAGCAAAAAATTTCAGAATTGCACCTTGCAATGCAGAGAAATTACTGTTTGTGCATTTACAATATTCATTGATTTTTGCCATTGAAAAACGTCCAGAAATGATTGAAGCTACTGACTGAATGAAAGGATCTGGCATCTTACTCTCTTTGAATCTTCTTTATCATGCTAAGAGGAGCAGGAAAAAGCAAAAAATTTCAGAATTGCACCTTGCAATGCGGAGAAATTACTGTTTGTGCATTTACAATATTCATTGATTTTTGCCATTGAAAAACATCATGTTATTCATATACCAGAAATGTTTGAAGCTACTGACTGAATGAAAGGAGCTGACATCTCACTCTCTTTGAATCTTCTTTATCATGCTAAGAGGAGCAGGAAAAAGCAAAAAATTTCAGAATTGCACCTTGCAATGCGGAGAAATTACTGTCTGTGCATTTACAATATTCATTGATTTTTTGCCATTGAAAAACGTCCAGAAATTATTGAAGCTACTGACTGAATGAAAGGAGCTGGCATCTCACTCTCTTTAAATCTTCTTTATCATGCTAAGAGGAGCAGGAAAAAGCAAAAAATTTCAGAATTGCACCTTGCAATGCGGAGAAATTACTGTTTGTGCATTTACAATATTCATTGATTTTTGCCATTGAAAAACGTCCAGAAATGATTGAAGCTACTGACTGAATGAAAGGAGCTGGTATCTCACTCTCATTGAATCTTCTTTATCATGCTAAGAGGAGCAGGAAAAAGCAAAAAATTTCAGAATTGCACCTTGCAATGCGGAGAAATTACTGTTTGTGCATTTACAATATTCATTGATTTTTGCCATTGAAAAACATCATGTTATTCATATACCAGAAATGTTTGAAGCTACTGACTGAATGAAAGGAGCTGGCATCTCACTCTCTTTGAATCTTCTTTATCTTGCTAAGAGGAGCAGGAAAAAGCAAAAAATTTCAGAATTGCACTTTGCAATGCGGTGAAATTACTGTTTGTGCATTTACAATATTCATTGATTTTTGCCATTGAAAAACGTCCAGAAATGTTTGAAGCTACTGACTGAATGAAAGGAGCTGGCATCTCACTCTCTTTGAATCTTCTTTATCATGCTAAGAGGAGCAGGAAAAAGCAAAAAATTTCAGAATTGCACCTTGCAATGCGGAGAAATTACTGTTTGTGCATTTACAATATTCATTGATTTTTGCCATTGAAAAACGTCCAGAAATGATTGAAGCTACTGACTGAATGAAAGGAGCTGGCATCTCACTCTCTTTGAATCTTCTTTGTCATGCTAAGAGGAGCAGGAAAAAGCAAAAAATTTCAGAATTACACCTTGCAATGCGGAGAAATTACTGTTTGTGCATTTACAATATTCATTGATTTTTGCCATTGAAAAACGTCCAGAAATGATTGAAGCTACTGACTGAATGAAAGGAGCTGACATCTCACTCTCTTTGAATCTTCTTTATCATGCTAAGAGGAGCAGGAAAAAGCAAAAAATTTCAGAATTGCACCTTGCAATGCGGAGAAATTACTGTTTGTGCATTTACAATATTCATTGATTTTTGCCATTGAAAAACATGTTATTCATATACCAGAAATGTTTGAAGCTACTGACTGAATGAAAGGAGCTGGCATCTCACTCTCTTTGAATCTTCTTTATCATGCTAAGAGGAGCAGGAAACAGCAAAAAATTTCAGAATTGCACCTTGCAATGCGGAGAAATTACTGTTTGTGCATTTACAATATTCATTGATTTTTGCCATTGAAAAACATCATGTTATTCATATACCAGAAATGTTTGAAACTACTGACTGAATGAAAGGAGGTGGCATCTCACTCTCTTTGAATCTTCTTTATCATGCTAAGAGGAGCAGGAAAAAGCAAAAAATTTCAGAATTGCACCTTGCAATGCGGAGAAATTACTGTTTGTGCATTTACAATATTCATTGATTTTTGCCATTGAAAAACGTCCAGAAATGATTGAAGCTACTGACTGAATGAAAGGAGCTGGCATCTCACTCTCTTTGAATCTTCTTTGTCATGCTAAGAGGAGCAGGAAAAAGCAAAAAATTTCAGAATTACACCTTGCAATGCGGAGAAATTACTGTTTGTGCATTTACAATATTCATTGATTTTTGCCATTGAAAAACGTCCAGAAATGATTGAAGCTACTGACTGAATGAAAGGAGCTGACATCTCACTCTCTTTGAATCTTCTTTATCATGCTAAGAGGAGCAGGAAAAAGCAAAAAATTTCAGAATTGCACCTTGCAATGCGGAGAAATTACTGTTTGTGCATTTACAATATTCATTGATTTTTGCCATTGAAAAACATGTTATTCATATACCAGAAATGTTTGAAGCTACTGACTGAATGAAAGGAGCTGGCATCTCACTCTCTTTGAATCTTCTTTATCATGCTAAGAGGAGCAGGAAAAAGCAAAAAATTTCAGAATTGCACCTTGCAATGCGGAGAAATTACTGTTTGTGCATTTACAATATTCATTGATTTTTGCCATTGAAAAACATCATGTTATTCATATACCAGAAATGTTTGAAACTACTGACTGAATGAAAGGAGGTGGCATCTCACTCTCTTTGAATCTTCTTTATCATGCTAAGAGGAGCAGGAAAAAGCAAAAAATTTCAGAATTGCACCTTGCAATGCGGAGAAATTACTGTTTGTGCATTTACAATATTCATTGATTTTTGCCATTGAAAAACGTCCAGAAATGATTGAAGCTACTGACTGAATGAAAGGAGCTGGCATCTCACTCTCTTTGAATCTTCTTTATCATGCTAAGAGGAGCAGGAAAAAGCAAAAAATTTCAGAATTGCACCTTGCAATGCGGAGAAATTACTGTTTGTGCATTTACAATATTCATTGATTTTTGCCATTGAAAAACATCATGTTATTCATATACCAGAAATGTTTGAAGCTACTGACTGAATGAAAGGAGCTGGCATCTCACTCTCTTTGAATCTTCTTTATCATGCTAAGAGGAGCAGGAAAAAGCAAAAAATTTCAGAATTGCACCTTGCAATGCGGAGAAATTACTGTTTGTGCATTTACAATATTCATTGATTTTTGCCATTGAAAAACGTCCAGAAATGATTGAAGCTACTGACTGAATGAAAGGAGCTGGCATCTCACTCTCTTTGAATCTTCTTTATCATGCTAAGAGGAGCAGGAAAAAGCAAAAAATTTCAGAATTGCACCTTGCAATGCAGAGAAATTACTGTTTGTGCATTTACAATATTCATTGATTTTTGCCATTGAAAAACGTCCAGAAATGATTGAAGCTACTGACTGAATGAAAGGATCTGGCATCTTACTCTCTTTGAATCTTCTTTTTCATGCTAAGAGGAGCAGGAAAAAGCAAAAAAATTCAGAATTGCACCTTGCAATGCGGAGAAATTACTGTTTGTGCATTTACAATATTCATTGATTTTTGCCATTGAAAAACATCATGTTATTCATATACCAGAAATGTTTGAAGCTACTGACTGAATGAAAGGAGCTGACATCTCACTCTCTTTGAATCTTCTTTATCATGCTAAGAGGAGCAGGAAAAAGCAAAAAATTTCAGAATTGCACCTTGCAATGCGGAGAAATTACTGTCTGTGCATTTACAATATTCATTGATTTTTGCCATTGAAAAACGTCCAGAAATTATTGAAGCTACTGACTGAATGAAAGGAGCTGGCATCTCACTCTCTTTAAATCTTCTTTATCATGCTAAGAGGAGCAGGAAAAAGCAAAAAATTTCAGAATTGCACCTTGCAATGCGGAGAAATTACTGTTTGTGCATTTACAATATTCATTGATTTTTGCCATTGAAAAACGTCCAGAAATGATTGAAGCTACTGACTGAATGAAAGGAGCTGGTATCTCACTCTCATTGAATCTTCTTTATCATGCTAAGAGGAGCAGGAAAAAGCAAAAAATTTCAGAATTGCACCTTGCAATGCGGAGAAATTACTGTTTGTGCATTTACAATATTCATTGATTTTTGCCATTGAAAAACATCATGTTATTCATATACCAGAAATGTTTGAAGCTACTGACTGAATGAAAGGAGCTGGCATCTCACTCTCTTTGAATCTTCTTTATCTTGCTAAGAGGAGCAGGAAAAAGCAAAAAATTTCAGAATTACACCTTGCAATGCGGAGAAATTACTGTTTGTGCATTTACAATATTCATTGATTTTTGCCATTGAAAAACGTCCAGAAATGATTGAAGCTACTGACTGAATGAAAGGAGCTGACATCTCACTCTCTTTGAATCTTCTTTATCATGCTAAGAGGAGCAGGAAAAAGCAAAAAATTTCAGAATTGCACCTTGCAATGCGGAGAAATTACTGTTTGTGCATTTACAATATTCATTGATTTTTGCCATTGAAAAACATGTTATTCATATACCAGAAATGTTTGAAGCTACTGACTGAATGAAAGGAGCTGGCATCTCACTCTCTTTGAATCTTCTTTATCATGCTAAGAGGAGCAGGAAAAAGCAAAAAATTTCAGAATTGCACCTTGCAATGCGGAGAAATTACTGTTTGTGCATTTACAATATTCATTGATTTTTGCCATTGAAAAACATCATGTTATTCATATACCAGAAATGTTTGAAACTACTGACTGAATGAAAGGAGGTGGCATCTCACTCTCTTTGAATCTTCTTTATCATGCTAAGAGGAGCAGGAAAAAGCAAAAAATTTCAGAATTGCACCTTGCAATGCGGAGAAATTACTGTTTTGCATTTACAATATTCATTGATTTTTGCCATTGAAAAACGTCCAGAAATGATTGAAGCTACTGACTGAATGAAAGGAGCTGGCATCTCACTCTCTTTGAATCTTCTTTATCATGCTAAGAGGAGCAGGAAAAAGCAAAAAATTTCAGAATTGCACCTTGCAATGCGGAGAAATTACTGTTTGTGCATTTACAATATTCATTGATTTTTGCCATTGAAAAACGTCCAGAAATGATTGAAGCTACTGACTGAATGAAAGGAGCTGGCATCTCACTCTCTTTGAATCTTCTTTATCATGCTAAGAGGAGCAGGAAAAAGCAAAAAATTTCAGAATTGCACCTTGCAATGCGGAGAAATTACTCTTTGTGCATTTACAATATTCATTGATTTTTGCCATTGAAAAACATCATGTTATTCATATACCAGAAATGTTTGAAGCTACTGACTGAATGAAAGGAGCTGGCATCTCACTCTCTTTGAATCTTCTTTATCTTGCTAAGAGGAGCAGGAAAAAGCAAAAAATTTCAGAATTGCACTTTGCAATGCGGAGAAATTACTGTTTGTGCATTTACAATATTCATTGATTTTTGCCATTGAAAAACGTCCAGAAATGTTTGAAGCTACTGACTGAATGAAAGGAGCTGGCATCTCACTCTCTTTGAATCTTCTTTATCTTGCTAAGAGGAGCAGGAAAAAGCAAAAAATTTCAGAATTGCACCTTGCAATGCGGAGAAATTACTGTTTGTGCATTTACAATATTCATTGATTTTTGCCATTGAAAAACATGTTATTCATATACCAGAAATGTTTGAAGCTACTGACTGAATGAAAGGAGCTGGCATCTCACTCTCTTTGAATCTTCTTTAACATGCTAAGAGGAGCAGGAAAAAGCAAAAAATTTCAGAATTGCACCTTGCAATGCGGATAAATTACTGTTTGTGCATTTACAATATTCATTGATTTTTGCCATTGAAAAACATCATGTTATTCATATACCAGAAATGTTTGAAGCTACTGACTGAATGAAAGGAGCTGGCATCTCACTCTCTTTGAATCTTCTTTATCAAGCTAAGAGGAGCAGGAAAAAGCAAAAAATTTCAGAATTGCACCTTGCAATGCGGAGAAATTACTGTTTGTGCATTTACAATATTCATTGATTTTTGCCATTGAAAAACGTCCAGAAATGATTGAAGCTACTGACTGAATGAAAGGAGCTGGCATCTCACTCTCTTTGAATCTTCTTTATCATGCTAAGAGGAGCAGGAAAAAGCAAAAAATTTCAGAATTGCACCTTGCAATGCGGAGAAATTACTGTTTGTGCATTTACAATATTCATTGATTTTTGCCATTGAAAAACGTCCAGAAATGATTGAAGCTACTGACTGAATGAAAGGAGCTGGCATCTCACTCTCTTTGAATCTTCTTTATCATGCTAAGAGGAGCAGGAAAAAGCAAAAAATTTCAGAATTGCACCTTGCAATGCGGAGAAATTACTGTTTGTGCATTTACAATATTCATTGATTTTTGGCATTGAAAAACATCATGTTATTCATATACCAGAAATGTTTGAAGCTACTGACTGAATGAAAGGAGCTGGCATCTCACTCTCTTTGAATCTTCTTTATCTTGCTAAGAGGAGCAGGAAAAAGCAAAAAATTTCAGAATTGCACTTTGCAATGCGGAGAAATTACTGTTTGTGCATTTACAATATTCATTGATTTTTGCCATTGAAAAACGTCCAGAAATGTTTGAAGCTACTGACTGAATGAAAGGAGCTGGCATCTCACTCTCTTTGAATCTTCTTTATCATGCTAAGAGGAGCAGGAAAAAGCAAAAAATTTCAGAATTGCACCTTGCAATGCGGAGAAATTACTGTTTGTGCATTTACAATATTCATTGATTTTTGCCATTGAAAAACGTCCAGAAATGATTGAAGCTACTGAATGAATGAAAGCAGCTGGCATCTCACTCTCTTTGAATCTTCTTTGTCATGCTAAGAGGAGCAGGAAAAAGCAAAAAATTTCAGAATTGCACCTTGCAATGCGGAGAAATTACTGTTTGTGCATTTACAATATTCATTGATTTTTGCCATTGAAAAACGTCCAGAAATGATTGAAGCTACTGACTGAATGAAAGGAGCTGGCATCTCACTCTCTTTGAATCTTCTTTATCATGCTAAGAGGAGCAGGAAAAAGCAAAAAATTTCAGAATTGCACCTTGCAATGCGGAGAAATTACTGTTTGTGCATTTACAATATTCATTGATTTTTGCCATTGAAAAACATGTTATTCATATACCAGAAATGTTTGAAGCTACTGACTGAATGAAAGGAGCTGGCATCTCACTCTCTTTGAATCTTCTTTATCATGCTAAGAGGAGCAGGAAAAAGCAAAAAAATTCAGAATTGCACCTTGCAATGCGGAGAAATTACTGTTTGTGCATTTACAATATTCATTGATTTTTGCCATTGAAAAACATCATGTTATTCATATACCAGAAATGATTGAAGCTACTGACTGAATGAAAGGAGCTGGCATCTCTCTTTGAATCTTCTTTATCATGCTAAGAGGAGCAGGAAAAAGCAAAAAATTTCAGAATTGCACCTTGCAATGCGGAGAAATTACTGTTTGTGCATTTACAATATTCATTGATTTTTGCCATTGAAAAACGTCCAGAAATGATTGAAGCTACTGACTGAATGAAAGGAGCTGGCATCTCACTCTCTTTGAATCTTCTTTATCATGCTAAGAGGAGCAGGAAAAAGCAAAAAAATTCAGAATTGCACCTTGCAATGCGGAGAAATTACTGTTTGTGCATTTACAATATTCATTGATTTTTGCCATTGAAAAACATCATGTTATTCATATACCAGAAATGATTGAAGCTACTGACTGAATGAAAGGAGATGGCATCTCACTCTCTTTGAATCTTCTTTATCATGCTAAGAGGAGCAGGAAAAAGCAAAAAATTTCAGAATTGCACCTTGCAATGCGGAGAAATTACTGTTTGTGCATTTACAATATTCATTGATTTTTGCCATTGAAAAACGTCCAGAAATGATTGAAGCTACTGACTGAATGAAAGGAGCTGGCATCTCACTCTCTTTGAATCTTCTTTATCATGCTAAGAGGAGCAGGAAAAAGCAAAAAATTTCAGAATTGCACCTTGCAATGCGGAGAAATTACTGTTTGTGCATTTACAATATTCATTGATTTTTGCCATTGAAAAACATCATGTTATTCATATACCAGAAATGTTTGAAGCTACTGACTGAATGAAAGGAGCTGGCATCTCACTCTCTTTGAATCTTCTTTATCATGCTAAGAGGAGCAGGAAAAAGCAAAAAATTTCAGAATTGCACCTTGCAATGCGGAGAAATTACTGTTTGTGCATTTACAATATTCATTGATTTTTGCCATTGAAAAACGTCCAGAAATGATTGAAGCTACTGACTGAATGAAAGGAGCTGGCATCTCACTCTCTTTGAATCTTCTTTATCATGCTAAGAGGAGCAGTAAAAAGCAAAAAATTTCAGAATTGCACCTTGCAATGCGGAGAAATTACTGTTTGTGCATTTACAATATTCATTGATTTTTGCCATTGAAAAACGTCCAGAAATGATTGAAGCTACTGACTGAATGAAAGGATCTGGCATCTTACTCTCTTTGAATCTTCTTTATCATGCTAAGAGGAGCAGGAAAAAGCAAAAAATTTCAGAATTGCACCTTGCAATGCGGAGAAATTACTGTTTGTGCATTTACAATATTCATTGATTTTTGCCATTGAAAAACATCATGTTATTCATATACCAGAAATGTTTGAAGCTACTGACTGAATGAAAGGAGCTGGCATCTCACTCTCTTTGATTCTTCTTTATCTTGCTAAGAGGAGCAGGAAAAAGCAAAAAATTTCAGAATTGCACTTTGCAATGCGGAGAAATTACTGTTTGTGCATTTACAATATTCATTGATTTTTGCCATTGAAAAACGTCCAGAAATGTTTGAAGCTACTGACTGAATGAAAGGAGCTGGCATCTCACTCTCTTTGAATCTTCTTTATCATGCTAAGAGGAGCAGGAAAAAGCAAAAAATTTCAGAATTGCACCTTGCAATGCGGAGAAATTACTGTTTGTGCATTTACAATATTCATTGATTTTTGCCATTGAAAAACGTCCAGAAATGATTGAAGCTACTGACTGAATGAAAGCAGCTGGCATCTCACTCTCTTTGAATCTTCTTTGTCATGCTAAGAGGAGCAGGAAAAAGCAAAAAATTTCAGAATTGCACCTTGCAATGCGGAGAAATTACTGTTTGTGCATTTACAATATTCATTGATTTTTGCCATTGAAAAACGTCCAGAAATGATTGAAGCTACTGACTGAATGAAAGGAGCTGGCATCTCACTCTCTTTGAATCTTCTTTATCATGCTAAGAGGAGCAGGAAAAAGCAAAAAATTTCAGAATTGCACCTTGCAATGCGGAGAAATTACTGTTTGTGCATTTACAATATTCATTGATTTTTGCCATTGAAAAACATCATGTTATTCATATACCAGAAATGATTGAAGCTACTGACTGAATGAAAGGAGCTGGCATCTCTCTTTGAATCTTCTTTATCATGCTAAGAGGAGCAGGAAAAAGCAAAAAATTTCAGAATTGCACCTTGCAATGCGGAGAAATTACTGTTTGTGCATTTACAATATTCATTGATTTTTGCCATTGAAAAACGTCCAGAAATGATTGAAGCTACTGACTGAATGAAAGGAGCTGGCATCTCACTCTCTTTGAATCTTCTTTATCATGCTAAGAGGAGCAGGAAAAAGCAAAAAAATTCAGAATTGCACCTTGCAATGCGGAGAAATTACTGTTTGTGCATTTACAATATTCATTGATTTTTGCCATTGAAAAACATCATGTTATTCATATACCAGAAATGATTGAAGCTACTGACTGAATGAAAGGAGATGGCATCTCACTCTCTTTGAATCTTCTTTATCATGCTAAGAGGAGCAGGAAAAAGCAAAAAATTTCAGAATTGCACCTTGCAATGCGGAGAAATTACTGTTTGTGCATTTACAATATTCATTGATTTTTGCCATTGAAAAACGTCCAGAAATGATTGAAGCTACTGACTGAATGAAAGGAGCTGGCATCTCACTCTCTTTGAATCTTCTTTATCATGCTAAGAGGAGCAGGAAAAAGCAAAAAATTTCAGAATTGCACCTTGCAATGCGGAGAAATTACTGTTTGTGCATTTACAATATTCATTGATTTTTGCCATTGAAAAACATCATGTTATTCATATACCAGAAATGTTTGAAGCTACTGACTGAATGAAAGGAGCTGGCATCTCACTCTCTTTGAATCTTCTTTATCATGCTAAGAGGAGCAGGAAAAAGCAAAAAATTTCAGAATTGCACCTTGCAATGCGGAGAAATTACTGTTTGTGCATTTACAATATTCATTGATTTTTGCCATTGAAAAACGTCCAGAAATGATTGAAGCTACTGACTGAATGAAAGGAGCTGGCATCTCACTCTCTTTGAATCTTCTTTATCATGCTAAGAGGAGCAGTAAAAAGCAAAAAATTTCAGAATTGCACCTTGCAATGCGGAGAAATTACTGTTTGTGCATTTACAATATTCATTGATTTTTGCCATTGAAAAACGTCCAGAAATGATTGAAGCTACTGACTGAATGAAAGGATCTGGCATCTTACTCTCTTTGAATCTTCTTTATCATGCTAAGAGGAGCAGGAAAAAGCAAAAAATTTCAGAATTGCACCTTGCAATGCGGAGAAATTACTGTTTGTGCATTTACAATATTCATTGATTTTTGCCATTGAAAAACATCATGTTATTCATATACCAGAAATGTTTGAAGCTACTGACTGAATGAAAGGAGCTGGCATCTCACTCTCTTTGATTCTTCTTTATCTTGCTAAGAGGAGCAGGAAAAAGCAAAAAATTTCAGAATTGCACTTTGCAATGCGGAGAAATTACTGTTTGTGCATTTACAATATTCATTGATTTTTGCCATTGAAAAACGTCCAGAAATGTTTGAAGTTACTGACTGAATGAAAGGAGCTGGCATCTCACTCTCTTTGAATCTTCTTTATCATGCTAAGAGGAGCAGGAAAAAGCAAAAAATTTCAGAATTGCACCTTGCAATGCGGAGAAATTACTGTTTGTGCATTTACAATATTCATTGATTTTTGCCATTGAAAAACGTCCAGAAATGATTGAAGCTACTGACTGAATGAAAGCAGCTGGCATCTCACTCTCTTTGAATCTTCTTTGTCATGCTAAGAGGAGCAGGAAAAAGCAAAAAATTTCAGAATTGCACCTTGCAATGCGGAGAAATTACTGTTTGTGCATTTACAATATTCATTGATTTTTGCCATTGAAAAACGTCCAGAAATGATTGAAGCTACTGACTGAATGAAAGGAGCTGGCATCTCACTCTCTTTGAATCTTCTTTATCATGCTAAGAGGAGCAGGAAAAAGCAAAAAATTTCAGAATTGCACCTTGCAATGCGGAGAAATTACTGTTTGTGCATTTACAATATTCATTGATTTTTGCCATTGAAAAACATGTTATTCATATACCAGAAATGTTTGAAGCTACTGACTGAATGAAAGGAGCTGGCATCTCACTCTCTTTGAATCTTCTTTATCATGCTAAGAGGAGCAGGAAAAAGCAAAAAAATTCAGAATTGCACCTTGCAATGCGGAGAAATTACTGTTTGTGCATTTACAATATTCATTGATTTTTGCCATTGAAAAACGTCCAGAAATGATTGAAGCTACTGACTGAATGAAAGGAGCTGGCATCTCACTCTCTTTGAATCTTCTTTATCATGCTAAGAGGAGCAGGAAAAAGCAAAAAATTTCAGAATTGCACCTTGCAATTCGGAGAAATTACTGTTTGTGCATTTACAATATTCATTGATTTTTGCCATTGAAAAACATCATGTTATTCATATACCAGAAATGTTTGAAGCTACTGACTGAATGAAAGGAGCTGGCATCTCACTCTCTTTGAATCTTCTTTATCATGCTAAGAGGAGCAGGAAAAAGCAAAAAATTTCAGAATTGCACCTTGCAATGCGGAGAAATTACTGTTTGTGCATTTACAATATTCATTGATTTTTGCCATTGAAAAACGTCCAGAAATGATTGAAGCTACTGACTGAATGAAAGGAGCTGGAATCTCACTCTCTTTGAATCTTCTTTATCATGCTAAGAGGAGCAGGAAAAAGCAAAAAATTTCAGAATTGCACCTTGCAATGCGGAGAAATTACTGTTGGTGCATTTACAATATTCATTGATTTTTGCCATTGAAAAACATCATGTTATTCATATACCAGAAATGTTTGAAGCTACTGACTGAATGAAAGGAGCTGGCATCTCACTCTCTTTGAATCTTCTTTATCATGCTAAGAGGAGCAGGAAAAAGCAAAAAATTTCAGAATTGCACCTTGCAATGCGGAGAAATTACTGTTTGTGCATTTACAATATTCATTGATTTTTGCCATTGAAAAACATCATGTTATTCATATACCAGAAATGTTTGAAGCTACTGACTGAATGAAAGGAGCTGGCATCTCACTCTCTTTGAATCTTCTTTATCATGCTAAGAGGAGCAGGAAAAAGCAAAAAAATTCAGAATTGCACCTTGCAATGCGGAGAAATTACTGTTTGTGCATTTACAATATTCATTGATTTTTGCCATTGAAAAACATCATGTTATTCATATACCAGAAATGATTGAAGCTACTGACTGAATGAAAGGAGCTGGCATCTCTCTTTGAATCTTCTTTATCATGCTAAGAGGAGCAGGAAAAAGCAAAAAATTTCAGAATTGCACCTTGCAATGCGGAGAAATTACTGTTTGTGCATTTACAATATTCATTGATTTTTGCCATTGAAAAAGGTCCAGAAATGATTGAAGCTACTGACTGAATGAAAGGAGCTGGCATCTCACTCTCTTTGAATCTTCTTTATCATGCTAAGAGGAGCAGGAAAAAGCAAAAAAATTCAGAATTGCACCTTGCAATGCGGAGAAATTACTGTTTGTGCATTTACAATATTCATTGATTTTTGCCATTGAAAAACATCATGTTATTCATATACCAGAAATGATTGAAGCTACTGACTGAATGAAAGGAGATGGCATCTCACTCTCTTTGAATCTTCTTTATCATGCTAAGAGGAGCAGGAAAAAGCAAAAAATTTCAGAATTGCACCTTGCAATGCGGAGAAATTACTGTTTGTGCATTTACAATATTCATTGATTTTTGCCATTGAAAAACGTCCAGAAATGATTGAAGCTACTGACTGAATGAAAGGAGCTGGCATCTCACTCTCTTTGAATCTTCTTTATCATGCTAAGAGGAGCAGGAAAAAGCAAAAAATTTCAGAATTGCACCTTGCAATGCGGAGAAATTACTGTTTGTGCATTTACAATATTCATTGATTTTTGCCATTGAAAAACATCATGTTATTCATATACCAGAAATGTTTGAAGCTACTGACTGAATGAAAGGAGCTGGCATCTCACTCTCTTTGAATCTTCTTTATCATGCTAAGAGGAGCAGGAAAAAGCAAAAAATTTCAGAATTGCACCTTGCAATGCGGAGAAATTACTGTTTGTGCATTTACAATATTCATTGATTTTTGCCATTGAAAAACGTCCAGAAATGATTGAAGCTACTGACTGAATGAAAGGAGCTGGCATCTCACTCTCTTTGAATCTTCTTTATCATGCTAAGAGGAGCAGTAAAAAGCAAAAAATTTCAGAATTGCACCTTGCAATGCGGAGAAATTACTGTTTGTGCATTTACAATATTCATTGATTTTTGCCATTGAAAAACGTCCAGAAATGATTGAAGCTACTGACTGAATGAAAGGATCTGGCATCTTACTCTCTTTGAATCTTCTTTATCATGCTAAGAGGAGCAGGAAAAAGCAAAAAATTTCAGAATTGCACCTTGCAATGCGGAGAAATTACTGTTTGTGCATTTACAATATTCATTGATTTTTGCCATTGAAAAACATCATGTTATTCATATACCAGAAATGTTTGAAGCTACTGACTGAATGAAAGGAGCTGGCATCTCACTCTCTTTGAATCTTCTTTATCTTGCTAAGAGGAGCAGGAAAAAGCAAAAAATTTCAGAATTGCACTTTGCAATGCGGAGAAATTACTGTTTGTGCATTTACAATATTCATTGATTTTTGCCATTGAAAAACGTCCAGAAATGTTTGAAGCTACTGACTGAATGAAAGGAGCTGGCATCTCACTCTCTTTGAATCTTCTTTATCATGCTAAGAGGAGCAGGAAAAAGCAAAAAATTTCAGAATTGCACCTTGCAATGCGGAGAAATTACTGTTTGTGCATTTACAATATTCATTGATTTTTGCCATTGAAAAACGTCCAGAAATGATTGAAGCTACTGACTGAATGAAAGCAGCTGGCATCTCACTCTCTTTGAATCTTCTTTGTCATGCTAAGAGGAGCAGGAAAAAGCAAAAAATTTCAGAATTGCACCTTGCAATGCGGAGAAATTACTGTTTGTGCATTTACAATATTCATTGATTTTTGCCATTGAAAAACGTCCAGAAATGATTGAAGCTACTGACTGAATGAAAGGAGCTGGCATCTCACTCTCTTTGAATCTTCTTTATCATGCTAAGAGGAGCAGGAAAAAGCAAAAAATTTCAGAATTGCACCTTGCAATGCGGAGAAATTACTGTTTGTGCATTTACAATATTCATTGATTTTTGCCATTGAAAAACATGTTATTCATATACCAGAAATGTTTGAAGCTACTGACTGAATGAAAGGAGCTGGCATCTCACTCTCTTTGAATCTTCTTTATCATGCTAAGAGGAGCAGGAAAAAGCAAAAAAATTCAGAATTGCACCTTGCAATGCGGAGAAATTACTGTTTGTGCATTTACAATATTCATTGATTTTTGCCATTGAAAAACGTCCAGAAATGATTGAAGCTACTGACTGAATGAAAGGAGCTGGCATCTCACTCTCTTTGAATCTTCTTTATCATGCTAAGAGGAGCAGGAAAAAGCAAAAAAATTCAGAATTGCACCTTGCAATGCGGAGAAATTACTGTTTGTGCATTTACAATATTCATTGATTTTTGCCATTGAAAAACGTCCAGAAATGATTGAAGCTACTGACTGAATGAAAGGAGCTGGCATCTCACTCTCTTTGAATCTTCTTTATCATGCTAAGAGGAGCAGGAAAAAGCAAAAAATTTCAGAATTGCACCTTGCAATGCGGAGAAATTACTGTTTGTGCATTTACAATATTCATTGATTTTTGCCATTGAAAAACATCATGTTATTCATATACCAGAAATGTTTGAAGCTACTGACTGAATGAAAGGAGCTGGCATCTCACTCTCTTTGAATCTTCTTTATCATGCTAAGAGGAGCAGGAAAAAGCAAAAAATTTCAGAATTGCACCTTGCAATGCGGAGAAATTACTGTTTGTGCATTTACAATATTCATTGATTTTTGCCATTGAAAAACGTCCAGAAATGATTGAAGCTACTGACTGAATGAAAGGAGCTGGAATCTCACTCTCTTTGAATCTTCTTTATCATGCTAAGAGGAGCAGGAAAAAGCAAAAAATTTCAGAATGGCACCTTGCAATGCGGAGAAATTACTGTTTGTGCATTTACAATATTCATTGATTTTTGCCATTGAAAAACATGTTATTCATATACCAGAAATGTTTGAAGCTACTGACTGAATGAAAGGAGCTGGCATCTCACTCTCTTTGAATCTTCTTTATCATGCTAAGAGGAGCAGGAAAAAGCAAAAAATTTCAGAATTGCACCTTGCAATGCGGAGAAATTACTGTTTGTGCATTTACAATATTCATTGATTTTTGCCATTGAAAAACATCATGTTATTCATATACCAGAAATGTTTGAAGCTACTGACTGAATGAAAGGAGCTGACATCTCACTCTCTTTGAATCTTCTTTATCATGCTAAGAGGAGCAGGAAAAAGCAAAAAATTTCAGAATTGCACCTTGCAATGCGGAGAAATTACTGTCTGTGTATTTACAATATTCATTGATTTTTGCCATTGAAAAACGTCCAGAAATGAATGAAGCTACTGACTGAATGAAAGGAGCTGGCATCTCACTCTCTTTGAATCTTCTTTATCATGCTAAGAGGAGCAGGAAAAAGCAAAAAATTTCAGAATTGCACCTTGCAATGCGGAGAAATTACTGTTTGTGCATTTACAATATTCATTGATTTTTGCCATTGAAAAACGTCCAGAAATGATTGAAGCTACTGACTGAATGAAAGGAGCTGGTATCTCACTCTCTTTGAATCTTCTTTATCATGCTAAGAGGAGCAGGAAAAAGCAAAAAATTTCAGAATTGCACCTTGCAATGCGGAGAAATTACTGTTTGTGCATTTACAATATTCATTTATTTTTGCCATTGAAAAACATCATGTTATTCATATACCAGAAATGTTTGAAGCTACTGACTGAATGAAAGGAGCTGGCATCTCACTCTCTTTGAATCTTCTTTATATTGCTAAGAGGAGCAGGAAAAAGCAAAAAATTTCAGAATTGCACTTTGCAATGCGGAGAAATTACTGTTTGTGCATTTACAATATTCATTGATTTTTGCCATTGAAAAACGTCCAGAAATGTTTGAAGCTACTGACTGAATGAAAGGAGCTGGCATCTCACTCTCTTTGAATCTTCTTTATCATGCTAAGAGGAGCAGGAAAAAGCAAAAAATTTCAGAATTGCACCTTGCAATGCGGAGAAATTACTGTTGTGCATTTACAATATTCATTGATTTTTGCCATTGAAAAACGTCCAGAAATGATTGAAGCTACTGACTGAATGAAAGGATCTGGCATCTTACTCTCTTTGAATCTTCTTTATCATGCTAAGAGGAGCAGGAAAAAGCAAAAAATTTCAGAATTGCACCTTGCAATGCGGAGAAATTACTGTTTGTGCATTTACAATATTCATTGATTTTTGCCATTGAAAAACATGTTATTCATATACCAGAAATGTTTGAAGCTACTGACTGAATGAAAGGAGCTGGCATCTCACTCTCTTTGAATCTTCTTTATCATGCTAAGAGGAGCAGGAAAAAGCAAAAAATTTCAGAATTGCACCTTGCAATGCGGAGAAATTACTGTTTGTGCATTTACAATATTCATTGATTTTTGCCATTGAAAAACATCATGTTATTCATATACCAGAAATGTTTGAAGCTACTGACTGAATGAAAGGAGCTGGCATCTCACTCTCTTTGAATCTTCTTTATCATGCTAAGAGGAGCAGGAAAAAGCAAAAAATTTCAGAATTGCACCTTGCAATGCGGAGAAATTACTGTTTGTGCATTTACAATATTCATTGATTTTTGCCATTGAAAAACGTCCAGAAATGATTGAAGCTACTGACTGAATGAAAGGAGCTGGCATCTCACTCTCTTTGAATCTTCTTTATCATACTAAGAGGAGCAGGAAAAAGCAAAAAATTTCAGAATTGCACCTTGCAATGCGGAGAAATTACTGTTTGTGCATTTACAATATTCATTGATTTTTGCCATTGAAAAACGTCCAGAAATGATTGAAGCTACTGACTGAATGAAAGGAGCTGGCATCTCACTCTCTTTGAATCTTTATCATGCTAAGAGGAGCAGGAAAAAGCAAAAAATTTCAGAATTGCACCTTGCAATGCGGAGAGATTACTGTTTGTGCATTTACAATATTCATTGATTTTTGCCATTGAAAAACATCATGTTATTCATATACCAGAAATGTTTGAAGCTACTGACTGAATGAAAGGAGCTGGAATCTCACTCTCTTTGAATCTTCTTTATCTTGCTAAGAGGAGCAGGAAAAAGCAAAAAATTTCAGAATTGCACCTTGCAATGCGGAGAAATTACTGTTTGTGCATTTACAATATTCATTGATTTTTGCCATTGAAAAACGTCCAGAAATGATTGAAGCTACTGACTGAATGAAAGGAGCTGGCATCTCACTATCTTTGAATCTTCTTTGTCATGCTAAGAGGAGCAGGAAAAAGCAAAAAATTTCAGAATTACACCTTGCAATGCGGAGAAATTACTGTTTGTGCATTTACAATATTCATTGATTTTTGCCATTGAAAAACGTCCAGAAATGATTGAAGCTACTGAATGAATGAAAGGAGCTGGCATCTCACTCTCTTTGAATCTTCTTTATCATGCTAAGAGGAGCAGGAAAAAGCAAAAAATTTCAGAATTGCACCTTGCAATGCGGAGAAATTACTGTTTGTGCATTTACAATATTCATTGATTTTTGCCATTGAAAAACATGTTATTCATATACCAGAAATGTTTGAAGCTACTGACTGAATGAAAGGAGCTGGCATCTCACTCTCTTTGAATCTTCTTTATCATGCTAAGAGGAGCAGGAAAAAGCAAAAAATTTCAGAATTGCACCTTGCAATGCGGAGAAATTACTGTTTGTGCATTTACAATATTCATTGATTTTTGCCATTGAAAAACATCATGTTATTCATATACCAGAAATGTTTGAAGCTACTGACTGAATGAAAGGAGCTGGCATCTCACTCTCTTTGAATCTTCTTTATCATGCTAAGAGGAGCAGGAAAAAGCAAAAAATTTCAGAATTGCACCTTGCAATGCGGAGAAATTACTGTTTGTGCATTTACAATATTCATTGATTTTTGCCATTGAAAAACGTCCAGAAATGATTGAAGCTACTGACTGAATGAAAGGAGCTGGCATCTCACTCTCTTTGAATCTTCTTTATCATGCTAAGAGGAGCAGGAAAAAGCAAAAAATTTCAGAATTGCACCTTGCAATGCGGAGAAATTACTGTTTGTGCATTTACAATATTCATTGATTTTTGCCATTGAAAAACGTCCAGAAATGATTGAAGCTACTGACTGAATGAAAGGAGCTGGCATCTCACTCTCTTTGAATCTTTATCATGCTAAGAGGAGCAGGAAAAAGCAAAAAATTTCAGAATTGCACCTTGCAATGCGGAGAAATTACTGTTTGTGCATTTACAATATTCATTGATTTTTGCCATTGAAAAACATCATGTTATTCATATACCAGAAATGTTTGAAGCTACTGACTGAATGAAAGGAGCTGGCATCTCACTCTCTTTGAATCTTCTTTATCTTGCTAAGAGGAGCAGGAAAAAGCAAAAAATTTCAGAATTGCACTTTGCAATGCGGAGAAATTACTGTTTGTGCATTTACAATATTCATTGATTTTTACCATTGAAAAACGTCCAGAAATGTTTGAAGCTACTGACTGAATGAAAGGAGCTGGCATCTCACTCTCTTTGAATGTTCTTTATCATGCTAAGAGGAGCAGGAAAAAGCAAAAAATTTCAGAATTGCACCTTGCAATGCGGAGAAAATACTGTTTGTGCATTTACCATATTCATTGATTTTTGCCATTGAAAAACGTCCAGAAATGATTGAAGCTACTGACTGAATGAAAGGAGCTGGCATCTCACTCTCTTTGAATCTTCTTTGTCATGCTAAGAGGAGCAGGAAAAAGCAAAAAATTTCAGAATTACACCTTGCAATGCGGAGAAATTACTGTTTGTGCATTTACAATATTCATTGATTTTTGCCATTGAAAAATGTCCAGAAATGATTGAAGCTACTGACTGAATGAAAGGAGCTGGCATCTCACTCTCTTTGAATCTTCTTTTTCATGCTAAGAGGAGCAGGAAAAAGCAAAAAATTTCAGAATTGCACCTTGCAATGCGGAGAAATTACTGTTTGTGCATTTACAATATTCATTGATTTTTGCCATTGAAAAACATGTTATTCATATACCAGAAATGTTTGAAGCTACTGACTGAATGAAAGGAGCTGGCATCTCACTCTCTTTGAATCTTCTTTATCATGCTAAGAGGAGCAGGAAAAAGCAAAAAATTTCAGAATTGCACCTTGCAATGCGGAGAAATTACTGTTTGTGCATTTACAATATTCATTGATTTTTGCCATTGAAAAACATCATGTTATTCATATACCAGAAATGTTTGAAGCTACTGACTGAATGAAAGGAGCTGGCATCTCACTCTCTTTGAATCTTCTTTATCATGCTAAGAGGAGCAGGAAAAAGCAAAAAATTTCAGAATTGCACCTTGCAATGCGGAGAAATTACTGTTTGTGCATTTACAATATTCATTGATTTTTGCCATTGAAAAACGTCCAGAAATGATTGAAGCTACTGACTGAATGAAAGGAGCTGGCATCTCACTCTCTTTGAATCTTCTTTATCATGCTAAGAGGAGCAGGAAAAAGCAAAAAATTTCAGAATTGCCCCTTGCAATGCGGAGAAATTACTGTTTGTGCATTTACAATATTCATTGATTTTTGCCATTGAAAAACGTCCAGAAATGATTGAAGCTACTGACTGAATGAAAGGAGCTGGCATCTCACTCTCTTTGAATCTTTATCATGCTAAGAGGAGCAGGAAAAAGCAAAAAATTTCAGAATTGCACCTTGCAATGCGGAGAAATTACTGTTTGTGCATTTACAATATTCATTGATTTTTGCCATTGAAAAACGTCCAGAAATGTTTGAAGCTACTGACTGAATGAAAGGAGCTGGCATCTCACTCTCTTTGAATCTTCTTTATCATGCTAAGAGGAGCAGGAAAAAGCAAAAAATTTCAGAATTGCACCTTGCAATGCGGAGAAATTACTGTTTGTGCATTTACAATATTCATTGATTTTTGCCATTGAAAAACATGTTATTCATATACCAGAAATGTTTGAAGCTACTGACTGAATGAAAGGAGCTGGCATCTCACTCTCTTTGAATCTTCTTTATCATGCTAAGAGGAGCAGGAAAAATCAAAAAAATTCAGAATTGCACCTTGCAATGCGGAGAAATTACTGTTTGTGCATTTACAATATTCATTGATTTTTGCCATTGAAAAACATCATGTTATTCATATACCAGAAATGTTTGAAGCTACTGACTGAATGAAAGGAGCTGGCATCTCACTCTCTTTGAATCTTCTTTATCATGCTAAGAGGAGCAGGAAAAAGCAAAAAATTTCAGAATTTCACCTTGCTATGCGGAGAAATTACTGTTTGTGCATTTACAATATTCATTGATTTTTGCCATTGAAAAACGTCCAGAAATGATTGAAGCTACTGACTGAATGAAAGGAGCTGGCATCTCACTCTCTTTGAATCTTCTTTATCATGCTAAGAGGAGCAGGAAAAAGCAAAAAATTTCAGAATTGCACCTTGCAATGCGGAGAAATTACTGTTTGTGCATTTACAATATTCATTGATTTTTGCCATTGAAAAACATCATGTTATTCATATACCAGAAATGTTTGAAGCTACTGACTGAATGAAAGGAGCTGGCATCTCACTCTCTTTGAATCTTCTTTATTTTGCTAAGAGGAGCAGGAAAAAGCAAAAAATTTCAGAATTGCACTTTGCAATGCGGAGAAATTACTGTTTGTGCATTTACAATATTCATTGATTTTTGCCATTGAAAAACGTCCAGAAATGTTTGAAGCTACTGACTGAATGAAAGGAGCTGGCATCTCACTCTCTTTGAATCTTCTTTATCATGCTAAGAGGAGCAGGAAAAAGCAAAAAATTTCAGAATTGAACCTTGCAATGCGGAGAAATTACTGTTTTTGCATTTACAATATTCATTGATTTTTGCCATTGAAAAACATCATGTTATTCATATACCAGAAATGTTTGAAGCTACTGACTGAATGAAAGGAGCTGGCATCTCACTCTCTTTGAATCTTCTTTATCATGCTAAGAGGAGCAGGAAAAAGCAAAAAATTTCAGAATTGCACCTTGCAATGCGGAGAAATTACTGTTTGTGCATTTACAATATTCATTGATTTTTGCCATTGAAAAACGTCCAGAAATGATTGAAGCTACTGACTGAATGAAAGGAGCTGGCATCTCACTCTCTTTGAATCTTCTTTATCATGCTAAGAGGAGCAGGAAAAAGCAAAAAATTTCAGAATTGCACCTTGCAATGTGGAGAAATTACTGTTTGTGAATTTACAATATTCATTGATTTTTGCCATTGAAAAACATCATGTTATTCATATACCAGAAATGTTTGAAGCTACTGACTGAATGAAAGGAGCTGGCATCTCACTCTCTTTGAATCTTCTCTATCATGCTAAGAGGAGCAGGAAAAAGCTAAAAATTTCAGAATTGCACCTTGCAATGCGGAGAAATTACTGTTTGTGCATTTACAATATTCATTGATTTTTGCCATTGAAAAACATCATGTTATTCATATACCAGAAATGATTGAAGCTACTGACTGAATGAAAGGAGCTGGCATCTCACTCTCTTTTTATCTTGTTTATCATGCTAAGAGGAGCAGGAAAAAGCAAAAAATTTCAGAATTGCACCTTGCAATGCGGAGAAATTACTGTTTGTGCATTTACAATATTCATTGATTTTTGCCATTGAAAAACGTCCAGAAATGATTGAAGCTACTGACTGAATGAAAGGAGCTGGCATCTCACTCTCTTTGAATCTTCTTTATCATGCTAAGAGGAGCAGGAAAAAGCAACAAATTTCAGAATTGCACCTTGCAATGCGGAGAAATTACTGTTTGTGCATTTACAATATTCATTGATTTTTGCCATTGAAAAACATCATGTTATTCATATACCAGAAATGATTGAAGCTACTGACTGAATGAAAGGAGCTGGCATCTCACTCTCTTTGAATCTTCTTTATCATGCTAAGAGGAGCAGGAAAAAGCAAAAAATTTCAGAATTGCACCTTGCAATGCGGAGAAATTACTGTTTGTGCATTTACAATATTCATTGATTTTTGCCATTGAAAAACGTCCAGAAATGATTGAAGCTACTGACTGAATGAAAGGAGCTGGCATCTCACTCTCTTTGAATCTTCTTTATCATGCTAAGAGGAGCAGGAAAAAGCAAAAAATTTCAGAATTGCACCTTGCAATGCGGAGAAATTACTGTTTGTGCATTTACAATATTCATTGATTTTTGCCATTGAAAAACATCATGTTATTCATATACCAGAAATGTTTGAAGCTACTGACTGAATGAAATGAGCTGGCATCTCACTCTCTTTGAATCTTCTTTATCATGCTAAGAGGAGCAGGAAAAAGCAAAAAATTTCAGAATTGCACATTGCAATGCGGAGAAATTACTGTTTGTGCATTTACAATATTCATTGATTTTTGCCATTGAAAAACGTCCAGAAATGTTTGAAGCTACTGACTGAATGAAAGGAGCTGGCATCTCACTCTCTTTGAATCTTCTTTATCATGCTAAGAGGAGCAGGAAAAAGCAAAAAATTTCAGAATTGCACCTTGCAATGCGGAGAAATTACTGTTTGTGCATTTACAATATTCATTGATTTTTGCCACTGAAAAACGTCCAGAAATGATTGAAGCTACTGACTGAATGAAAGGAGCTGGCATCTCACTCTCTTTGAATCTTCTTTATCATGCTAAGAGGAGCAGGAAAAAGCAAAAAATTTCAGAATTGCACCTTGCAATGCGGAGAAATTACTGTTTGCGCATTTACAATATTCATTGATTTTTGCCATTGAAAAACATCATGTTATTCATATACCAGAAATGTTTGAAGCTACTGACTGAATGAAATGAGCTGGCATCTCACTCTCTTTGAATCTTCTTTATCTTGCTAAGAGGAGCAGGAAAAAGCAAAAAATTTCAGAATTGCACTTTGCAATGCGGAGAAATTACTGTTTGTGCATTTACAATATTCATTGATTTTTGCCATTGAAAAACGTCCAGAAATGTTTGAAGCTACTGACTGAATGAAAGGAGCTGGCATCTCACTCTCTTTGAATCTTCTTTATCATGCTAAGAGGAGCAGGAAAAAGCAAAAAATTTCAGAATTGCACCTTGCAATGCGGAGAAATTACTGTTTGTGCATTTACAATATTCATTGATTTTTGCCATTGAAAAACATGTTATTCATATACCAGAAATGTTTGAAGCTACTGACTGAATGAAAGGAGCTGGCATCTCACTCTCTTTGAATCTTCTTTATCATGCTAAGAGGAGCAGGAAAAAGCAAAAAATTTCACAATTGCACCTTGCAATGCGGAGAAATTACTGTTTGTGCATTTACAATATTCATTGATTTTTGCCATTGAAAAACATCATGTTATTCATATACCACAAATGTTTGAAGCTACTGACTGAATGAAAGGAGCTGGCATCTCACTCTCTTTGAATCTTCTTTATCATGCTAAGAGGAGCAGGAAAAAGCAAAAAATTTCAGAATTGCACCTTGCAATGCGGAGAAATTACTGTTTGTGCATTTACAATATTCATTGATTTTTGCCATTGAAAAACGTCCAGAAATGATTGAAGCTACTGACTGAATGAAAGGAGCTGGCATCTCACTCTCTTTGAATCTTCTTTATCATGCTAAGAGGAGGAGGAAAAAGCAAAAAATTTCAGAATTGCACCTTGCAATGCGGAGAAATTACTGTTTGTGCATTTACAAAATTCATTGATTTTTGCCATTGAAAAACATCATGTTATTCATATACCAGAAATGTTTGAAGCTACTGACTGAATGAAAGGAGCTGGCATCTCACTCTCTTTGAATCTTCTTTATCATGCTAAGAGGAGCAGGAAAAAGCAAAAAATTTCAGAATTGCACCTTGCAATGCGGAGAAATTACTGTTTGTGCATTTACAATATTCATTGATTTTTGCCAATGAAAAACGTCCAGAAATGATTGAAGCTACTGACTGAATGAAAGGAGCTGGCATCTCACTCTCTTTGAATCTTCTTTATCATGCTAAGAGGAGCAGGAAAAAGCAAAAAATTTCAGAATTGCACCTTGCAATGCGGAGAAATTACTGTTTGTGCATTTACAATATTCATTGATTTTTGCCATTGAAAAACATCATGTTATTCATATACCAGAAATGTTTGAATCTACTGACTGAATGAAAGGAGCTGGCATCTCACTCTCTTTGAATCTTCTTTATCATGCTAAGAGGAGCAGGAAAAAGCTAAAAATTACAGAATTGCACCTTGCAATGCGGAGAAATTACTGTTTGTGCATTTACAATATTCATTGATTTTTGCCATTGAAAAACATCATGTTATTCATATACCTGAAATGATTGAAGCTACTGACTAAATGAAAGGAGCTGGCATCTCACTCTCTTTGAATCTTCTTTATCATGCTAAGAGGAGCAGGAAAAAGCAAAAAATTTCTGAATTGCACCTTGCAATGCGGAGAAATTACTGTTTGTGCATTTACAATATTCATTGATTTTTGCCATTGAAAAACGTCCAGAAATGATTGAAGCTACTGACTGAATGAAAGGAGCTGGCATCTCACTCTCTTTGAATCTTCTTTATCATGCTAAGAGGAGCAGGAAAAAGCAAAAAATTTCAGAATTGCACCTTGCAATGCGGAGAAATTACTGTTTGTGCATTTACAATATTCATTGATTTTTGCCATTGAAAAACATCATGTTATTCATATACCAGAAATGTTTGAAGCTACTGACTGAATGAAAGGAGCTGGCATCTCACTCTCTTTCAATCTTCTTTATCATGCTAAGAGGAGCAGGAAAAAGCAAAAAATTTCAGAATTGCAACTTGCAATGCGGAGAAATTACTGTTTGTGCATTTACAATATTCATTGATTTTTGCCATTGAAAAACGTCCAGAAATGATTGAAGCTACTGACTGAATGAAAGGAGCTGGCATCTCACTCTCTTTGAATCTTCTTTATCATGCTAAGAGGAGCAGGAAAAAGCAAAAAATTTCAGAATTGCACCTTGCAATGCGGAGAAATTACTGTTTGTGCATTTACAATATTCATTGATTTTTGCCATTGAAAAACATCATGTTATTCATATACCACAAATGTTTGAAGCTACTGACTGAATGAAAGGAGCTGGCATCTCACTCTCTTTGAATCTTCTTTATCATGCTAAGAGGAGCAGGAAAAAGCAAAAAATTTCAGAATTGCACCTTGCAATGCGGAGAAATTACTGTTTGTGCATTTACAATATTCATTGATTTTTGCCATTGAAAAACATCATGTTATTCATATACCAGAAATGATTGAAGCTACTGACTGAATGAAAGGAGCTGGCATCTCACTCTCTTTGAATCTTCTTTATCATGCTAAGAGGAGCAGGAAAAAGCAAAAAATTTCAGAATTGCACCTTGCAATGCGGAGAAATTACTGTTTGTGCATTTACAATATTCATTGATTTTTGCCATTGAAAAACGTCCAGAAATGATTGAAGCTACTGACTGAATGAAAGGAGCTGGCATCTCACTCTCTTTGAATCTTCTTTATCATGCTAAGAGGAGCAGGAAAAAGCAAAAAATTTCAGAATTGCACCTTGCAATGCGGAGAAATTACTGTTTGTGCATTTACAAAATTCATTGATTTTTGCCATTGAAAAACGTCCAGAAATGATTGAAGCTACCGACTGAATGAAAGGAGCTGGCATCTCACTCTCTTTGAATCTTCTTTATCATGCTAAGAGGAGCAGGAAAAAGCAAAAAATTTCAGAATTGCACCTTGCAATGCGGAGAAATTACTGTTTGTGCATTTACAATATTCATTGATTTTTGCCATTGAAAAACATCATGTTATTCATATACCAGAAATGTTTGAAGCTACTGACTGAATGAAAGGAGCTGGCATCTCACTCTCTTTGAATCTTCTTTATCATGCTAAGAGGAGCAGGAAAAAGCAAAAAATTTCAGAATTGCACCTTGCAATACGGAGAAATTACTGTTTGTGCATTTACAATATTCATTGATTTTTGCCATTGAAAAACGTCCAGAAATGATTGAAGCTACTGACTGAATGAAAGGAGCTGGCATCTCACTCTCTTTGAATCTTCTTTATCATGCTAAGAGGAGCAGGAAAAAGCAAAAAATTTCAGAATTGCACCTTGCAATGCGGAGAAATTACTGTTTGTGCACTTACAATATTCATTGATTTTTGCCATTGAAAAACATCATGTTATTCATATACCAGAAATGTTTGAAGCTACTGACTGAATGAAAGGAGCTGGCATCTCACTCTCTTTGAATCTTCTTTATCATACTAAGAGGAGCAGGAAATAGCAAAAAATTTCAGAATTGCACATTGCAATGCGGAGAAATTACTGTTTGTGCATTTACAATATTCATTGATTTTTGCCATTGAAAAACGTCCAGAAATGTTTGAAGCTACTGACTGAATGAAAGGAGCTGGCATCTCACTCTCTTTGAATCTTCTTTATCATGCTAAGAGGAGCAGGAAAAAGCAAAAAATTTCAGAATTGCACCTTGCAATGCGGAGAAATTACTGTTTGTGCATTTACAATATTCATTGATTTTTGCCATTGAAAAACGTCCAGAAATGATTGAAGCTACTGACTGAATGAAAGGAGCTGGCATCTCACTCTCTTTGAATCTTCTTTATCATGCTAAGAGGAGCAGGAAAAAGCAAAAAATTTCAGAATTGCACCTTGCAATGCGGAGAAATTACTGTTTGTGCATTTACAATATTCATTGATTTTTGCCATTGAAAAACGTCCAGAAATTATTGAAGCTACTGACTGAATGAAAGGAGCTGGTATCTCACTCTCTTTGAATCTTCTTTATCATGCTGAGGAGCAGGAAAAAGCAAAAAATTTCATAATTGCACCTTGCAATGCGGAGAAATTACTGTTTGTGCATTTACAATATTCATTGATTTTTGCCATTGAAAAACATCATGTTATTCATATACCAGAAATGTTTGAAGCTACTGACTGAATGAAAGGACCTGGCATCTCACTCTCTTTGAATCTTCTTTATCATGCTAAGAGGAGCAGGAAAAAGCAAAAAATTTCAGAATTGCACCTTGCAATGCGGAGAAATTACTGTTTGTGCATTTACAATATTCATTGATTTTTGCCATTGAAAAACGTCCAGAAATGATTGAAGCTACTGACTGAATGAAAGGAGCTGGCATCTCACTCTCTTTGAATCTTCTTTATCATAGTAAGAGGAGCAGGAAAAAGCAAAAAATTTCAGAATTGCACCTTGCAATGCGGAGAAATTACTGTTTGTGCATTTACAATATTCATTGATTTTTGCCATTGAAAAATGTACAGAAATGATTGAAGCTACTGACTGAATGAAAGGACCTGGCATCTCACTCTCTTTGAATCTTCTTTATCATGCTAAGAGGAGCAGGAAAAAGCAAAGAATTTCAGAATTGCACCTTGCAATGCGGAGAAATTACTGTTTGTGCATTTACAATATCCATTGATTTTTGCCATTGAATAACGTCCAGAAATGATTGAAGCTACTGACTGAATGAAAGGAGCTGGCATCTCACTCTCTTTGAATCTTCTTTATCATGCTAAGAGGAGCAGGAAAAAGCAAAAAATTTCAGAATTGCACCTTGCAATGCGGAGAAATTACTGTTTGTGCATTTACAATATTCATTGATTTTTGCCATTGAAAAACGTCCAGAAATTATTGAAGCTACTGACTGAATGAAAGGAGCTGGTATCTCACTCTCTTTGAATCTTCTTTATCATGCTAAGAGGAGCAGGAAAAAGCAAAAAATTTCAGAATTGCACCTTGCAATGCGGAGAAATTACTGTTTGTGCATTTACAATATTCATTGATTTTTGCCATTGAAAAACATCATGTTATTCATATACCAGAAATGTTTGAAGCTACTGACTGAATGAAAGGACCTGGCATCTCACTCTCTTTGAATCTTCTTTATCATGCTAAGAGGAGCAGGAAAAAGCAAAAAATTTCAGAATTGCACCTTGCAATGCGGAGAAATTACTGTTTGTGCATTTACAATATTCATTGATTTTTGCCATTGAAAAACGTCCAGAAATGATTGAAGCTACTGACTGAATGAAAGGAGCTGGCATCTCACTCTCTTTGAATCTTCTTTATCATAGTAAGAGGAGCAGGAAAAAGCAAAAAATTTCAGAATTGCACCTTGCAATGCGGAGAAATTACTGTTTGTGCATTTACAATATTCATTGATTTTTGCCATTGAAAAATGTACAGAAATGATTGAAGCTACTGACTGAATGAAAGGACCTGGCATCTCACTCTCTTTGAATCTTCTTTATCATGCTAAGAGGAGCAGGAAAAAGCAAAGAATTTCAGAATTGCACCTTGCAATGCGGAGAAATTACTGTTTGTGCATTTACAATATCCATTGATTTTTGCCATTGAATAACGTCCAGAAATGATTGAAGCTACTGACTGAATGAAAGGAGCTGGCATCTCACTCTCTTTGAATCTTCTTTATCATGCTAAGAGGAGCAGGAAAAAGCAAAAAATTTCAGAATTGCACCTTGCAATGCGGAGAAATTACTGTTTGTGCATTTACAATATTCATTGATTTTTGCCATTGAAAAACATCATGTTATTCATATACCAGAAATGTTTGAAGCTACTGACTGAATGAAAGGAGCTGGCATCTCACTCTCTTTGAATCTTCTTTATCATAGTAAGAGGAGCAGGAAAAAGCAAAAAATTTCAGAATTGCACCTTGCAATGCGGAGAAATTACTGTTTGTGCATTTACAATATTCATTGATTTTTGCCATTGAAAAATGTACAGAAATGATTGAAGCTACTGACTGAATGAAAGGACCTGGCATCTCACTCTCTTTGAATCTTCTTTATCATGCTAAGAGGAGCAGGAAAAAGCAAAGAATTTCAGAATTGCACCTTGCAATGCGGAGAAATTACTGTTTGTGCATTTACAATATCCATTGATTTTTGCCATTGAATAACGTCCAGAAATGATTGAAGCTACTGACTGAATGAAAGGAGCTGGCATCTCACTCTCTTTGAATCTTCTTTATCATGCTAAGAGGAGCAGGAAAAAGCAAAAAATTTCAGAATTGCACCTTGCAATGCGGAGAAACTACTGTTTGTGCATTTACAATATTCATTGATTTTTGCCATTGAAAAACATCATGTTATTCATATACCAGAAATGTTTGAAGCTACTGACTGAATGAAAGGAGCTGGCATGTCACTCTCTTTGAATCTTCTTTATCATGCTAAGAGGAGCAGGAAAAACTAAAAAATTTCAGAATAGCACCTTGCAATGCGGAGAAATTACTGTTTGTGCATTTACAATATTCATTGATTTTTGCCATTGAAAAACGACCAGAAATGATTGAAGCTACTGACTGAGTGAAAGGAGCTGGCATCTCACTCTCTTTGAATCTTCTTTATCATGCTAAGAGGAGCAGGAAAAAGCAAAAAATTTCAGAATTGCACCTTGCAATGCGGAGAAATTACTGTTTGTGCATTTACAATATTCATTGATTTTTGCCATTGAAAAACATCATGTTATTCATATACCAGAAATGTTTGAAGCTACTGACTGAATGAAAGGAGCTGGCATCTCACTCTCTTTGAATCTTCTTTATCATGCTAAGAGGAGCAGGAAAAAGCAAAAAATTTCAGAATTGCACCTTGCAATGCGGAGAAATTACTGTTTGTGCATTTACAATATTCATTGATTTTTGCCATTGAAAAACGTCCAGAAATGATTGAAGCTACTGACTGAATGAAAGGAGCTGGCATCTCACTCTCTTTGAATCTTCTTTATCATGCTAAGAGGAGCAGGAAAAAGCAAAAAATTTCAGAATTGCACCTTGCAATGCGGAGAAATTACTGTTTGTGCATTTACAATATTCATTGATTTTTGCCATTGAAAAACGTCCAGAAATGATTGAAGCTCCTGACTGAATGAAAGGAGCTGGCATCTCATTCTCTTTGAATCTTCTTTATCATGCTAAGAGGAGCAGGAAAAAGCAAAAAATTTCAGAATTGCACCTTGCAATGCGGAGAAATTACTGTTTGTGCATTTACAATATTCATTGATTTTTGCCATTGAAAAACGTCCAGAAATGATTGAAGCTACTGACTAAATGAAAGGAGCTGGCATCTCACTCTCTTTGAATCTTCTTTATCATGCTAAGAGGAGCAGGAAAAAGCAAAAAATTTCAGAATTGCACCTTGCAATGCGGAGAAATTACTGTTTGTGCATTTACAATATTCATTGATTTTTGCCATTGAAAAACGTCCAGAAATGATTGAAGCTACTGACTGAATGAAAGGAGCTGGCATCTCACTCTCTTTGAACCTTCTTTATCATGCTAAGAGGAGCAGGAAAAAGCAAAAAATTTCAGAATTGCACCTTGCAATGCGGAGAAATTACTGTTTGTGCATTTACAATACTCATTGATTTTTGCCATTGAAAAACATCATGTTATTCATATACCAGAAATGTTTGAAGCTACTGACTGAATGAAAGGAGCTGGCATCTCACTCTCTTTGAATCTTCTTTATCATGCTAAGAGGAGCAGGAAAAAGCAAAAAATTTCAGAATTGCACCTTGCAATGCGGAGAAATTACTGTTTGTGCATTTACAATATTCATTGATTTTTGCCATTGAAAAACGTCCAGAAATGATTGAAGCTACTGACTGAATGAAAGGAGCTGGCATCTCACTCTCTTTGAATCTTCTTTATCATGCTAAGAGGAGCAGGAAAAAGCAAAAAATTTCAGAATTGCACCTTGCAATGCTGAGAAATTACTGTTTGTGCATTTACAATATTCATTGATTTTTGCCATTGAAAAACATCATGTTATTCATATACCAGATATGTTTGAAGCTACTGACTGAATGAAAGGAGCTGGCATCTCACTCTCTTTGAATCTTCTTTATCATGCTAAGAGGAGCAGGAAAAAGCAAAAAATTTCAGAATTGCACCTTGCAATGCGGAGAAATTACTGTTTGTGCATTTACAATATTCATTGATTTTTGCCATTGAAAAACATCATGTTATTCATATACCAGAAATGTTTGAAGCTACTGACTGAATGAAAGGACCTGGCATCTCACTCTCTTTGAATCTTCTTTATCATGCTAAGAGGAGCAGGAAAAAGCAAAAAATTTCAGAATTGCACCTTGCAATGCGGAGAAATTACTGTTTGTGCATTTACAATATTCATTGATTTTTGCCATTGAAAAACGTCCAGAAATGATTGAAGCTACTGACTGAATGAAAGGAGCTGGCATCTCACTCTCTTTGAATCTTCTTTATCATGCTAAGAGGAGCAGGAAAAAGCAAAAAATTTCAGAATTGCACCTTGCAATGCGGAGAAATTACTGTTTGTGCATTTACAATATTCATTGATTTTTGCCATTGAAAAACATCATGTTATTCATATACCAGAAATGTTTGAAGCTACTGACTGAATGAAAGGAGCTGGCATCTCACTCTCTTTCAATCTTCTTTATCATGCTAAGAGGAGCAGGAAAAAGCAAAAAATTTCAGAATTGCAACTTGCAATGCGGAGAAATTACTGTTTGTGCATTTACAATATTCATTGATTTTTGCCATTGAAAAACGTCCAGAAATGATTGAAGCTACTGACTGAATGAAAGGAGCTGGCATCTCACTCTCTTTGAATCTTCTTTATCATGCTAAGAGGAGCAGGAAAAAGCAAAAAATTTCAGAATTGCACCTTGCAATGCGGAGAAATTACTGTTTGTGCATTTACAATATTCATTGATTTTTGCCATTGAAAAACATCATGTTATTCATATACCACAAATGTTTGAAGCTACTGACTGAATGAAAGGAGCTGGCATCTCACTCTCTTTGAATCTTCTTTATCATGCTAAGAGGAGCAGGAAAAAGCAAAAAATTTCAGAATTGCACCTTGCAATGCGGAGAAATTACTGTTTGTGCATTTACAATATTCATTGATTTTTGCCATTGAAAAACATCATGTTATTCATATACCAGAAATGATTGAAGCTACTGACTGAATGAAAGGAGCTGGCATCTCACTCTCTTTGAATCTTCTTTATCATGCTAAGAGGAGCAGGAAAAAGCAAAAAATTTCAGAATTGCACCTTGCAATGCGGAGAAATTACTGTTTGTGCATTTACAATATTCATTGATTTTTGCCATTGAAAAACGTCCAGAAATGATTGAAGCTACTGACTGAATGAAAGGAGCTGGCATCTCACTCTCTTTGAATCTTCTTTATCATGCTAAGAGGAGCAGGAAAAAGCAAAAAATTTCAGAATTGCACCTTGCAATGCGGAGAAATTACTGTTTGTGCATTTACAAAATTCATTGATTTTTGCCATTGAAAAACGTCCAGAAATGATTGAAGCTACCGACTGAATGAAAGGAGCTGGCATCTCACTCTCTTTGAATCTTCTTTATCATGCTAAGAGGAGCAGGAAAAAGCAAAAAATTTCAGAATTGCACCTTGCAATGCGGAGAAATTACTGTTTGTGCATTTACAATATTCATTGATTTTTGCCATTGAAAAACATCATGTTATTCATATACCAGAAATGTTTGAAGCTACTGACTGAATGAAAGGAGCTGGCATCTCACTCTCTTTGAATCTTCTTTATCATGCTAAGAGGAGCAGGAAAAAGCAAAAAATTTCAGAATTGCACCTTGCAATACGGAGAAATTACTGTTTGTGCATTTACAATATTCATTGATTTTTGCCATTGAAAAACGTCCAGAAATGATTGAAGCTACTGACTGAATGAAAGGAGCTGGCATCTCACTCTCTTTGAATCTTCTTTATCATGCTAAGAGGAGCAGGAAAAAGCAAAAAATTTCAGAATTGCACCTTGCAATGCGGAGAAATTACTGTTTGTGCACTTACAATATTCATTGATTTTTGCCATTGAAAAACATCATGTTATTCATATACCAGAAATGTTTGAAGCTACTGACTGAATGAAAGGAGCTGGCATCTCACTCTCTTTGAATCTTCTTTATCATACTAAGAGGAGCAGGAAATAGCAAAAAATTTCAGAATTGCACATTGCAATGCGGAGAAATTACTGTTTGTGCATTTACAATATTCATTGATTTTTGCCATTGAAAAACGTCCAGAAATGTTTGAAGCTACTGACTGAATGAAAGGAGCTGGCATCTCACTCTCTTTGAATCTTCTTTATCATGCTAAGAGGAGCAGGAAAAAGCAAAAAATTTCAGAATTGCACCTTGCAATGCGGAGAAATTACTGTTTGTGCATTTACAATATTCATTGATTTTTGCCATTGAAAAACGTCCAGAAATGACTGAAGCTACTGACTGAATGAAAGGAGCTGGCATCTCACTCTCTTTGAATCTTCTTTATCATGCTAAGAGGAGCAGGAAAAAGCAAAAAATTTCAGAATTGCACCTTGCAATGCGGAGAAATTACTGTTTGTGCATTTACAATATTCATTGATTTTTGCCATTGAAAAACGTCCAGAAATTATTGAAGCTACTGACTGAATGAAAGGAGCTGGTATCTCACTCTCTTTGAATCTTCTTTATCATGCTGAGGAGCAGGAAAAAGCAAAAAATTTCAGAATTGCACCTTGCAATGCGGAGAAATTACTGTTTGTGCATTTACAATATTCATTGATTTTTGCCATTGAAAAACATCATGTTATTCATATACCAGAAATGTTTGAAGCTACTGACTGAATGAAAGGAGCTGGCATCTCACTCTCTTTGAATCTTCTTTATCATGCTAAGAGGAGCAGGAAAAAGCAAAAAATTTCAGAATTGCACCTTGCAATGCGGAGAAATTACTGTTTGTGCATTTACAATATTCATTGATTTTTGCCATTGAAAAACGTCCAGAAATGATTGAAGCTACTGACTGAATGAAAGGAGCTGGCATCTCACTCTCTTTGAATCTTCTTTATCATAGTAAGAGGAGCAGGAAAAAGCAAAAAATTTCAGAATTGCACCTTGCAATGCGGAGAAATTACTGTTTGTGCATTTACAATATTCATTGATTTTTGCCATTGAAAAATGTACAGAAATGATTGAAGCTACTGACTGAATGAAAGGACCTGGCATCTCACTCTCTTTGAATCTTCTTTATCATGCTAAGAGGAGCAGGAAAAAGCAAAGAATTTCAGAATTGCACCTTGCAATGCGGAGAAATTACTGTTTGTGCATTTACAATATCCATTGATTTTTGCCATTGAATAACGTCCAGAAATGATTGAAGCTACTGACTGAATGAAAGGAGCTGGCATCTCACTCTCTTTGAATCTTCTTTATCATGCTAAGAGGAGCAGGAAAAAGCAAAAAATTTCAGAATTGCACCTTGCAATGCGGAGAAATTACTGTTTGTGCATTTACAATATTCATTGATTTTTGCCATTGAAAAACGTCCAGAAATTATTGAAGCTACTGACTGAATGAAAGGAGCTGGTATCTCACTCTCTTTGAATCTTCTTTATCATGCTGAGGAGCAGGAAAAAGCAAAAAATTTCAGAATTGCACCTTGCAATGCGGAGAAATTACTGTTTGTGCATTTACAATATTCATTGATTTTTGCCATTGAAAAACATCATGTTATTCATATACCAGAAATGTTTGAAGCTACTGACTGAATGAAAGGACCTGGCATCTCACTCTCTTTGAATCTTCTTTATCATGCTAAGAGGAGCAGGAAAAAGCAAAAAATTTCAGAATTGCACCTTGCAATGCGGAGAAATTACTGTTTGTGCATTTACAATATTCATTGATTTTTGCCATTGAAAAACGTCCAGAAATGATTGAAGCTACTGACTGAATGAAAGGAGCTGGCATCTCACTCTCTTTGAATCTTCTTTATCATAGTAAGAGGAGCAGGAAAAAGCAAAAAATTTCAGAATTGCACCTTGCAATGCGGAGAAATTACTGTTTGTGCATTTACAATATTCATTGATTTTTGCCATTGAAAAATGTACAGAAATGATTGAAGCTACTGACTGAATGAAAGGACCTGGCATCTCACTCTCTTTGAATCTTCTTTATCATGCTAAGAGGAGCAGGAAAAAGCAAAGAATTTCAGAATTGCACCTTGCAATGCGGAGAAATTACTGTTTGTGCATTTACAATATCCATTGATTTTTGCCATTGAATAACGTCCAGAAATGATTGAAGCTACTGACTGAATGAAAGGAGCTGGCATCTCACTCTCTTTGAATCTTCTTTATCATGCTAAGAGGAGCAGGAAAAAGCAAAAAATTTCAGAATTGCACCTTGCAATGCGGAGAAATTACTGTTTGTGCATTTACAATATTCATTGATTTTTGCCATTGAAAAACATCATGTTATTCATATACCAGAAATGTTTGAAGCTACTGACTGAATGAAAGGAGCTGGCATCTCACTCTCTTTGAATCTTCTTTATCATAGTAAGAGGAGCAGGAAAAAGCAAAAAATTTCAGAATTGCACCTTGCAATGCGGAGAAATTACTGTTTGTGCATTTACAATATTCATTGATTTTTGCCATTGAAAAATGTACAGAAATGATTGAAGCTACTGACTGAATGAAAGGACCTGGCATCTCACTCTCTTTGAATCTTCTTTATCATGCTAAGAGGAGCAGGAAAAAGCAAAGAATTTCAGAATTGCACCTTGCAATGCGGAGAAATTACTGTTTGTGCATTTACAATATCCATTGATTTTTGCCATTGAATAACGTCCAGAAATGATTGAAGCTACTGACTGAATGAAAGGAGCTGGCATCTCACTCTCTTTGAATCTTCTTTATCATGCTAAGAGGAGCAGGAAAAAGCAAAAAATTTCAGAATTGCACCTTGCAATGCGGAGAAATTACTGTTTGTGCATTTACAATATTCATTGATTTTTGCCATTGAAAAACATCATGTTATTCATATACCAGAAATGTTTGAAGCTACTGACTGAATGAAAGGAGCTGGCATGTCACTCTCTTTGAATCTTCTTTATCATGCTAAGAGGAGCAGGAAAAACTAAAAAATTTCAGAATAGCACCTTGCAATGCGGAGAAATTACTGTTTGTGCATTTACAATATTCATTGATTTTTGCCATTGAAAAACGACCAGAAATGATTGAAGCTACTGACTGAATGAAAGGAGCTGGCATCTCACTCTCTTTGAATCTTCTTTATCATGCTAAGAGGAGCAGGAAAAAGCAAAAAATTTCAGAATTGCACCTTGCAATGCGGAGAAATTACTGTTTGTGCATTTACAATATTCATTGATTTTTGCCATTGAAAAACATCATGTTATTCATATACCAGAAATGTTTGAAGCTACTGACTGAATGAAAGGAGCTGGCATCTCACTCTCTTTGAATCTTCTTTATCATGCTAAGAGGAGCAGGAAAAAGCAAAAAATTTCAGAATTGCACCTTGCAATGCGGAGAAATTACTGTTTGTGCATTTACAATATTCATTGATTTTTGCCATTGAAAAACGTCCAGAAATGATTGAAGCTACTGACTGAATGAAAGGAGCTGGCATCTCACTCTCTTTGAATCTTCTTTATCATGCTAAGAGGAGCAGGAAAAATCAAAAAATTTCAGAATTGCACCTTGCAATGCGGAGAAATTACTGTTTGTGCATTTACAATATTCATTGATTTTTGCCATTGAAAAACATCATGTTATTCATATACCAGAAATGTTTGAAGCTACTGACTGAATGAAAGGACCTGGCATCTCACTCTCTTTGAATCTTCTTTATCATGCTAAGAGGAGCAGGAAAAAGCAAAAAATTTCAGAATTGCACCTTGCAATGCGGAGAAATTACTGTTTGTGCATTTACAATATTCATTGATTTTTGCCATTGAAAAACGTCCAGAAATGATTGAAGCTCCTGACTGAATGAAAGGAGCTGGCATCTCATTCTCTTTGAATCTTCTTTATCATGCTAAGAGGAGCAGGAAAAAGCAAAAAATTTCAGAATTGCACCTTGCAATGCGGAGAAATTACTGTTTGTGCATTTACAATATTCATTGATTTTTGCCATTGAAAAACGTCCAGAAATGATTGAAGCTACTGACTAAATGAAAGGAGCTGGCATCTCACTCTCTTTGAATCTTCTTTATCATGCTAAGAGGAGCAGGAAAAAGCAAAAAATTTCAGAATTGCACCTTGCAATGCGGAGAAATTACTGTTTGTGCATTTACAATATTCATTGATTTTTGCCATTGAAAAACGTCCAGAAATGATTGAAGCTACTGACTGAATGAAAGGAGCTGGCATCTCACTCTCTTTGAACCTTCTTTATCATGCTAAGAGGAGCAGGAAAAAGCAAAAAATTTCAGAATTGCACCTTGCAATGCGGAGAAATTACTGTTTGTGCATTTACAATACTCATTGATTTTTGCCATTGAAAAACATCATGTTATTCATATACCAGAAATGTTTGAAGCTACTGACTGAATGAAAGGAGCTGGCATCTCACTCTCTTTGAATCTTCTTTATCATGCTAAGAGGAGCAGGAAAAAGCAAAAAATTTCAGAATTGCACCTTGCAATGCGGAGAAATTACTGTTTGTGCATTTACAATATTCATTGATTTTTGCCATTGAAAAACGTCCAGAAATGATTGAAGCTACTGACTGAATGAAAGGAGCTGGCATCTCACTCTCTTTGAATCTTCTTTATCATGCTAAGAGGAGCAGGAAAAAGCAAAAAATTTCAGAATTGCACCTTGCAATGCTGAGAAATTACTGTTTGTGCATTTACAATATTCATTGATTTTTGCCATTGAAAAACATCATGTTATTCATATACCAGATATGTTTGAAGCTACTGACTGAATGAAAGGAGCTGGCATCTCACTCTCTTTGAATCTTCTTTATCATGCTAAGAGGAGCAGGAAAAAGCAAAAAATTTCAGAATTGCACCTTGCAATGCGGAGAAATTACTGTTTGTGCATTTACAATATTCATTGATTTTTGCCATTGAAAAACATCATGTTATTCATATACCAGAAATGTTTGAAGCTACTGACTGAATGAAAGGACCTGGCATCTCACTCTCTTTGAATCTTCTTTATCATGCTAAGAGGAGCAGGAAAAAGCAAAAAATTTCAGAATTGCACCTTGCAATGCGGAGAAATTACTGTTTGTGCATTTACAATATTCATTGATTTTTGCCATTGAAAAACGTCCAGAAATGATTGAAGCTACTGACTGAATGAAAGGAGCTGGCATCTCATTCTCTTTGAATCTTCTTTATCATGCTAGGAGGAGCAGGAAAAAGCAAAAAATTTCAGAATTGCACCTTGCAATGCGGAGAAATTACTGTTTGTGCATTTACAATATTCATTGATTTTTGCCATTGAAAAACGTCCAGAAATGATTGAAGCTACTGACTAAATGAAAGGAGCTGGCATCTCACTCTCTTTGAATCTTCTTTATCATGCTAAGAGGAGCAGGAAAAAGCAAAAAATTTCAGAATTGCACCTTGCAATGCGGAGAAATTACTGTTTGTGCATTTACAATATTCATTGATTTTTGCCATTGAAAAACGTCCAGAAATGATTGAAGCTACTGACTGAATGAAAGGAGCTGGCATCTCACTCTCTTTGAATCTTCTTTATCATGCTAAGAGGAGCAGGAAAAAGCAAAAAATTTCAGAATTGCACCTTGCAATGCGGAGAAATTACTGTTTGTGCATTTACAATACTCATTGATTTTTGCCATTGAAAAACATCATGTTATTCATATACCAGAAATGTTTGAAGCTACTGACTGAATGAAAGGAGCTGGCATCTCACTGTCTTTGAATCTTCTTTATCATGCTAAGAGGAGCAGGAAAAAGCAAAAAATTTCAGAATTGCACCTTGCAATGCGGAGAAATTACTGTTTGTGCATTTACAATATTCATTGATTTTTGCCATTGAAAAACGTCCAGAAATGTTTGAAGCTACTGACTGAATGAAAGGAGCTGGCATCTCACTCTCTTTGAATCTTCTTTATCATGCTAAGAGGAGCAGGAAAAAGCAAAAAATTTCAGAATTGCACCTTGCAATGCGGAGAAATTACTGTTTGTGCATTTACAATATTCATTGATTTTTGCCATTGAAAAACGTCCAGAAATGATTGAAGCTACTGACTGAATGAAAGGAGCTGGCATCTCACTCTCTTTGAATCTTCTTTATCATGCTAAGAGGAGCAGGAAAAAGCAAAAAATTTCAGAATTGCACCTTGCAATGCGGAGAAATTACTGTTTGTGCATTTACAATATTCATTGATTTTTGCCATTGAAAAACGTCCAGAAATTATTGAAGCTACTGACTGAATGAAAGGAGCTGGTATCTCACTCTCTTTGAATCTTCTTTATCATGCTGAGGAGCAGGAAAAAGCAAAAAATTTCAGAATTGCACCTTGCAATGCGGAGAAATTACTGTTTGTGCATTTACAATATTCATTGATTTTTGCCATTGAAAAACATCATGTTATTCATATACCAGAAATGTTTGAAGCTACTGACTGAATGAAAGGACCTGGCATCTCACTCTCTTTGAATCTTCTTTATCATGCTAAGAGGAGCAGGAAAAAGCAAAAAATTTCAGAATTGCACCTTGCAATGCGGAGAAATTACTGTTTGTGCATTTACAATATTCATTGATTTTTGCCATTGAAAAACGTCCAGAAATGATTGAAGCTACTGACTGAATGAAAGGAGCTGGCATCTCACTCTCTTTGAATCTTCTTTATCATAGTAAGAGGAGCAGGAAAAAGCAAAAAATTTCAGAATTGCACCTTGCAATGCGGAGAAATTACTGTTTGTGCATTTACAATATTCATTGATTTTTGCCATTGAAAAATGTACAGAAATGATTGAAGCTACTGACTGAATGAAAGGACCTGGCATCTCACTCTCTTTGAATCTTCTTTATCATGCTAAGAGGAGCAGGAAAAAGCAAAGAATTTCAGAATTGCACCTTGCAATGCGGAGAAATTACTGTTTGTGCATTTACAATATCCATTGATTTTTGCCATTGAATAACGTCCAGAAATGATTGAAGCTACTGACTGAATGAAAGGAGCTGGCATCTCACTCTCTTTGAATCTTCTTTATCATGCTAAGAGGAGCAGGAAAAAGCAAAAAATTTCAGAATTGCACCTTGCAATGCGGAGAAATTACTGTTTGTGCATTTACAATATTCATTGATTTTTGCCATTGAAAAACGTCCAGAAATTATTGAAGCTACTGACTGAATGAAAGGAGCTGGTATCTCACTCTCTTTGAATCTTCTTTATCATGCTGAGGAGCAGGAAAAAGCAAAAAATTTCAGAATTGCACCTTGCAATGCGGAGAAATTACTGTTTGTGCATTTACAATATTCATTGATTTTTGCCATTGAAAAACATCATGTTATTCATATACCAGAAATGTTTGAAGCTACTGACTGAATGAAAGGACCTGGCATCTCACTCTCTTTGAATCTTCTTTATCATGCTAAGAGGAGCAGGAAAAAGCAAAAAATTTCAGAATTGCACCTTGCAATGCGGAGAAATTACTGTTTGTGCATTTACAATATTCATTGATTTTTGCCATTGAAAAACGTCCAGAAATGATTGAAGCTACTGACTGAATGAAAGGAGCTGGCATCTCACTCTCTTTGAATCTTCTTTATCATAGTAAGAGGAGCAGGAAAAAGCAAAAAATTTCAGAATTGCACCTTGCAATGCGGAGAAATTACTGTTTGTGCATTTACAATATTCATTGATTTTTGCCATTGAAAAATGTACAGAAATGATTGAAGCTACTGACTGAATGAAAGGACCTGGCATCTCACTCTCTTTGAATCTTCTTTATCATGCTAAGAGGAGCAGGAAAAAGCAAAGAATTTCAGAATTGCACCTTGCAATGCGGAGAAATTACTGTTTGTGCATTTACAATATCCATTGATTTTTGCCATTGAATAACGTCCAGAAATGATTGAAGCTACTGACTGAATGAAAGGAGCTGGCATCTCACTCTCTTTGAATCTTCTTTATCATGCTAAGAGGAGCAGGAAAAAGCAAAAAATTTCAGAATTGCACCTTGCAATGCGGAGAAATTACTGTTTGTGCATTTACAATATTCATTGATTTTTGCCATTGAAAAACATCATGTTATTCATATACCAGAAATGTTTGAAGCTACTGACTGAATGAAAGGAGCTGGCATCTCACTCTCTTTGAATCTTCTTTATCATAGTAAGAGGAGCAGGAAAAAGCAAAAAATTTCAGAATTGCACCTTGCAATGCGGAGAAATTACTGCTTGTGCATTTACAATATTCATTGATTTTTGCCATTGAAAAATGTACAGAAATGATTGAAGCTACTGACTGAATGAAAGGACCTGGCATCTCACTCTCTTTGAATCTTCTTTATCATGCTAAGAGGAGCAGGAAAAAGCAAAGAATTTCAGAATTGCACCTTGCAATGCGGAGAAATTACTGTTTGTGCATTTACAATATCCATTGATTTTTGCCATTGAATAACGTCCAGAAATGATTGAAGCTACTGACTGAATGAAAGGAGCTGGCATCTCACTCTCTTTGAATCTTCTTTATCATGCTAAGAGGAGCAGGAAAAAGCAAAAAATTTCAGAATTGCACCTTGCAATGCGGAGAAATTACTGTTTGTGCATTTACAATATTCATTGATTTTTGCCATTGAAAAACATCATGTTATTCATATACCAGAAATGTTTGAAGCTACTGACTGAATGAAAGGAGCTGGCATGTCACTCTCTTTGAATCTTCTTTATCATGCTAAGAGGAGCAGGAAAAACTAAAAAATTTCGGAATAGCACCTTGCAATGCGGAGAAATTACTGTTTGTGCATTTACAATATTCATTGATTTTTGCCATTGAAAAACGACCAGAAATGATTGAAGCTACTGACTGAATGAAAGGAGCTGGCATCTCACTCTCTTTGAATCTTCTTTATCATGCTAAGAGGAGCAGGAAAAAGCAAAAAATTTCAGAATTGCACCTTGCAATGCGGAGAAATTACTGTTTGTGCATTTACAATATTCATTGATTTTTGCCATTGAAAAACATCATGTTATTCATATACCAGAAATGTTTGAAGCTACTGACTGAATGAAAGGAGCTGGCATCTCACTCTCTTTGAATCTTCTTTATCATGCTAAGAGGAGCAGGAAAAAGCAAAAAATTTCAGAATTGCACCTTGCAATGCGGAGAAATTACTGTTTGTGCATTTACAATATTCATTGATTTTTGCCATTGAAAAACGTCCAGAAATGATTGAAGCTACTGACTGAATGAAAGGAGCTGGCATCTCACTCTCTTTGAATCTTCTTTATCATGCTAAGAGGAGCAGGAAAAATCAAAAAATTTCAGAATTGCACCTTGCAATGCGGAGAAATTACTGTTTGTGCATTTACAATATTCATTGATTTTTGCCATTGAAAAACATCATGTTATTCATATACCAGAAATGTTTGAAGCTACTGACTGAATGAAAGGACCTGGCATCTCACTCTCTTTGAATCTTCTTTATCATGCTAAGAGGAGCAGGAAAAAGCAAAAAATTTCAGAATTGCACCTTGCAATGCGGAGAAATTACTGTTTGTGCATTTACAATATTCATTGATTTTTGCCATTGAAAAACGTCCAGAAATGATTGAAGCTCCTGACTGAATGAAAGGAGCTGGCATCTCATTCTCTTTGAATCTTCTTTATCATGCTAAGAGGAGCAGGAAAAAGCAAAAAATTTCAGAATTGCACCTTGCAATGCGGAGAAATTACTGTTTGTGCATTTACAATATTCATTGATTTTTGCCATTGAAAAACGTCCAGAAATGATTGAAGCTACTGACTAAATGAAAGGAGCTGGCATCTCACTCTCTTTGAATCTTCTTTATCATGCTAAGAGGAGCAGGAAAAAGCAAAAAATTTCAGAATTGCACCTTGCAATGCGGAGAAATTACTGTTTGTGCATTTACAATATTCATTGATTTTTGCCATTGAAAAACGTCCAGAAATGATTGAAGCTACTGACTGAATGAAAGGAGCTGGCATCTCACTCTCTTTGAACCTTCTTTATCATGCTAAGAGGAGCAGGAAAAAGCAAAAAATTTCAGAATTGCACCTTGCAATGCGGAGAAATTACTGTTTGTGCATTTACAATACTCATTGATTTTTGCCATTGAAAAACATCATGTTATTCATATACCAGAAATGTTTGAAGCTACTGACTGAATGAAAGGAGCTGGCATCTCACTCTCTTTGAATCTTCTTTATCATGCTAAGAGGAGCAGGAAAAAGCAAAAAATTTCAGAATTGCACCTTGCAATGCGGAGAAATTACTGTTTGTGCATTTACAATATTCATTGATTTTTGCCATTGAAAAACGTCCAGAAATGATTGAAGCTACTGACTGAATGAAAGGAGCTGGCATCTCACTCTCTTTGAATCTTCTTTATCATGCTAAGAGGAGCAGGAAAAAGCAAAAAATTTCAGAATTGCACCTTGCAATGCTGAGAAATTACTGTTTGTGCATTTACAATATTCATTGATTTTTGCCATTGAAAAACATCATGTTATTCATATACCAGATATGTTTGAAGCTACTGACTGAATGAAAGGAGCTGGCATCTCACTCTCTTTGAATCTTCTTTATCATGCTAAGAGGAGCAGGAAAAAGCAAAAAATTTCAGAATTGCACCTTGCAATGCGGAGAAATTACTGTTTGTGCATTTACAATATTCATTGATTTTTGCCATTGAAAAACGTCCAGAAATGATTGAAGCTACTGACTGAATGAAAGGAGCTGGCATCTCACTCTCTTTGAATCTTCTTTATCATGCTAAGAGGAGCAGGAAAAATCAAAAAATTTCAGAATTGCACCTTGCAATGCGGAGAAATTACTGTTTGTGCATTTACAATATTCATTGATTTTTGCCATTGAAAAACATCATGTTATTCATATACCAGAAATGTTTGAAGCTACTGACTGAATGAAAGGACCTGGCATCTCACTCTCTTTGAATCTTCTTTATCATGCTAAGAGGAGCAGGAAAAAGCAAAAAATTTCAGAATTGCACCTTGCAATGCGGAGAAATTACTGTTTGTGCATTTACAATATTCATTGATTTTTGCCATTGAAAAACGTCCAGAAATGATTGAAGCTACTGACTGAATGAAAGGAGCTGGCATCTCATTCTCTTTGAATCTTCTTTATCATGCTAGGAGGAGCAGGAAAAAGCAAAAAATTTCAGAATTGCACCTTGCAATGCGGAGAAATTACTGTTTGTGCATTTACAATATTCATTGATTTTTGCCATTGAAAAACGTCCAGAAATGATTGAAGCTACTGACTAAATGAAAGGAGCTGGCATCTCACTCTCTTTGAATCTTCTTTATCATGCTAAGAGGAGCAGGAAAAAGCAAAAAATTTCAGAATTGCACCTTGCAATGCGGAGAAATTACTGTTTGTGCATTTACAATATTCATTGATTTTTGCCATTGAAAAACGTCCAGAAATGATTGAAGCTACTGACTGAATGAAAGGAGCTGGCATCTCACTCTCTTTGAATCTTCTTTATCATGCTAAGAGGAGCAGGAAAAAGCAAAAAATTTCAGAATTGCACCTTGCAATGCGGAGAAATTACTGTTTGTGCATTTACAATACTCATTGATTTTTGCCATTGAAAAACATCATGTTATTCATATACCAGAAATGTTTGAAGCTACTGACTGAATGAAAGGAGCTGGCATCTCACTGTCTTTGAATCTTCTGTATCATGCTAAGAGGAGCAGGAAAAAGCAAAAAATTTCAGAATTGCACCTTGCAATGCGGAGAAATTACTGTTTGTGCATTTACAATATTCATTGATTTTTGCCATTGAAAAACGTCCAGAAATGATTGAAGCTACTGACTGAATGAAAGGAGCTGGCATCTCACTCTCTTTGAATCTTCTTTATCATGCTAAGAGGAGCAGGAAAAAGCAAAAAATTTCAGAATTGCACCTTGCAATGCAGAGAAATTACTGTTTGTGCATTTACAATATTCATTGATTTTTGCCATTGAAAAACATCATGTTATTCATATACCAGATATGTTTGAAGCTACTGACTGAATGAAAGGAGCTGGCATCTCACTCTCTTTGAATCTTCTTTATCATGCTAAGAGGAGCAGGAAAAAGCAAAAAATTTCAGAATTGCACCTTGCAATGCGGAGAAATTACTGTTTGTGCATTTACAATATTCATTGATTTTTGCCATTGAAAAACGTCCAGAAATGATTGAAGCTACTGACTGAATGAAAGGAGCTGGCATCTCACTCTCTTTGAATCTTCTTTATCATGCTAAGAGGAGCAGGAAAAATCAAAAAATTTCAGAATTGCACCTTGCAATGCGGAGAAATTACTGTTTGTGCATTTACAATATTCATTGATTTTTGCCATTGAAAAACATCATGTTATTCATATACCAGAAATGTTTGAAGCTACTGACTGAATGAAAGGACCTGGCATCTCACTCTCTTTGAATCTTCTTTATCATGCTAAGAGGAGCAGGAAAAAGCAAATAATTTCAGAATTGCACCTTGCAATGCGGAGAAATTACTGTTTGTGCATTTACAATATTCATTGATTTTTGCCATTGAAAAACGTCCAGAAATGATTGAAGCTACTGACTGAATGAAAGGAGCTGGCATCTCATTCTCTTTGAATCTTCTTTATCATGCTAAGAGGAGCAGGAAAAAGCAAAAAATTTCAGAATTGCACCTTGCAATGTGGAGAAATTACTGTTTGTGCATTTACAATATTCATTGATTTTTGCCATTGAAAAACGTCCAGAAATGATTGAAGCTACTGACTAAATGAAAGGAGCTGGCATCTCACTCTCTTTGAATCTTCTTTATCATGCTAAGAGGAGCAGGAAAAAGTAAAAAATTTCAGAATTGCACCTTGCAATGCGGAGAAATTACTGTTTGTGCATTTACAATATTCATTGATTTTTGCCATTGAAAAACGTCCAGAAATGATTGAAGCTACTGACTGAATGAAAGGAGCTGGCATCTCACTCTCTTTGAATCTTCTTTATCATGCTAAGAGGAGCAGGAAAAAGCAAAAAATTTCAGAATTGCACCTTGCAATGCGGAGAAATTACTGTTTGTGCATTTACAATACTCATTGATTTTTGCCATTGAAAAACATCATGTTATTCATATACCAGAAATGTTTGAAGCTACTGACTGAATGAAAGGAGCTGGCATCTCACTCTCTTTGAATCTTCTTTATCATGCTAAGAGGAGCAGGAAAAAGCAAAAAATTTCAGAATTGCACCTTGCAATGCGGAGAAATTACTGTTTGTGCATTTACAATATTCATTGATTTTTGCCATTGAAAAATGTCCAGAAATGATTGAAGCTACTGACTGAATGAAAGGAGCTGGCATCTCACTCTCTTTGAATCTTCTTTATCATGCTAAGAGGAGCAGGAAAAAGCAAAAAATTTCAGAATTGCACCTTGCAATGCTGAGAAATTACTGTTTGTGCATTTACAATATTCATTGATTTTTGCCATTGAAAAACATCATGTTATTCATATACCAGATATGTTTGAAGCTACTGACTGAATGAAAGGAGCTGGCATCTCACTCTCTTTGAATCTTCTTTATCATGCTAAGAGGAGCAGGAAAAAGCAAAAAATTTCAGAATTGCACCTTGCAATGCGGAGAAATTACTGTTTGTGCATTTACAATATTCATTGATTTTTGCCATTGAAAAACGTCCAGAAATGATTGAAGCTACTGACTGAATGAAAGGAGCTGGCATCTCACTCTCTTTGAATCTTCTTTATCATGCTAAGAGGAGCAGGAAAAATCAAAAAATTTCTGAATTGCACCTTGCAATGCGGAGAAATTACTGTTTGTGCATTTACAATATTCATTGATTTTTGCCATTGAAAAACATCATGTTATTCATATACCAGAAATGTTTGAAGCTACTGACTGAATGAAAGGACCTGGCATCTCACTCTCTTTGAATCTTCTTTATCATGCTAAGAGGAGCAGGAAAAAGCAAAAAATTTCAGAATTGCACCTTGCAATGCGGAGAAATTACTGTTTGTGCATTTACAATATTCATTGATTTTTGCCATTGAAAAACGTCCAGAAATGATTGAAGCTACTGACTGAATGAAAGGAGCTGGCATCTCATTCTCTTTGAATCTTCTTTATCATGCTAAGAGGAGCAGGAAAAAGCAAAAAATTTCAGAATTGCACCTTGCAATGCGGAGAAATTACTGTTTGTGCATTTACAATATTCATTGATTTTTGCCATTGAAAAACGTCCAGAAATGATTGAAGCTACTGACTAAATGAAAGGAGCTGGCATCTCACTCTCTTTGAATCTTCTTTATCATGCTAAGAGGAGCAGGAAAAAGCAAAAAATTTCAGAATTGCACCTTGCAATGCGGAGAAATTACTGTTTGTGCATTTACAATATTCATTGATTTTTGCCATTGAAAAACGTCCAGAAATGATTGAAGCTACTGACTGAATGAAAGGAGCTGGCATCTCACTCTCTTTGAATCTTCTTTATCATGCTAAGAGGAGCAGGAAAAAGCAAAAAATTTCAGAATTGCACCTTGCAATGCGGAGAAATTACTGTTTGTGCATTTACAATACTCATTGATTTTTGCCATTGAAAAACATCATGTTATTCATATACCAGAAATGTTTGAAGCTACTGACTGAATGAAAGGAGCTGGCATCTCACTCTCTTTGAATCTTCTTTATCATGCTAAGAGGATCAGGAAAAAGCAAAAAATTTCAGAAATGCACCTTGCAATGCGGAGAAATTACTGTTTGTGCATTTACAATATTCATTGATTTTTGCCATTGAAAAACGTCCAGAAATGATTGAAGCTACTGACTGAATGAAAGGAGCTGGCATCTCACTCTCTTTGAATCTTCTTTATCATGCTAAGAGGAGCAGGAAAAAGCAAAAAATTTCAGAATTGCACCTTGCAATGCGGAGAAATTACTGTTTGTGCATTTACAATATTCATTGATTTTTGCCATTGAAAAACATCATGTTATTCATATACCAGAAATGTTTGAAGCTACTGACTGAATGAAAGGAGCTGGCATCTCACTCTCTTTGAATCTTCTTTATCATGCTAAGAGGAGCAGGAAAAAGCAAAAAATTTCAGAATTGCACCTTGCAATGCGGAGAAATTACTGTTTGTGCATTTACAATATTCATTGATTTTTGCCATTGAAAAACGTCCAGAAATGATTGAAGCTACTGACTGAATGAAAGGAGCTGGCATCTCACTCTCTTTGAATCTTCTTTATCATGCTAAGAGGAGCAGAAAAAGCAAAAAATTCCAGAATTGCACCTTGCAATGCGGAGAAATTACTGTTTGTGCATTTACAATATTCATTGATTTTTGCCATTGAAAAACGTCCAGAAATGATTGAAGCTACTGACTGAATGAAAGGAGCTGGCATCTCACTCTCTTTGAATCTTCTTTATCATGCTAAGAGGAGCAGGAAAAAGCAAAAAATTTCAGAATTGCACCTTGCAATGCGGAGAAATTACTGTTTGTGCATTTACAATATTCATTGATTTTTGCCATTGAAAAACATCATGTTATTCATATACCAGAAATGTTTGAAGCTACTGACTGAATGAAAGGAGCTGGCATCTCACTCTCTTTGAATCTTCTTTATCATGCTAAGAGGAGCAGGAAAAAGCAAAAAATTTCAGAATTGCACCTTGCAATGCGGAGAAATTACTGTTTGTGCATTTACAATATTCATTGATTTTTGCCATTGAAAAACATCATGTTATTCATATACCAGAAATGTTTGAAGCTACTGACTGAATGAAAGGAGCTGGCATCTCACTCTCTTTGAATCTTCTTTATCATGCTAAGAGGAGCAGGAAAAAGCAAAAAATTTCAGAATTGCACCTTGCAATGCGGAGAAATTACTGTTTGTGCATTTACAATATTCATTGATTTTTGCCATTGAAAAACATCATGTTATTCATATACCAGAAATGTTTGAAGCTACTGACTGAATGAAAGGAGCTGGCATCTCACTCTCTTTGAATCTTCTTTATCATGCTAAGAGGAGCAGGAAAAAGCAAAAAATTTCAGAATTGCACCTTGCAATGCGGAGAAATTACTGTTTGTGCATTTACAATATTCATTGATTTTTGCCATTGAAAAACGTCCAGAAATGATTGAAGCTACTGACTGAATGAAAGGAGCTGGCATCTCACTCTCTTTGAATCTTCTTTATCATGCTAAGAGAAGCAGGAAAAAGCAAAAAATTTCAGAATTGCACCTTGCAATGCGGAGAAATTACTGTTTGTGCATTTACAATATTCATTGATTTTTGCCATTGAAAAACATCATGTTATTCATATACCAGAAATGATTGAAGCTACTGACTGAATGAAAGGAGCTGGCATCTCACTCTCTTTGAATCTTCTTTATCATGCTAAGAGGAGCAGGAAAAAGCAAAAAATTTCAGAATTGCACATTGCAATGCGGAGAAATTACTGTTTGTGCATTTACAATATTCATTGATTTTTGCCATTGAAAAATGTCCAGAAATGTTTGAAGCTACTGACTGAATGAAAGGAGCTGGCATCTCACTCTCTTTGAATCTTCTTTATCATGCTATGAGGAGCAGGAAAAAGCAAAAAATTTGAGAATTGCACCTTGCAATGCGGAGAAATTACTGTTTGTGCATTTACAATATTCATTGATTTTTGCCATTGAAAAACATCCAGAAATGATTGAAGCTTCTGACTGAATGAAAGGAGCTGGCATCTCACTCTCTTTGAATCTTCTTTATCATGCTAAGAGGAGCAGGAAAAAGCAAAAAATTTCAGAATTGCACCTTGCAATGCGGAGAAATTACTGTTTGTGCATTTACAATATTCATTGATTTTTGCCATTGAAATACGTGCAGAAATGATTGAAGCTACTGACTGAATGAAAGGAGCTGGCATCTCACTCTCTTTGAATCTTCTTTATCATGCTAAGAGGAGCAGGAAAAAGCAAAAAATTTCAGAATTGCACCTTGCAATGCGGAGAAATTACTGTTTGTGCATTTACAATATTCATTGATTTTTGCCATTGAAAAACGTCCAGAAATGATAGAAGCTACTGACTGAATGAAAGGAGCTGGCATCTCACTCTCTTTGAATCTTCTGTATCATGCTAAGAGGAGCAGGAAAAAGCAAAAAATTTCAGAATTGCACCTTGCAATGCGGAGAAATTACTGTTTGTGCATTTACAATACTCATTGATTTTTGCCATTGAAAAACATCATGTTATTCATATACCAGAAATGTTTGAAGCTACTGACTGAATGAAAGGAGCTGGCATCTCACTCTCTTTGAATCTTCTTTATCATGCTAAGAGGAGCAGGAAAAAGCAAAAAATTTCAGAATTGCACCTTGCAATGCGGAGAAATTACTGTTTGTGCATTTACAATATTCATTGATTTTTGCCATTGAAAAACGTCCAGAAATGATTGAAGCTACTGACTGAATGAAAGGAGCTGGCATCTCACTCTCTTTGAATCTTCTTTACCATGCTAAGAGGAGCAGGAAAAAGCAAAAAATTTCAGAATTGCACCTTGCAATGCTGAGAAATTACTGTTTGTGCATTTACAATATTCATTGATTTTTGCCATTGAAAAACATCATGTTATTCATATACCAGATATGTTTGAAGCTACTGACTGAATGAAAGGAGCTGGCATCTCACTCTCTTTGAATCTTCTTTATCATGCTAAGAGGAGCAGGAAAAAGCAAAAAATTTCAGAATTGCACCTTGCAATGCGGAGAAATTACTGTTTGTGCATTTACAATATTCATTGATTTTTGCCATTGAAAAACGTCCAGAAATGATTGAAGCTACTGACTGAATGAAAGGAGCTGGCATCTCACTCTCTTTGAATCTTCTTTATCATGCTAAGAGGAGCAGGAAAAATCAAAAAATTTCAGAATTGCACCTTGCAATGCGGAGAAATTACTGTTTGTGCATTTACAATATTCATTGATTTTTGCCATTGAAAAACATCATGTTATTCATATACCAGAAATGTTTGAAGCTACTGACTGAATGAAAGGACCTGGCATCTCACTCTCTTTGAATCTTCTTTATCATGCTAAGAGGAGCAGGAAAAAGCAAAAAATTTCAGAATTGCACCTTGCAATGCGGAGAAATTACTGTTTGTGCATTTACAATATTCATTGATTTTTGCCATTGAAAAACGTCCAGAAATGATTGAAGCTACTGACTGAATGAAAGGAGCTGGCATCTCATTCTCTTTGAATCTTCTTTATCATGCTAGGAGGAGCAGGAAAAAGCAAAAAATTTCAGAATTGCATCTTGCAATGCGGAGAAATTACTGTTTGTGCATTTACAATATTCATTGATTTTTGCCATTGAAAAACGTCCAGAAATGATTGAAGCTACTGACTGAATGAAAGGAGCTGGCATCTCATTCTCTTTGAATCTTCTTTATCATGCTAAGAGGAGCAGGAAAAAGCAAAAAATTTCAGAATTGCACCTTGCAATGCGGAGAAATTACTGTTTGTGCATTTACAATATTCATTGATTTTTGCCATTGAAAAACGTCCAGAAATGATTGAAGCTACTGACTAAATGAAAGGAGCTGGCATCTCACTCTCTTTGAATCTTCTTTATCATGCTAAGAGGAGCAGGAAAAAGCAAAAAATTTCAGAATTGCACCTTGCAGTGCTGAGAAATTACTGTTTGTGCATTTACAATATTCATTGATTTTTGCCATTGAAAAACATCATGTTATTCATATACCAGATATGTTTGAAGCTACTGACTGAATGAAAGGAGCTGGCATCTCACTCTCTTTGAATCTTCTTTATCATGCTAAGAGGAGCAGGAAAAAGCAAAAAATTTCAGAATTGCACCTTGCAATGCGGAGAAATTACTGTTTGTGCATTTACAATATTCATTGATTTTTGCCATTGAAAAACGTCCAGAAATGATTGAAGCTACTGACTGAATGAAAGGAGCTGGCATCTCACTCTCTTTGAATCTTCTTTATCATGCTAAGAGGAGCAGGAAAAATCAAAAAATTTCTGAATTGCACCTTGCAATGCGGAGAAATTACTGTTTGTGCATTTACAATATTCATTGATTTTTGCCATTGAAAAACATCATGTTATTCATATACCAGAAATGTTTGAAGCTACTGACTGAATGAAAGGACCTGGCATCTCACTCTCTTTGAATCTTCTTTATCATGCTAAGAGGAGCAGGAAAAAGCAAAAAATTTCAGAATTGCACCTTGCAATGCGGAGAAATTACTGTTTGTGCATTTACAATATTCATTGATTTTTGCCATTGAAAAACGTCCAGAAATGATTGAAGCTACTGACTGAATGAAAGGAGCTGGCATCTCATTCTCTTTGAATCTTCTTTATCATGCTAAGAGGAGCAGGAAAAAGCAAAAAATTTCAGAATTGCACCTTGCAATGCGGAGAAATTACTGTTTGTGCATTTACAATACTCATTGATTTTTGCCATTGAAAAACATCATGTTATTCATATACCAGAAATGTTTGAAGCTACTGACTGAATGAAAGGAGCTGGCATCTCACTCTCTTTGAATCTTCTTTATCATGCTAAGAGGAGCAGGAAAAAGCAAAAAATTTCAGAATTGCACCTTGCAATGCGGAGAAATTACTGTTTGTGCATTTACAATATTCATTGATTTTTGCCATTGAAAAATGTCCAGAAATGATTGAAGCTACTGACTGAATGAAAGGAGCTGGCATCTCACTCTCTTTGAATCTTCTTTATCATGTTAAGAGGAGCAGGAAAAAGCAAAAAATTTCAGAATTGCACCTTGCAATGCTGAGAAATTACTGTTTGTGCATTTACAATATTCATTGATTTTTGCCATTGAAAAACATCATGTTATTCATATACCAGATATGTTTGAAGCTACTGACTGAATGAAAGGAGCTGGCATCTCACTCTCTTTGAATCTTCTTTATCATGCTAAGAGGAGCAGGAAAAAGCAAAAAATTTCAGAATTGCACCTTGCAATGCGGAGAAATTACTGTTTGTGCATTTACAATATTCATTGATTTTTCCATTGAAAAACGTCCAGAAATGATTGAAGCTACTGACTGAATGAAAGGAGCTGGCATCTCACTCTCTTTGAATCTTCTTTATCATGCTAAGAGGAGCAGGAAAAATCAAAAAATTTCTGAATTGAACCTTGCAATGCGGAGAAATTACTGTTTGTGCATTTACAATATTCATTGATTTTTGCCATTGAAAAACATCATGTTATTCATATACCAGAAATGTTTGAAGCTACTGACTGAATGAAAGGACCTGGCATCTCACTCTCTTTGAATCTTCTTTATCATGGTAAGAGGAGCAGGAAAAAGCAAAAAATTTCAGAATTGCACCTTGCAATGCGGAGAAATTACTGTTTGTGCATTTACAATATTCATTGATTTTTGCCATTGAAAAACGTCCAGAAATGATTGAAGCTACTGACTGAATGAAAGGAGCTGGCATCTCATTCTCTTTGAATCTTCTTTATCATGCTAAGAGGAGCAGGAAAAAGCAAAAAATTTCAGAATTGCACCTTGCAATGCGGAGAAATTACTGTTTGTGCATTTACAATATTCATTGATTTTTGCCATTGAAAAACGTCCAGAAATGATTGAAGCTACTGACTAAATGAAAGGAGCTGGCATCTCACTCTCTTTGAATCTTCTTTATCATGCTAAGAGGAGCAGGAAAAAGCAAAAAATTTCAGAATTGCACCTTGCAATGCGGAGAAATTACTGTTTGTGCATTTACAATATTCATTGATTTTTGCCATTGAAAAACGTCCAGAAATGATTGAAGCTACTGACTGAATGAAAGTAGCTGGCATCTCACTCTCTTTGAATCTTCTTTATCATGCTAAGAGGAGCAGGAAAAAGCAAAAAATTTCAGAATTGCACCTTGCAATGCGGAGAAATTACTGTTTGTGCATTTACAATACTCATTGATTTTTGCCATTGAAAAACATCATGTTATTCATATACCAGAAATGTTTGAAGCTACTGACTGAATGAAAGGAGCTGGCATCTCACTCTCTTTGAATCTTCTTTATCATGCTAAGAGGAGCAGGAAAAAGCAAAAAATTTCAGAATTGCACCTTGCAATGCGGAGAAATTACTGTTTGTGCATTTACAATATTCATTGATTTTTGCCATTGAAAAACGTCCAGAAATGATTGAAGCTACTGACTGAATGAAAGGAGCTGGCATCTCACTCTCTTTGAATCTTCTTTATCATGCTAAGAGGAGCAGGAAAAAGCAAAAAATTTCAGAATTGCACCTTGCAATGCTGAGAAATTACTGTTTGTGCATTTACAATATTCATTGATTTTTGCCATTGAAAAACATCATGTTATTCATATACCAGAAATGTATGAAGCTACTGACTGAATGAAAGGAGCTGGCATCTCACTCTCTTTGAATCTTCTTTATCATGCTAAGAGGAGCAGGAAAAAGCAAAAAATTTCAGAATTGCACCTTGCAATGCGGAGAAATTACTGTTTGTGCATTTACAATATTCATTGATTTTTGCCATTGAAAAACGTCCAGAAATGATTGAAGCTACTGACTGAATGAAAGGAGCTGGCATCTCACTCTCTTTGAATCTTCTTTGTCATGCTAAGAGGAGCAGAAAAAGCAAAAAATTCCAGAATTGCACCTTGCAATGCGGAGAAATTACTGTTTGTGCATTTACAATATTCATTGATTTTTGCCATTGAAAAACGTCCAGAAATGATTGAAGCTACTGACTGAATGAAAGGAGCTGGCATCTCACTCTCTTTGAATCTTCTTTATCATGCTAAGAGGAGCAGGAAAAAGCAAAAAATTTCAGAATTGCACCTTGCAATGCGGAGAAATTACTGTTTGTGCATTTACAATATTCATTGATTTTTGCCATTGAAAAACATCATGTTATTCATAAACCAGAAATGTTTGAAGCTACTGACTGAATGAAAGGATCTGGCATCTCACTCTCTTTGAATCTTCTTTATCATGCTAAGAGGAGCAGGAAAAAGCAAAAAATTTCAGAATTGCACCTTGCAATGCGGAGAAATTACTGTTTGTGCATTTACAATATTCATTGATTTTTGCCATTGAAAAACATCATGTTATTCATATACCAGAAATGTTTGAAGCTACTGACTGAATGAAAGGAGCTGGCATCTCACTCTCTTTGAATCTTCTTTATCATGCTAAGAGGAGCAGGAAAAAGCAAAAAATTTCAGAATTGCACCTTGCAACGCGGAGAAATTACTGTTTGTGCATTTACAATATTCATTGATTTTTGCCATTGAAAAACATCATGTTATTCATATACCAGAAATGTTTGAAGCTACTGACTGAATGAAAGGAGCTGGCATCTCACTCTCTTTGAATCTTCTTTATCATGCTAAGAGGAGCAGGAAAAAGCAAAAAATTTCAGAATTGCACCTTGCAATGCGGAGAAATTACTGTTTGTGCATTTACAATATTCATTGATTTTTGCCATTGAAAAACGTCCAGAAATGATTGAAGCTACTGACTGAATGAAAGGAGCTGGCATCTCATTCTCTTTGAATCTTCTTTATCATGCTAAGAGGAGCAGGAAAAAGCAAAAAATTTCAGAATTGCACCTTGCAATGCGGAGAAATTACTGTTTGTGCATTTACAATATTCATTGATTTTTGCCATTGAAAAACGTCCAGAAATGATTGAAGCTACTGACTAAATGAAAGGAGCTGGCATCTCACTCTCTTTGAATCTTCTTTATCATGCTAAGAGGAGCAGGAAAAAGCAAAAAATTTCAGAATTGCACCTTGCAATGCGGAGAAATTACTGTTTGTGCATTTACAATATTCATTGATTTTTGCCATTGAAAAACGTCCAGAAATGATTGAAGCTACTGACTGAATGAAAGGAGCTGGCATCTCACTCTCTTTGAATCTTCTTTATCATGCTAAGAGGAGCAGGAAAAAGCAAAAAATTTCAGAATTGCACCTTGCAATGCGGAGAAATTACTGTTTGTGCATTTACAATACTCATTGATTTTTGCCATTGAAAAACATCATGTTATTCATATACCAGAAATGTTTGAAGCTACTGACTGAATGAAAGGAGCTGGCATCTCACTCTCTTTGAATCTTCTTTATCATGCTAAGAGGAGCAGGAAAAAGCAAAAAATTTCAGAATTGCACCTTGCAATGCGGAGAAATTACTGTTTGTGCATTTACAATATTCATTGATTTTTGCCATTGAAAAATGTCCAGAAATGATTGAAGCTACTGACTGAATGAAAGGAGCTGGCATTTCACTCTCTTTGAATCTTCTTTATCATGCTAAGAGGAGCAGGAAAAAGCAAAAAATTTCAGAATTGCACCTTGCAGTGCTGAGAAATTACTGTTTGTGCATTTACAATATTCATTGATTTTTGCCATTGAAAAACATCATGTTATTCATATACCAGATATGTTTGAAGCTACTGACTGAATGAAAGGAGCTGGCATCTCACTCTCTTTGAATCTTCTTTATCATGCTAAGAGGAGCAGGAAAAAGCAAAAAATTTCAGAATTGCACCTTGCAATGCGGAGAAATTACTGTTTGTGCATTTACAATATTCATTGATTTTTGCCATTGAAAAACGTCCAGAAATGATTGAAGCTACTGACTGAATGAAAGGAGCTGGCATCTCACTCTCTTTGAATCTTCTTTATCATGCTAAGAGGAGCAGGAAAAATCAAAAAATTTCTGAATTGCACCTTGCAATGCGGAGAAATTACTGTTTGTGCATTTACAATATTCATTGATTTTTGCCATTGAAAAACATCATGTTATTCATATACCAGAAATGTTTGAAGCTACTGACTGAATGAAAGGACCTGGCATCTCACTCTCTTTGAATCTTCTTTATCATGCTAAGAGGAGCAGGAAAAAGCAAAAAATTTCAGAATTGCACCTTGCAATGCGGAGAAATTACTGTTTGTGCATTTACAATATTCATTGATTTTTGCCATTGAAAAACGTCCAGAAATGATTGAAGCTACTGACTGAATGAAAGGAGCTGGCATCTCATTCTCTTTGAATCTTCTTTATCATGCTAAGAGGAGCAGGAAAAAGCAAAAAATTTCAGAATTGCACCTTGCAATGCGGAGAAATTACTGTTTGTGCATTTACAATACTCATTGATTTTTGCCATTGAAAAACATCATGTTATTCATATACCAGAAATGTTTGAAGCTACTGACTGAATGAAAGGAGCTGTCATCTCACTCTCTTTGAATCTTCTTTATCATGCTAAGAGGAGCAGGAAAAAGCAAAAAATTTCAGAATTGCACCTTGCAATGCGGAGAAATTACTGTTTGTGCATTTACAATATTCATTGATTTTTGCCATTGAAAAATGTCCAGAAATGATTGAAGCTACTGACTGAATGAAAGGAGCTGGCATCTCACTCTCTTTGAATCTTCTTTATCATGCTAAGAGGAGCAGGAAAAAGCAAAAAATTTCAGAATTGCACCTTGCAATGCTGAGAAATTACTGTTTGTGCATTTACAATATTCATTGATTTTTGCCATTGAAAAACATCATGTTATTCATATACCAGATATGTTTGAAGCTACTGACTGAATGAAAGGAGCTGGCATCTCACTCTCTTTGAATCTTCTTTATCATGCTAAGAGGAGCAGGAAAAAGCAAAAAATTTCAGAATTGCACCTTGCAATGCGGAGAAATTACTGTTTGTGCATTTACAATATTCATTGATTTTTGCCATTGAAAAACGTCCAGAAATGATTGAAGCTACTGACTGAATGAAAGGAGCTGGCATCTCACTCTCTTTGAATCTTCTTTATCATGCTAAGAGGAGCAGGAAAAAGCAAAAAATTTCTGAATTGCACCTTGCAATGCGGAGAAATTACTGTTTGTGCATTTACAATATTCATTGATTTTTGCCATTGAAAAACATCATGTTATTCATATACCAGAAATGTTTGAAGCTACTGACTGAATGAAAGGACCTGGCATCTCACTCTCTTTGAATCTTCTTTATCATGGTAAGAGGAGCAGGAAAAAGCAAAAAATTTCAGAATTGCACCTTGCAATGCGGAGAAATTACTGTTTGTGCATTTACAATATTCATTGATTTTTTCCATTGAAAAACGTCCAGAAATGATTGAAGCTACTGACTGAATGAAAGGAGCTGGCATCTCATTCTCTTTGAATCTTCTTTATCATGCTAAGAGGAGCAGGAAAAAGCAAAAAATTTCAGAATTGCACCTTGCAATGCGGAGAAATTACTGTTTGTGCATTTACAATATTCATTGATTTTTGCCATTGAAAAACGTCCAGAAATGATTGAAGCTACTGACTAAATGAAAGGAGCTGGCATCTCACTCTCTTTGAATCTTCTTTATCATGCTAAGAGGAGCAGGAAAAAGCAAAAAATTTCAGAATTGCACCTTGCAATGCGGAGAAATTACTGTTTGTGCATTTACAATATTCATTGATTTTTGCCATTGAAAAACGTCCAGAAATGATTGAAGCTACTGACTGAATAAAAGTAGCTGGCATCTCACTCTCTTTGAATCTTCTTTATCATGCTAAGAGGAGCAGGAAAAAGCAAAAAATTTCAGAATTGCACCTTGCAATGCGGAGAAATTACTGTTTGTGCATTTACAATACTCATTGATTTTTGCCATTGAAAAACATCATGTTATTCATATACCAGAAATGTTTGAAGCTACTGACTGAATGAAAGGAGCTGGCATCTCACTCTCTTTGAATCTTCTTTATCATGCTAAGAGGAGCAGGAAAAAGCAAAAAATTTCAGAATTGCACCTTGCAATGCGGAGAAATTACTGTTTGTGCATTTACAATATTCATTGATTTTTGCCATTGAAAAACGTCCAGAAATGATTGAAGCTACTGACTGAATGAAAGGAGCTGGCATCTCACTCTCTTTGAATCTTCTTTATCATGCTAAGAGGAGCAGGAAAAAGCAAAAAATTTCAGAATTGCACCTTGCAATGCTGAGAAATTACTGTTTGTGCATTTACAATATTCATTGATTTTTGCCATTGAAAAACATCATGTTATTCATATACCAGAAATGTATGAAGCTACTGACTGAATGAAAGGAGCTGGCATCTCACTCTCTTTGAATCTTCTTTATCATGCTAAGAGGAGCAGGAAAAAGCAAAAAATTTCAGAATTGCACCTTGCAATGCGGAGAAATTACTGTTTGTGCATTTACAATATTCATTGATTTTTGCCATTGAAAAACGTCCAGAAATGATTGAAGCTACTGACTGAATGAAAGGAGCTGGCATCTCACTCTCTTTGAATCTTCTTTGTCATGCTAAGAGGAGCAGAAAAAGCAAAAAATTCCAGAATTGCACCTTGCAATGCGGAGAAATTACTGTTTGTGCATTTACAATATTCATTGATTTTTGCCATTGAAAAACGTCCAGAAATGATTGAAGCTACTGACTGAATGAAAGGAGCTGGCATCTCACTCTCTTTGAATCTTCTTTATCATGCTAAGAGGAGCAGGAAAAAGCAAAAAATTTCAGAATTGCACCTTGCAATGCGGAGAAATTACTGTTTGTGCATTTACAATATTCATTGATTTTTGCCATTGAAAAACATCATGTTATTCATAAACCAGAAATGTTTGAAGCTACTGACTGAATGAAAGGAGCTGGCATCTCACTCTCTTTGAATCTTCTTTATCATGCTAAGAGGAGCAGGAAAAAGCAAAAAATTTCAGAATTGCACCTTGCAATGCGGAGAAATTACTGTTTGTGCATTTACAATATTCATTGATTTTTGCCATTGAAAAACATCATGTTATTCATATACCAGAAATGTTTGAAGCTACTGACTGAATGAAAGGAGCTGGCATCTCACTCTCTTTGAATCTTCTTTATCATGCTAAGAGGAGCAGGAAAAAGCAAAAAATTTCAGAATTGCACCTTGCAATGCGGAGAAATTACTGTTTGTGCATTTACAATATTCATTGATTTTTGCCATTGAAAAACGTGCAGAAATGATTGAAGCTACTGACTGAATGAAAGGAGCTGGCATCTCACTCTCTTTGAATCTTCTTTATCATGCTAAGAGGAGCAGGAAAAAGCAAAAAATTTCAGAATTGCACCTTGCAATGCGGAGAAATTACTGTTTGTGCATTTACAATATTCATTGATTTTTGCCATTGAAAAACGTCCAGAAATGATAGAAGCTACTGACTGAATGAAAGGAGCTGGCATCTCACTCTCTTTGAATCTTCTGTATCATGCTAAGAGGAGCAGGAAAAAGCAAAAAATTTCAGAATTGCACCTTGCAATGCGGAGAAATTACTGTTTGTGCATTTACAATATTCATTGATTTTTGCCATTGAAAAACATCGTTATTCATATACCAGAAATGTTTGAAGCTACTGACTGAATGAAAGGAGCTGGCATCTCTCTCTCTTTGAATCTTCTTTATCATGCTAAGAGCAGGAAAAAGCAAAAAATTTCAGAATTGCACCTTGCAATGCGGAGAAATTACTGTTTGTGCATTTACAATATTCATTGATTTTTGCCATTGAAAAACGTCCAGAAATGATTGAAGCTACTGACTGAATGAAAGGAGCTGGCATCTCACTCTCTTTGAATCTTCTTTATCATGCTAAGAGGAGCAGGAAAAAGCAAAAAATTTCAGAATTGCACCTTGCAATGCGGAGAAATTACTGTTTGTGCATTTACAATATTCATTGATTTTTGCTATTGAAAAACATCATGTTATTCATATACCAGAAATGTTTGAAGCTACTGACTGAATGAAAGGAGCTGGCATCTCACTCTCTTTGAATCTTCTTTATCATGCTAAGAGGAGCAGGAAAAAGCAAAAAATTTCAGAATTGCACCTTGCAATGCGGAGAAATTACTGTTTGTGCATTTACAATATTCATTGATTTTTGCCATTGAAAAACATCATGTTATTCATATACCAGAAATGATTGAAGCTACTGACTGAATGAAAGGAGCTGGCATCTCACGCTCTTTGAATCTTCTTTATCATGCTAAGAGGAGCAGGGAAAAGCAAAAAATTTCAGAATTGCACCTTGCAATGCGGAGAAATTACTGTTTGTGCATTTACAATATTCATTGATTTTTGCCATTGAAAAACGTCCAGAAATGATTGAAGCTACTGACTGAATGAAAGGAGCTGGCATCTCACTCTCTTTGAATCTTCTCTATCATGCTAAGAGAAGCAGGAAAAAGCAAAAAATTTCAGAATTGCACCTTGCAATGCGGAGAAATTACTGTTTGTGCATTTACAATATTCATTGATTTTTGCCATTGAAAAACATCATGTTATTCATATACCAGAAACGATTGAAGCTACTGACTGAATGAAAGGAGCTGGCATCTCACTCTCTTTGAATCTTCTTTATCATGCTAAGAGGAGCAGGAAAAAGCAAAAAATTTCAGAATTGCACCTTGCAATGCGGAGAAATTACTGTTTGTGCATTTACAATATTCATTGATTTTTGCCATTGAAAAACGTCCAGAAATGATTGAAGCTACTGACTGAATGAAAGGAGCTGGCATCTCACTCTCTTTGAATCTTCTTTATCATGCTAAGAGGAGCAGGAAAAAGCAAAAAATTTCAGAATTGCACCTTGCAATGTGGAGAAATTACTGTTTGTGCATTTACAATATTCATTGATTTTTGCCATTGAAAAACATCATGTTATTCATATACCAGAAATGTTTGAAGCTACTGACTGAATGAAAGGAGCTGGCATCTCACTCTCTTTGAATCTTCTTTATCATGCTAAGAGGAGCAGGAAAAAGCAAAAAATTTCAGAATTGCACATTGCAATGCGGAGAAATTACTGTTTGTGCATTTACAATATTCATTGATTTTTGCCATTGAAAAACGTCCAGAAATGTTTGAAGCTACTGACTGAATGAAAGGAGCTGGCATCTCACTCTCTTTGAATCTTCTTTATCATGCTATGAGGAGCAGGAAAAAGCAAAAAATTTCAGAATTGCACCTTGCAATGCGGAGAAATTACTGTTTGTGCATTTACAATATTCATTGATTTTTGCCATTGAAAAACGTCCAGAAATGATTGAAGCTACTGACTGAATGAAAGGAGCTGGCATCTCACTCTCTTTGAATCTTCTTTATCATGCTAAGAGGAGCAGGAAAAAGCAAAAAATTTCAGAATTGCACCTTGCAATGCGGAGAAATTACTGTTTGTGCATTTACAATATTCATTGATTTTTGCCATTGAAAAACGTCCAGAAATGATTGAAGCTACTGACTGAATGAAAGGAGCTGGCATCTCACTCTCTTTGAATCTTCTTTATCATGCTAAGAGGAGCAGGAAAAAGCAAAAAATTTCAGAATTGCACCTTGCAATGCGGAGAAATTACTGTTTGTGCATTTACAATATTCATTGATTTTTGCCATTGAAAAACGTCCAGAAATGATTGAAGCTACTGACTGAATGAAAGGAGCTGGCATCTCACTCTCTTTGAATCTTCTTTATCATGCTAAGAGGAGCAGGAAAAAGCAAAAAATTTCAGAATTGCACCTTGCAATGCGGAGAAATTACTGTTTGTGCATTTACAATATTCATTGATTTTTGCCATTGAAAAACATCATGTTATTCATATACCAGAAATGTTTGAAGCTACTGACTGAATGAAAGGAGCTGGCATCTCTCTCTCTTTGAATCTTCTTTATCATACTAAGAGCAGGAAAAAGCAAAAAATTTCAGAATTGCACCTTGCAATGCGGAGAAATTACTGTTTGTGCATTTACAATATTCATTGATTTTTGCCATTGAAAAACATCATGTTATTCATATACCAGAAATGTTTGAAGCTACTGACTGAATGAAAGGAGCTGGCATCTCTCTCTCTTTGAATCTTCTTTATCATACTAAGAGCAGGAAAAAGCAAAAAATTTCAGAATTGCACCTTGCAATGCGGAGAAATTACTGTTTGTGCATTTACAATATTCATTGATTTTTGCCATTGAAAAACGTCCAGAAATGATTGAAGCTACTGACTGAATGAAAGGAGCTGGCATCTCACTCTCTTTGAATCTTCTTTATCATGCTAAGAGGAGCAGGAAAAAGCAAAAAATTTCAGAATTGCACCTTGCAATGCGGAGAAATTACTGTTTGTGCATTTACAATATTCATTGATTTTTGCCATTGAAAAACATCATGTTATTCATATAACAGAAATGTTTGAAGCTACTGACTGAATGAAAGGAGCTGGCATCTCACTCTCTTTGAATCTTCTTTATCATGCTAAGAGGAGCAGGAAAAAGCAAAAAATTTCAGAATTGCACCTTGCAATGCGGAGAAATTACTGTTTGTGCATTTACAATATTCATTGATTTTTGCCATTGAAAAACATCATGTTATTCATATACCAGAAATGATTGAAGCTACTGACTGAATGAAAGGAGCTGGCATCTCACTCTCTTTGAATCTTCTTTATTATGCTAAGAGGAGCAGGAAAAAGCAAAAAATTTCAGAATTGCACCTTGCAATGCGGAGAAATTACTGTTTGTGCATCTACAATATTCATTGATTTTTGCCATTGAAAAAGGTCCAGAAATGATTGAAGCTACTGACTGAATGAAAGGAGCTGGCATCTCACTCTCTTTGAATCTTCTTTATCATGCTAAGAGGAGCAGGAAAAAGCAAAAAATTTCACAATTGCACCTTGCAATGCGGAGAAATTACTGTTTGTGCATTTACAATATTCATTGATTTTTGCCATTGAAAAACATCATGTTATTCATATACCAGAAATGATTGAAGCTACTGACTGAATGAAAGGAGCTGGCATCTCACTCTCTTTGAATCTTCTTTATCATGCTAAGAGGAGCAGGAAAAAGCAAAAAATTTCAGAATTGCACCTTGCAATGCGGAGAAATTACTGTTTGTGCATTTACAATATTCATTGATTTTTGCCATTGAAAAACATCATGTTATTCATATACCAGAAATGTTTGAAGCTACTGACTGAATGAAAGGAGCTGGCATCTCTCTCTCTTTGAATCTTCTTTATCATGCTAAGAGCAGGAAAAAGCAAAAAATTTCAGAATTGCACCTTGCAATGCGGAGAAATTACTGTTTGTGCATTTACAATATTCATTGATTTTTGCCATTGAAAAACGTCCAGAAATGATTGAAGCTACTGACTGAATGAAAGGAGCTGGAATCTCACTCTCTTTGAATCTTCTTTATCATGCTAAGAGGAGCAGGAAAAAGCAAAAAATTTCAGAATTGCACCTTGCAATGCGGAGAAATTACTGTTTGTGCATTTACAATATTCATTGATTTTTGCCATTGAAAAACATCATGTTATTCATATACCAGAAATGTTTGAAGCTACTGACTGAATGAAAGGAGCTGGCATCTCTCTCTCTTTGAATCTTCTTTATCATGCTAAGAGCAGGAAAAAGCAAAAAATTTCAGAATTGCACCTTGCAATGCGGAGAAATTACTGTTTGTGCATTTACAATATTCATTGATTTTTGCCATTGAAAAACGTCCAGAAATGATTGAAGCTACTGACTGAATGAAAGGAGCTGGCATCTCACTCTCTTTGAATCTTCTTTATCATGCTAAGAGGAGCAGGAAAAAGCAAAAAATTTCAGAATTGCACCTTGCAATGCGGAGAAATTACTGTTTGTGCATTTACAATATTCATTGATTTTTGCCATTGAAAAACATCATGTTATTCATATACCAGAAATGATTGAAGCTACTGACTAAATGAAAGGAGCTGGCATCTCACTCTCTTTGAATCTTCTTTATCATGCTAAGAGGAGCAGGAAAAAGCAAAAAATTTCAGAATTGCACCTTGCAATGCGGAGAAATTACTGTTTGTGCATTTACAATATTCATTGATTTTTGCCATTGAAAAACGTCCAGAAATGATTGAAGCTACTGACTGAATGAAAGGAGCTGGCATCTCACTCTCTTTGAATCTTCTTTATCATGCTAAGAGGAGCAGGAAAAAGCAAAAAATTTCAGAATTGCACCTTGCAATGCGGAGAAATTACTGTTTGTGCATTTACAATATTCATTGATTTTTGCCATTGAAAAACATCATGTTATTCATATACCAGAAATGTTTGAAGCTACTGACTGAATGAAAGGAGCTGGCATCTCACTCTCTTTGAATCTTCTTTATCATGCTAAGAGGAGCAGGAAAAAGCAAAAAATTTCAGAATTGCACCTTGCAATGCGGAGAAATTACTGTTTGTGCATTTACTATATTCATTGATTTTTGCCATTGAAAAACATCATGTTATTCATATACCAGAAATGATTGAAGCTACTGACTGAATGAAAGGAGCTGGCATCTCACTCTCTTTGAATCTTCTTTATTATGCTAAGAGGAGCAGGAAAAAGCAAAAAATTTCAGAATTGCACCTTGCAATGCGGAGAAATTACTGTTTGTGCATTTACAATATTCATTGATTTTTGCCATTGAAAAAGGTCCAGAAATGATTGAAGCTACTGACTGAATGAAAGGAGCTGGCATCTCACTCTCTTTGAATCTTCTTTATCATGCTAAGAGGAGCAGGAAAAAGCAAAAAATTTCAGAATTGCACCTTGCAATGCCGAGAAATTACTGTTTGTGCATTTACAATATTCATTGATTTTTGCCATTGAAAAACATCATTTTATTCATATACCAGAAATGTTTGAAGCTACTGACTGAATGAAAGGAGCTGGCATCTCACTCTCTTTGAATCTTCTTTATCATGCTAAGAGGAGCAGGAAAAAGCTAAAAATTTCAGAATTGCACCTTGCAATGCGGAGAAATTACTGTTTGTGCATTTACAATATCCATTGATTTTTGCCATTGAAAAACATCATGTTATTCATATACCAGAAATGATTGAAGCTACTGACTGAATGAAAGGAGCTGGCATCTCACTCTCTTTGAATCTTCTTTATCATGCTAAGAGGAGCAGGAAAAAAGCAAAAAAATTCAGAATTGCACCTTGCAATGCGGAGAAATTACTGTTTGTGCATTTACAATATTCATTGATTTTTGCCATTGAAAAACGTCCAGAAATGATTGAAGCTACTGACTGAATGAAAGGAGCTGGCATCTCACTCTCTTTGAATCTTCTTTATCATGCTAAGAGGAGCAGGAAAAAGCAAAAAATTTCAGAATTGCACCTTGCAATGCGGAGAAATTACTGTTTGTGCATTTACAATATTCATTGATTTTTGCCATTGAAAAAGGTCCAGAAATGATTGAAGCTACTGACTGAATGAAAGGAGCTGGCATCTCACTCTCTTTGAATCTTCTTTATCATGCTAAGAGGAGCAGGAAAAAGCTAAAAATTTCAGAATTGCACCTTGCAATGCGGAGAAATTACTGTTTGTGCATTTACAATATCCATTGATTTTTGCCATTGAAAAACATCATGTTATTCATATACCAGAAATGATTGAAGCTACTGACTGAATGAAAGGAGCTGGCATCTCACTCTCTTTGAATCTTCTTTATCATGCTAAGAGGAGCAGGAAAAAAGCAAAAAAATTCAGAATTGCACCTTGCAATGCGGAGAAATTACTGTTTGTGCATTTACAATATTCATTGATTTTTGCCATTGAAAAACGTCCAGAAATGATTGAAGCTACTGACTGAATGAAAGGAGCTGGCATCTCACTCTCTTTGAATCTTCTTTATCATGCTAAGAGGAGCAGGAAAAAGCAAAAAATTTCAGAATTGCACCTTGCAATGCGGAGAAATTACTGTTTGTGCATTTACAATATTCATTGATTTTTGCCATTGATAAACATCATGTTATTCATATACCAGAAATGTTTGAAGCTACTGACTGAATGAAAGGAGCTGGCATCTCACTCTCTTTGAATCTTCTTTATCATGCTAAGAGGAGCAGGAAAAAGCAAAAAATTTCAGAATTGCACATTGCAATGCGGAGAAATTACTGTTTGTGCATTTACAATATTCATTGATTTTTGCCATTGAAAAACGTCCAGAAATGTTTGAAGCTACTGACTGAATGAAAGGAGCTGGCATCTCACTCTCTTTGAATCTTCTGTATCATGCTAAGAGGAGCAGGAAAAAGCAAAAAATTTCAGAATTGCACCTTGCAATGCGGAGAAATTACTGTTTGTGCATTTACAATATTCATTGATTTTTGCCATTGAAAAACATCGTTATTCATATACCAGAAATGTTTGAAGCTACTGACTGAATGAAAGGAGCTGGCATCTCTCTCTCTTTGAATCTTCTTTATCATGCTAAGAGCAGGAAAAAGCAAAAAATTTCAGAATTGCACCTTGCAATGCGGAGAAATTACTGTTTGTGCATTTACAATATTCATTGATTTTTGCCATTGAAAAACGTCCAGAAATGATTGAAGCTACTGACTGAATGAAAGGAGCTGGCATCTCACTCTCTTTGAATCTTCTTTATCATGCTAAGAGGAGCAGGAAAAAGCAAAAAATTTCAGAATTGCACCTTGCAATGCGGAGAAATTACTGTTTGTGCATTTACAATATTCATTGATTTTTGCCATTGAAAAACATCATGTTATTCATATACCAGAAATGTTTGAAGCTACTGACTGAATGAAAGGAGCTGGCATCTCACTCTCTTTGAATCTTCTTTATCATGCTAAGAGGAGCAGGAAAAAGCAAAAAATTTCAGAATTGCACCTTGCAATGCGGAGAAATTACTGTTTGTGCATTTACAGTATTCATTGATTTTTGCCATTGAAAAACGTCCAGAAATGATTGAAGCTACTGACTGAATGAAAGGAGCTGGCATCTCACTCTCTTTGAATCTTCTTTATCATGCTAAGAGAAGCAGGAAAAAGCAAAAAATTTCAGAATTGCACCTTGCAATGCGGAGAAATTACTGTTTGTGCATTTACAATATTCATTGATTTTTGCCATTGAAAAACATCATGTTATTCATATACCAGAAACGATTGAAGCTACTGACTGAATGAAAGGAGCTGGCATCTCACTCTCTTTGAATCTTCTTTATCATGCTAAGAGGAGCAGGAAAAAGCAAAAAATTTCAGAATTGCACCTTGCAATGCGGAGAAATTACTGTTTGTGCATTTACAATATTCATTGATTTTTGCCATTGAAAAACGTCCAGAAATGATTGAAGCTACTGACTGAATGAAAGGAGCTGGCATCTCACTCTCTTTGAATCTTCTTTATCATGCTAAGAGGAGCAGGAAAAAGCAAAAAATTTCAGAATTGCACCTTGCAATGTGGAGAAATTACTGTTTGTGCATTTACAATATTCATTGATTTTTGCCATTGAAAAACATCATGTTATTCATATACCAGAAATGTTTGAAGCTACTGACTGAATGAAAGGAGCTGGCATCTCACTCTCTTTGAATCTTCTTTATCATGCTAAGAGGAGCAGGAAAAAGCAAAAAATTTCAGAATTGCACATTGCAATGCGGAGAAATTACTGTTTGTGCATTTACAATATTCATTGATTTTTGCCATTGAAAAACGTCCAGAAATGTTTGAAGCTACTGACTGAATGAAAGGAGCTGGCATCTCACTCTCTTTGAATCTTCTTTATCATGCTATGAGGAGCAGGAAAAAGCAAAAAATTTCAGAATTGCACCTTGCAATGCGGAGAAATTACTGTTTGTGCATTTACAATATTCATTGATTTTTGCCATTGAAAAACGTCCAGAAATGATTGAAGCTACTGACTGAATGAAAGGAGCTGGCATCTCACTCTCTTTGAATCTTCTTTATCATGCTAAGAGGAGCAGGAAAAAGCAAAAAATTTCAGAATTGCACCTTGCAATGCGGAGAAATTACTGTTTGTGCATTTACAATATTCATTGATTTTTGCCATTGAAAAACGTCCAGAAATGATTGAAGCTACTGACTGAATGAAAGGAGCTGGCATCTCACTCTCTTTGAATCTTCTTTATCATGCTAAGAGGAGCAGGAAAAAGCAAAAAATTTCAGAATTGCACCTTGCAATGCGGAGAAATTACTGTTTGTGCATTTACAATATTCATTGATTTTTGCCATTGAAAAACATCATGTTATTCATATACCAGAAATGTTTGAAGCTACTGACTGAATGAAAGGAGCTGGCATCTCACTCTCTTTGAATCTTCTTTATCATGCTAAGAGGAGCAGGAAAAAGCTAAAAATTTCAGAATTGCACCTTGCAATGCGGAGAAATTACTGTTTGTGCATTTACAATATTCATTGATTTTTGCCATTGAAAAACGTCCAGAAATGATTGAAGCTACTGACTGAATGAAAGGAGCTGGCATCTCACTCTCTTTGAATCTTCTTTATCATGCTAAGACAAGCAGGAAAAAGCAAAAAATTTCAGAATTGCACCTTGCAATGCGGAGAAATTACTGTTTGTGCATTTACAATATTCATTGATTTTTGCCATTGAAAAACATCATGTTATTCATATACCAGAAACGATTGAAGCTACTGACTGAATGAAAGGAGCTGGCATCTCACTCTCTTTGAATCTTCTTTATCATGCTAAGAGGAGCAGGAAAAAGCAAAAAATTTCAGAATTGCACCTTGCAATGCGGAGAAATTACTGTTTGTGCATTTACAATATTCATTGATTTTTGCCATTGAAAAACGTCCAGAAATGATTGAAGCTACTGACTGAATGAAAGGAGCTGGCATCTCACTCTCTTTGAATCTTCTTTATCATGCTAAGAGGAGCAGGAAAAAGCAAAAAATTTCAGAATTGCACCTTGCAATGTGGAGAAATTACTGTTTGTGCATTTACAATATTCATTGATTTTTGCCATTGAAAAACATCATGTTATTCATATACCAGAAATGTTTGAAGCTACTGACTGAATGAAAGGAGCTGGCATCTCACTCTCTTTGAATCTTCTTTATCATGCTAAGAGGAGCAGGAAAAAGCAAAAAATTTCAGAATTGCACATTGCAATGCGGAGAAATTACTGTTTGTGCATTTACAATATTCATTGATTTTTGCCATTGAAAAACGTCCAGAAATGTTTGAAGCTACTGACTGAATGAAAGGAGCTGGCATCTCACTCTCTTTGAATCTTCTTTATCATGCTATGAGGAGCAGGAAAAAGCAAAAAATTTCAGAATTGCACCTTGCAATGCGGAGAAATTACTGTTTGTGCATTTACAATATTCATTGATTTTTGCCATTGAAAAACGTCCAGAAATGATTGAAGCTACTGACTGAATGAAAGGAGCTGGCATCTCACTCTCTTTGAATCTTCTTTATCATGCTAAGAGGAGCAGGAAAAAGCAAAAAATTTCAGAATTGCACCTTGCAATGCGGAGAAATTACTGTTTGTGCATTTACAATATTCATTGATTTTTGCCATTGAAAAACGTCCAGAAATGATTGAAGCTACTGACTGAATGAAAGGAGCTGGCATCTCACTCTCTTTGAATCTTCTTTATCATGCTAAGAGGAGCAGGAAAAAGCAAAAAATTTCAGAATTGCACCTTGCAATGCGGAGAAATTACTGTTTGTGCATTTACAATATTCATTGATTTTTGCCATTGAAAAACGTCCAGAAATGATTGAAGCTACTGACTGAATGAAAGGAGCTGGCATCTCACTCTCTTTGAATCTTCTTTATCATGCTAAGAGGAGCAGGAAAAAGCAAAAAATTTCAGAATTGCACCTTGCAATGCGGAGAAATTACTGTTTGTGCATTTACAATATTCATTGATTTTTGCCATTGAAAAACATCATGTTATTCATATACCAGAAATGTTTGAAGCTACTGACTGAATGAAAGGAGCTGGCATCTCTCTCTCTTTGAATCTTCTTTATCATGCTAAGAGCAGGAAAAAGCAAAAAATTTCAGAATTGCACCTTGCAATGCGGAGAAATTACTGTTTGTGCATTTACAATATTCATTGATTTTTGCCATTGAAAAACGTCCAGAAATGATTGAAGCTACTGACTGAATGAAAGGAGCTGGCATCTCACTCTCTTTGAATCTTCTTTATCATGCTAAGAGGAGCAGGAAAAAGCAAAAAATTTCAGAATTGCACCTTGCAATGCGGAGAAATTACTGTTTGTGCATTTACAATATTCATTGATTTTTGCCATTGAAAAACATCATGTTATTCATATACCAGAAATGTTTGAAGCTACTGACTGAATGAAAGGAGCTGGCATCTCACTCTCTTTGAATCTTCTTTATCATGCTAAGAGGAGCAGGAAAAAGCAAAAAATTTCAGAATTGCACCTTGCAATGCGGAGAAATTACTGTTTGTGCATTTACAATATTCATTGATTTTTGCCATTGAAAAACATCATGTTATTCATATACCAGAAATGATTGAAGCTACTGACTGAATGAAAGGAGCTGGCATCTCACTCTCTTTGAATCTTCTTTATTATGCTAAGAGGAGCAGGAAAAAGCAAAAAATTTCAGAATTGCACCTTGCAATGCGGAGAAATTACTGTTTGTGCATCTACAATATTCATTGATTTTTGCCATTGAAAAAGGTCCAGAAATGATTGAAGCTACTGACTGAATGAAAGGAGCTGGCATCTCACTCTCTTTGAATCTTCTTTATCATGCTAAGAGGAGCAGGAAAAAGCAAAAAATTTCACAATTGCACCTTGCAATGCGGAGAAATTACTGTTTGTGCATTTACAATATTCATTGATTTTTGCCATTGAAAAACATCATGTTATTCATATACCAGAAATGATTGAAGCTACTGACTGAATGAAAGGAGCTGGCATCTCACTCTCTTTGAATCTTCTTTATCATGCTAAGAGGAGCAGGAAAAAGCAAAAAATTTCAGAATTGCACCTTGCAATGCGGAGAAATTACTGTTTGTGCATTTACAATATTCATTGATTTTTGCCATTGAAAAACATCATGTTATTCATATACCAGAAATGTTTGAAGCTACTGACTGAATGAAAGGAGCTGGCATCTCTCTCTCTTTGAATCTTCTTTATCATGCTAAGAGCAGGAAAAAGCAAAAAATTTCAGAATTGCACCTTGCAATGCGGAGAAATTACTGTTTGTGCATTTACAATATTCATTGATTTTTGCCATTGAAAAACGTCCAGAAATGATTGAAGCTACTGACTGAATGAAAGGAGCTGGAATCTCACTCTCTTTGAATCTTCTTTATCATGCTAAGAGGAGCAGGAAAAAGCAAAAAATTTCAGAATTGCACCTTGCAATGCGGAGAAATTACTGTTTGTGCATTTACAATATTCATTGATTTTTGCCATTGAAAAACATCATGTTATTCATATACCAGAAATGATTGAAGCTACTGACTGAATGAAAGGAGCTGGCATCTCACTCTCTTTGAATCTTCTTTATCATGCTAAGAGGAGCAGGAAAAAGCAAAAAATTTCAGAATTGCACCTTGCAATGCGGAGAAATTACTGTTTGTGCATTTACAATATTCATTGATTTTTGCCATTGAAAAACATCATGTTATTCATATACCAGAAATGTTTGAAGCTACTGACTGAATGAAAGGAGCTGGCATCTCTCTCTCTTTGAATCTTCTTTATCATGCTAAGAGCAGGAAAAAGCAAAAAATTTCAGAATTGCACCTTGCAATGCGGAGAAATTACTGTTTGTGCATTTACAATATTCATTGATTTTTGCCATTGAAAAACATCATGTTATTCATATACCAGAAATGTTTGAAGCTACTGACTGAATGAAAGGAGCTGGCATCTCACTCTCTTTGAATCTTCTTTATCATGCTAAGAGGAGCAGGAAAAAGCAAAAAATTTCAGAATTGCACCTTGCAATGCGGAGAAATTACTGTTTGTGCATTTACAATATTCATTGATTTTTGCCATTGAAAAACATCATGTTATTCATATACCAGAAATGATTGAAGCTACTGACTGAATGAAAGGAGCTGGCATCTCACTCTCTTTGAATCTTCTTTATTATGCTAAGAGGAGCAGGAAAAAGCAAAAAATTTCAGAATTGCACCTTGCAATGCGGAGAAATTACTGTTTGTGCATTTACAATATTCATTGATTTTTGCCATTGAAAAAGGTCCAGAAATGATTGAAGCTACTGACTGAATGAAAGGAGCTGGCATCTCACTCTCTTTGAATCTTCTTTATCATGCTAAGAGGAGCAGGAAAAAGCAAAAAATTTCAGAATTGCACCTTGCAATGCGGAGAAATTACTGTTTGTGCATTTACAATATTCATTGATTTTTGCCATTGAAAAACATCATGTTATTCATATACCAGAAATGATTGAAGCTACTGACTGAATGAAAGGAGCTGGCATCTCACTCTCTTTGAATCTTCTTTATCATGCTAAGAGGAGCAGGAAAAAGCAAAAAATTTCAGAATTGCACCTTGCAATGCGGAGAAATTACTGTTTGTGCATTTACAATATTCATTGATTTTTGCCATTGAAAAACGTCCAGAAATGATTGAAGCTACTGACTGAATGAAAGGAGCTGGCATCTCACTCTCTTTGAATCTTCTTTATCATGCTAAGAGGAGCAGGAAAAAGCAAAACATTTCAGAATTGCACCTTGCAATGCGGAGAAATTACTGTTTGTGCATTTACAATATTCATTGATTTTTGCCATTGAAAAACATCATTTTATTCATATACCAGAAATGTTTGAAGCTACTGACTGAATGAAAGGAGCTGGCATCTCACTCTCTTTGAATCTTCTTTATCATGCTAAGAGGAGCAGGAAAAAGCTAAAAATTTCAGAATTGCACCTTGCAATGCGGAGAAATTACTGTTTGTGCATTTACAATATCCATTGATTTTTGCCATTGAAAAACATCATGTTATTCATATACCAGAAATGATTGAAGCTACTGACTGAATGAAAGGAGCTGGCATCTCACTCTCTTTGAATCTTCTTTATCATGCTAAGAGGAGCAGGAAAAAGCAAAAAAATTCAGAATTGCACCTTGCAATGCGGAGAAATTACTGTTTGTGCATTTACAATATTCATTGATTTTTGCCATTGAAAAACGTCCAGAAATGATTGAAGCTACTGACTGAATGAAAGGAGCTGGCATCTCACTCTCTTTGAATCTTCTTTATCATGCTAAGAGGAGCAGGAAAAAGCAAAAAATTTCAGAATTGCACCTTGCAATGCGGAGAAATTACTGTTTGTGCATTTACAATATTCATTGATTTTTGCCATTGATAAACATCATGTTATTCATATACCAGAAATGTTTGAAGCTACTGACTGAATGAAAGGAGCTGGCATCTCACTCTCTTTGAATCTTCTTTATCATGCTAAGAGGAGCAGGAAAAAGCAAAAAATTTCAGAATTGCACATTGCAATGCGGAGAAATTACTGTTTGTGCATTTACAATATTCATTGATTTTTGCCATTGAAAAACGTCCAGAAATGTTTGAAGCTACTGACTGAATTAAAGGAGCTGGCATCTCACTCTCTTTGAATCTTCTTTATCATGCTAAGAGGAGCAGGAAAAAGCAAAAAGTTTCAGAATTGCACCTTGCAATGCGGAGAAATTACTGTTTGTGCATTTACAATATTCATTGATTTTTGCCATTGAAAAACGTCCAGAAATGATTGAAGCTACTGACTGAATGAAAGGAGCTGGCATCTCACTCTCTTTGAATCTTCTTTATCATGCTAAGAGGAGCAGGAAAAAGCAAAAAATTTCAGAATTGCACCTTGCAATGCGGAGAAATTACTGTTTGTGCATTTACAATATTCATTGATTTTTGCCATTGAAAAACGTCCAGAAATGATTGAAGCTACTGACTGAATGAAAGGAGCTTGAATCTCACTCTCTTTGAATCTTCTTTATCATGCTAAGAGGAGCAGGAAAAAGCAAAAAATTTCAGAATTGCACCTTGCAATGCGGAGAAATTACTGTTTGTGCATTTACAATATTCATTGATTTTTGCCATTGAAAAACATCATGTTATTCATATACCAGAAATGTTTGAAGCTACTGACTGAATGAAAGGAGCTGGCATCTCACTCTCTTTGAATCTTCTTTATCATGCTAAGAGGAGCAGGAAAGAGCAAAAAATTTCAGAATTGCACCTTGCAATGCGGAGAAATTACTGTTTGTGCATTTACAATATTCATTGATTTTTGCCATTGAAAAACGTACAGAAATGATTGAAGCTACTGACTGAATGAAAGGAGCTGGCATCTCACTCTCTTTGAATCTTCTTTATCATGCTAAGAGGAGCAGGAAAAAGCAAAAAATTTCAGAATTGCACCTTGCAATGCGGAGAAATTACTGTTTGTGCATTTACAATATTCATTGATTTTTGCCATTGAAAAACGTCCAGAAATGATTGAAGCTACTGACTGAATGAAAGGAGCTGGCATCTCACTCTCTTTGAATCTTCTTTATCATGCTAAGAGGAGCAGGAAAAAGCAAAAAATTTCAGAATTGCACCTTGCAATGCGGAGAAATTACTGTTTGTGCATTTACAATATTCATTGATTTTTGCCATTGAAAAACATCCAGAAATGATTGAAGCTACTGACTGAATGAAAGGAGCTGGCATCTCACTCTCTTTGAATCTTCTTTATCATGCTAAGAGGAGCAGGAAAAAGCAAAAAATTTCAGAATTGCACCTTGCAATGCGGAGAAATTACTGTTTGTGCATTTACAATATTCATTGATTTTTGCCATTGAAAAACATCATTTTATTCATATACCAGAAATGTTTGAAGCTACTGACTGAATGAAAGGAGCTGGCATCTCACTCTCTTTGAATCTTCTTTATCATGCTAAGAGGAGCAGGAAAAAGCTAAAAATTTCAGAATTGCACCTTGCAATGTGGAGAAATTACTGTTTGTGCATTTACAATATCCATTGATTTTTGCCATTGAAAAACATCATGTTATTCATATACCAGAAATGATTGAAGCTACTGACTGAATGAAAGGATCTGGCATCTCACTCTCTTTGAATCTTCTTTATCATGCTAAGAGGAGCAGGAAAAAGCAAAAAAATTCAGAATTGCACCTTGCAATGCGGAGAAATTACTGTTTGTGCATTTACAATATTCATTGATTTTTGCCATTGAAAAACGTCCAGAAATGATTGAAGCTACTGACTGAATGAAAGGAGCTGGCATCTCACTCTCTTTGAATCTTCTTTATCATGCTAAGAGGAGCAGGAAAAAGCAAAAAATTTCAGAATTGCACCTTGCAATGCGGAGAAATTACTGTTTGTGCATTTACAATATTCATTGATTTTTGCCATTGAAAAACATCATGTTATTCATATACCAGAAATGTTTGAAGCTACTGACTGAATGAAAGGAGCTGGCATCTCACTCTCTTTGAATCTTCTTTATCATGCTAAGAGGAGCAGGAAAAAGCAAAAAATTTCAGAATTGCACCTTGCAATGCGGAGAAATTACTGTTTGTGCATTTACAATATTCATTGATTTTTGCCATTGAAAAACGTCCAGAAATGTTTGAAGCTACTGACTGAATGAAAGGAGCTGGCATCTCACTCTCTTTGAATCTTCTTTATCATGCTAAGAGGAGCAGGAAAAAGCAAAAAATTTCAGAATTGCACCTTGCAATGCGGAGAAATTACTGTTTGTGCATTTACAATATTCATTGATTTTTGCCATTGAAAAACGTCCAGAAATGATTGAAGCTACTGACTGAATGAAAGGAGCTGGCATCTCACTCTCTTTGAATCTTCTTTATCATGCTAAGAGGAGCAGGAAAAAGCAAAAAATTTCAGAATTGCACCTTGCAATGCGGAGAAATTACTGTTTGTGCATTTACAATATTCATTGATTTTTGCCATTGAAAAACGTCCAGAAATGATTGAAGCTACTGACTGAATGAAAGGAGCTTGCATCTCACTCTCTTTGAATCTTCTTTATCATGCTAAGAGGAGCAGGAAAAAGCAAAAAATTTCAGAATTGCACCTTGCAATGCGGAGAAATTACTGTTTGTGCATTTACAATATTCATTGATTTTTGCCATTGAAAAACATCATGTTATTCATATACCAGAAATGTTTGAAGCTACTGACTGAATGAAAGGAGCTGGCATCTCACTCTCTTTGAATCTTCTTTATCATGCTAAGAGGAGCAGGAAAGAGCAAAAAATTTCAGAATTGCACCTTGCAATGCGGAGAAATTACTGTTTGTGCATTTACAATATTCATTGATTTTTGCCATTGAAAAACGTACAGAAATGATTGAAGCTACTGACTGAATGAAAGGAGCTGACATCTCACTCTCTTTGAATCTTCTTTATCATGCTAAGAGGAGCAGGAAAAAGCAAAAAATTTCAGAATTGCACCTTGCAATGCGGAGAAATTACTGTTTGTGCATTTACAATATTCATTGATTTTTGCCATTGAAAAACGTCCAGAAATGATTGAAGCTACTGACTGAATGAAAGGAGCTGGCATCTCTCTCTCTTTGAATCTTCTTTATCATGCTAAGAGGAGCAGGAAAAAGCAAAAAATTTCAGAATTGCACCTTGCAATGCGGAGAAATTACTGTTTGTGCATTTACAATATTCATTGATTTTTGCCATTGAAAAACATCATGTTATTCATATACCAGAAATGATTGAAGCTACTGACTAAATGAAAGGAGCTGGCATCTCACTCTCTTTGTATCTTCTTTATCATGCTAAGAGGAGCAGGAAAAAGCAAAAAATTTCAGAATTGCACCTTGCAATGCGGAGAAATTACTGTTTGTGCATTTACAATATTCATTGATTTTTGCCATTGAAAAATGTCCAGAAATGATTGAAGCTACTGACTGAATGAAAGGAGCTGGCATCTCACTCTCTTTGAATCTTCTTTATCATGCTAAGAGGAGCAGGAAAAAGCAAAAAATTTCAGAATTGCACCTTGCAATGCGGAGAAATTACTGTTTGTGCATTTACAATATTCATTGATTTTTGCCATTGAAAAACATCATGTTATTCATATACCAGAAATGTTTGAAGCTACTGACTGAATGAAAGGAGCTGGCATCTCACTCTCTTTGAATCTTCTTTATCATGCTAAGAGGAGCAGGAAAAAGCTAAAAATTTCAGAATTGCACCTTGCAATGCGGAGAAATTACTGTTTGTGCATTTACAATATTCATTGATTTTTGCCATTGAAAAACATCATGTTATTCATATACCAGAAATGATTGAAGCTAATGACTGAATGAAAGGAGCTGGCATCTCACTCTCTTTGAATCTTCTTTATCATGCTAAGAGGAGCAGGAAAAAGCAAAAAATTTCAGAATTGCACCTTGCAATGCGGAGAAATTACTGTTTGTGCATTTACAATATTCATTGATTTTTGCCATTGAAAAACGTCCAGAAATGATTGAAGCTACTGACTGAATGAAAGGAGCTGGCATCTCACTCTCTTTGAATCTTCTTTATCATGCTAAGAGGAGCAGGAAAAAGCAAAAAATTTCAGAATTGCACCTTGCAATGCGGAGAAATTACTGTTTGTGCATTTACAATATTCATTGATTTTTGCCATTGAAAAACATCATGTTATTCATATACCAGAAATGATTGAAGCTACTGACTGAATGAAAGGAGCTGGCATCTCACTCTCTTTGAATCTTCTTTATCATGCTAAGAGGAGCAGGAAAAAGCAAAAAATTTCAGAATTGCACCTTGCAATGCGGAGAAATTACTGTTTGTGCATTTACAATATTCATTGATTTTTGCCATTGAAAAACGTCCAGAAATGATTGAAGCTACTGACTGAATGAAAGGAGCTGGCATCTCACTCTCTTTGAATCTTCTTTATCATGCTAAGAGGAGCAGGAAAAAGCAAAACATTTCAGAATTGCACCTTGCAATGCGGAGAAATTACTGTTTGTGCATTTACAATATTCATTGATTTTTGCCATTGAAAAACATCATTTTATTCATATACCAGAAATGTTTGAAGCTACTGACTGAATGAAAGGAGCTGGCATCTCACTCTCTTTGAATCTTCTTTATCATGCTAAGAGGAGCAGGAAAAAGCTAAAAATTTCAGAATTGCACCTTGCAATGCGGAGAAATTACTGTTTGTGCATTTACAATATCCATTGATTTTTGCCATTGAAAAACATCATGTTATTCATATACCAGAAATGATTGAAGCTACTGACTGAATGAAAGGAGCTGGCATCTCACTCTCTTTGAATCTTCTTTATCATGCTAAGAGGAGCAGGAAAAAGCAAAAAAATTCAGAATTGCACCTTGCAATGCGGAGAAATTACTGTTTGTGCATTTACAATATTCATTGATTTTTGCCATTGAAAAACGTCCAGAAATGATTGAAGCTACTGACTGAATGAAAGGAGCTGGCATCTCACTCTCTTTGAATCTTCTTTATCATGCTAAGAGGAGCAGGAAAAAGCAAAAAATTTCAGAATTGCACCTTGCAATGCGGAGAAATTACTGTTTGTGCATTTACAATATTCATTGATTTTTGCCATTGATAAACATCATGTTATTCATATACCAGAAATGTTTGAAGCTACTGACTGAATGAAAGGAGCTGGCATCTCACTCTCTTTGAATCTTCTTTATCATGCTAAGAGGAGCAGGAAAAAGCAAAAAATTTCAGAATTGCACATTGCAATGCGGAGAAATTACTGTTTGTGCATTTACAATATTCATTGATTTTTGCCATTGAAAAACGTCCAGAAATGTTTGAAGCTACTGACTGAATTAAAGGAGCTGGCATCTCACTCTCTTTGAATCTTCTTTATCATGCTAAGAGGAGCAGGAAAAAGCAAAAAGTTTCAGAATTGCACCTTGCAATGCGGAGAAATCACTGTTTGTGCATTTACAATATTCATTGATTTTTGCCATTGAAAAACGTCCAGAAATGATTGAAGCTACTGACTGAATGAAAGGAGCTGGCATCTCACTCTCTTTGAATCTTCTTTATCATGCTAAGAGGAGCAGGAAAAAGCAAAAAATTTCAGAATTGCACCTTGCAATGCGGAGAAATTACTGTTTGTGCATTTACAATATTCATTGATTTTTGCCATTGAAAAACGTCCAGAAATGATTGAAGCTACTGACTGAATGAAAGGAGCTTGAATCTCACTCTCTTTGAATCTTCTTTATCATGCTAAGAGGAGCAGGAAAAAGCAAAAAATTTCAGAATTGCACCTTGCAATGCGGAGAAATTACTGTTTGTGCATTTACAATATTCATTGATTTTTGCCATTGAAAAACATCATGTTATTCATATACCAGAAATGTTTGAAGCTACTGACTGAATGAAAGGAGCTGGCATCTCACTCTCTTTGAATCTTCTTTATCATGCTAAGAGGAGCAGGAAAGAGCAAAAAATTTCAGAATTGCACCTTGCAATGCGGAGAAATTACTGTTTGTGCATTTACAATATTCATTGATTTTTGCCATTGAAAAACGTACAGAAATGATTGAAGCTACTGACTGAATGAAAGGAGCTGGCATCTCACTCTCTTTGAATCTTCTTTATCATGCTAAGAGGAGCAGGAAAAAGCAAAAAATTTCAGAATTGCACCTTGCAATGCGGAGAAATTACTGTTTGTGCATTTACAATATTCATTGATTTTTGCCATTGAAAAACGTCCAGAAATGATTGAAGCTACTGACTGAATGAAAGGAGCTGGCATCTCACTCTCTTTGAATCTTCTTTATCATGCTAAGAGGAGCAGGAAAAAGCAAAAAATTTCAGAATTGCACCTTGCAATGCGGAGAAATTACTGTTTGTGCATTTACAATATTCATTGATTTTTGCCATTGAAAAACATCCAGAAATGATTGAAGCTACTGACTGAATGAAAGGAGCTGGCATCTCACTCTCTTTGAATCTTCTTTATCATGCTAAGAGGAGCAGGAAAAAGCAAAAAATTTCAGAATTGCACCTTGCAATGCGGAGAAATTACTGTTTGTGCATTTACAATATTCATTGATTTTTGCCATTGAAAAACATCATTTTATTCATATACCAGAAATGTTTGAAGCTACTGACTGAATGAAAGGAGCTGGCATCTCACTCTCTTTGAATCTTCTTTATCATGCTAAGAGGAGCAGGAAAAAGCTAAAAATTTCAGAATTGCACCTTGCAATGTGGAGAAATTACTGTTTGTGCATTTACAATATCCATTGATTTTTGCCATTGAAAAACATCATGTTATTCATATACCAGAAATGATTGAAGCTACTGACTGAATGAAAGGATCTGGCATCTCACTCTCTTTGAATCTTCTTTATCATGCTAAGAGGAGCAGGAAAAAGCAAAAAAATTCAGAATTGCACCTTGCAATGCGGAGAAATTACTGTTTGTGCATTTACAATATTCATTGATTTTTGCCATTGAAAAACGTCCAGAAATGATTGAAGCTACTGACTGAATGAAAGGAGCTGGCATCTCACTCTCTTTGAATCTTCTTTATCATGCTAAGAGGAGCAGGAAAAAGCAAAAAATTTCAGAATTGCACCTTGCAATGCGGAGAAATTACTGTTTGTGCATTTACAATATTCATTGATTTTTGCCATTGAAAAACATCATGTTATTCATATACCAGAAATGTTTGAAGCTACTGACTGAATGAAAGGAGCTGGCATCTCACTCTCTTTGAATCTTCTTTATCATGCTAAGAGGAGCAGGAAAAAGCAAAAAATTTCAGAATTGCACCTTGCAATGCGGAGAAATTACTGTTTGTGCATTTACAATATTCATTGATTTTTGCCATTGAAAAACGTCCAGAAATGTTTGAAGCTACTGACTGAATGAAAGGAGCTGGCATCTCACTCTCTTTGAATCTTCTTTATCATGCTAAGAGGAGCAGGAAAAAGCAAAAAATTTCAGAATTGCACCTTGCAATGCGGAGAAATTACTGTTTGTGCATTTACAATATTCATTGATTTTTGCCATTGAAAAACGTCCAGAAATGATTGAAGCTACTGACTGAATGAAAGGAGCTGGCATCTCACTCTCTTTGAATCTTCTTTATCATGCTAAGAGGAGCAGGAAAAAGCAAAAAATTTCAGAATTGCACCTTGCAATGCGGAGAAATTACTGTTTGTGCATTTACAATATTCATTGATTTTTGCCATTGAAAAACGTCCAGAAATGATTGAAGCTACTGACTGAATGAAAGGAGCTTGCATCTCACTCTCTTTGAATCTTCTTTATCATGCTAAGAGGAGCAGGAAAAAGCAAAAAATTTCAGAATTGCACCTTGCAATGCGGAGAAATTACTGTTTGTGCATTTACAATATTCATTGATTTTTGCCATTGAAAAACATCATGTTATTCATATACCAGAAATGTTTGAAGCTACTGACTGAATGAAAGGAGCTGGCATCTCACTCTCTTTGAATCTTCTTTATCATGCTAAGAGGAGCAGGAAAGAGCAAAAAATTTCAGAATTGCACCTTGCAATGCGGAGAAATTACTGTTTGTGCATTTACAATATTCATTGATTTTTGCCATTGAAAAACGTACAGAAATGATTGAAGCTACTGACTGAATGAAAGGAGCTGACATCTCACTCTCTTTGAATCTTCTTTATCATGCTAAGAGGAGCAGGAAAAAGCAAAAAATTTCAGAATTGCACCTTGCAATGCGGAGAAATTACTGTTTGTGCATTTACAATATTCATTGATTTTTGCCATTGAAAAACGTCCAGAAATGATTGAAGCTACTGACTGAATGAAAGGAGCTGGCATCTCTCTCTCTTTGAATCTTCTTTATCATGCTAAGAGGAGCAGGAAAAAGCAAAAAATTTCAGAATTGCACCTTGCAATGCGGAGAAATTACTGTTTGTGCATTTACAATATTCATTGATTTTTGCCATTGAAAAACATCATGTTATTCATATACCAGAAATGATTGAAGCTACTGACTAAATGAAAGGAGCTGGCATCTCACTCTCTTTGTATCTTCTTTATCATGCTAAGAGGAGCAGGAAAAAGCAAAAAATTTCAGAATTGCACCTTGCAATGCGGAGAAATTACTGTTTGTGCATTTACAATATTCATTGATTTTTGCCATTGAAAAATGTCCAGAAATGATTGAAGCTACTGACTGAATGAAAGGAGCTGGCATCTCACTCTCTTTGAATCTTCTTTATCATGCTAAGAGGAGCAGGAAAAAGCAAAAAATTTCAGAATTGCACCTTGCAATGCGGAGAAATTACTGTTTGTGCATTTACAATATTCATTGATTTTTGCCATTGAAAAACATCATGTTATTCATATACCAGAAATGTTTGAAGCTACTGACTGAATGAAAGGAGCTGGCATCTCACTCTCTTTGAATCTTCTTTATCATGCTAAGAGGAGCAGGAAAAAGCTAAAAATTTCAGAATTGCACCTTGCAATGCGGAGAAATTACTGTTTGTGCATTTACAATATTCATTGATTTTTGCCATTGAAAAACATCATGTTATTCATATACCAGAAATGATTGAAGCTAATGACTGAATGAAAGGAGCTGGCATCTCACTCTCTTTGAATCTTCTTTATCATGCTAAGAGGAGCAGGAAAAAGCAAAAAATTTCAGAATTGCACCTTGCAATGCGGAGAAATTACTGTTTGTGCATTTACAATATTCATTGATTTTTGCCATTGAAAAACGTCCAGAAATGATTGAAGCTACTGACTGAATGAAAGGAGCTGGCATCTCACTCTCTTTGAATCTTCTTTATCATGCTAAGAGGAGCAGGAAAAAGCAAAAAATTTCAGAATTGCACCTTGCAATGCGGAGAAATTACTGTTTGTGCATTTACAATATTCATTGATTTTTGCCATTGAAAAACATCATGTTATTCATAAACCAGAAATGATTGAAGCTACTGACTGAATGAAAGGAGCTGGCATCTCACTCTCTTTGAATCTTCTTTATCATGCTAAGAGGAGCAGGAAAAAGCAAAAAATTTCAGAATTGCACCTTGCAATGTGGAGAAATTACTGTTTGTGCATTTACAATATTCATTGATTTTTGCCATTGAAAAACGTCCAGAAATGATTGAAGCTACTGACTGAATGAAATGAGCTGGCATCTCACTCTCTTTGAATCTTCTTTATCATGCTAAGAGGAGCAGGAAAAAGCAAAAAATTTCAGAATTGCACCTTGCAATGCGGAGAAATTACTGTTTGTGCATTTACAATATTCATTGATTTTTGCCATTGAAAAACGTCCAGAAATGATTGAAGCTACTGACTGAATGAAAGGAGCTGGCATCTCACTCTCTTTGAATCTTCTTTATCATGCTAAGAGGAGCAGGAAAAAGCAAAAAATTTCAGAATTGCACCTTGCAATGCGGAGAAATTACTGTTTGTGCTTTTACAATATTCATTGATTTTTGCCATTGAAAAACATCATGTGATTCATATACCAGAAATGTTTGAAGCTACTGACTGAATGAAAGGAGCTGGCATCTCACTCTCTTTGAATCTTCTTTATCATGCTAAGAGGAGCAGGAAAAAGCTAAAAATTTCAGAATTGCACCTTGCAATGCGGAGAAATTACTGTTTGTGCATTTACAATATTCATTGATTTTTGCCATTGAAAAACATCATGTTATTCATATACCAGAAATGATTGAAGCTAATGACTGAATGAAAGGAGCTGGCATCTCACTCTCTTTGAATCTTCTTTATCATGCTAAGAGGAGCAGGAAAAAGCAAAAAATTTCAGAATTGCACCTTGCAATGCGGAGAAATTACTGTTTGTGCATTTACAATATTCATTGATTTTTGCCATTGAAAAACGTCCAGAAATGATTGAAGCTACTGACTGAATGAAAGGAGCTGGCATCTCACTCTCTTTGAATCTTCTTTATCATGCTAAGAGGAGCAGGAAAAAGCAAAAAATTTCAGAATTGCACCTTGCAATGCGGAGAAATTACTGTTTGTGCATTTACAATATTCATTGATTTTTGCCATTGAAAAACATCATGTTATTCATAAACCAGAAATGATTGAAGCTACTGACTGAATGAAAGGAGCTGGCATCTCACTCTCTTTGAATCTTCTTTATCATGCTAAGAGGAGCAGGAAAAAGCAAAAAATTTCAGAATTGCACCTTGCAATGCGGAGAAATTAATGTTTGTGCATTTACAATATTCATTGATTTTTGCCATTGAAAAACGTCCAGAAATGATTGAAGCTACTGACTGAATGAAATGAGCTGGCATCTCACTCTCTTTGAATCTTCTTTATCATGCTAAGAGGAGCAGGAAAAAGCAAAAAATTTCAGAATTGCACCTTGCAATGCGGAGAAATTACTGTTTGTGCATTTACAATATTCATTGATTTTTGCCATTGAAAAACGTCCAGAAATGATTGAAGCTACTGACTGAATGAAAGGAGCTGGCATCTCACTCTCTTTGAATCTTCTTTATCATGCTAAGAGGAGCAGGAAAAAGCAAAAAATTTCAGAATTGCACCTTGCAATGCGGAGAAATTACTGTTTGTGCTTTTACAATATTCATTGATTTTTGCCATTGAAAAACATCATGTGATTCATATACCAGAAATGTTTGAAGCTACTGACTGAATGAAAGGAGCTGGCATCTCACTCTCTTTGAATCTTCTTTATCATGCTAAGAGGAGCAGGAAAAAGCTAAAAATTTCAGAATTGCACCTTGCAATGCGGAGAAATTACTGTTTGTGCATTTACAATATTCATTGATTTTTGCCATTGAAAAACATCATGTTATTCATATACCAGAAATGATTGAAGCTAATGACTGAATGAAAGGAGCTGACATCTCACTCTCTTTGAATCTTCTTTATCATGCTAAGAGGAGCAGGAAAAAGCAAAAAATTTCAGAATTGCACCTTGCAATGCGGAGAAATTACTGTTTGTGCATTTACAATATTCATTGATTTTTGCCATTGAAAAACGTCCAGAAATGATTGAAGCTACTGACTGAATGAAAGGAGCTGGCATCTCACTCTCTTTGAATCTTCTTTATCATGCTAAGAGGAGCAGGAAAAAGCAAAAAATTTCAGAATTGCACCTTGCAATGCGGAGAAATTACTGTTTGTGCATTTACAATATTCATTGATTTTTGCCATTGAAAAACATCATGTTATTCATAAACCAGAAATGATTGAAGCTACTGACTGAATGAAAGGAGCTGGCATCTCACTCTCTTTGAATCTTCTTTATCATGCTATGAGGAGCAGGAAAAAGCAAAAAATTTCAGAATTGCACCTTGCAATGCGGAGAAATTACTGTTTGTGCATTTACAATATTCATTGATTTTTGCCATTGAAAAACGTCCAGAAATGATTGAAGCTACTGACTGAATGAAAGGAGCTTGCATCTCACTCTCTTTGAATCTTCTTTATCATGCTAAGAGGAGCAGGAAAAAGCAAAAAATTTCAGAATTGCACCTTGCAATGCGGAGAAATTACTGTTTGTGCATTTACAATATTCATTGATTTTTGCCATTGAAAAACATCATGTTATTCATATACCAGAAATGTTTGAAGCTACTGACTGAATGAAAGGAGCTGGCATCTCACTCTCTTTGAATCTTCTTTATCATGCTAAGAGGAGCAGGAAAGAGCAAAAAATTTCAGAATTGCACCTTGCAATGCGGAGAAATTACTGTTTGTGCATTTACAATATTCATTGATTTTTGCCATTGAAAAACGTACAGAAATGATTGAAGCTACTGACTGAATGAAAGGAGCTGACATCTCACTCTCTTTGAATCTTCTTTATCATGCTAAGAGGAGCAGGAAAAAGCAAAAAATTTCAGAATTGCACCTTGCAATGCGGAGAAATTACTGTTTGTGCATTTACAATATTCATTGATTTTTGCCATTGAAAAACGTCCAGAAATGATTGAAGCTACTGACTGAATGAAAGGAGCTGGCATCTCTCTCTCTTTGAATCTTCTTTATCATGCTAAGAGGAGCAGGAAAAAGCAAAAAATTTCAGAATTGCACCTTGCAATGCGGAGAAATTACTGTTTGTGCATTTACAATATTCATTGATTTTTGCCATTGAAAAACATCATGTTATTCATATACCAGAAATGATTGAAGCTACTGACTAAATGAAAGGAGCTGGCATCTCACTCTCTTTGTATCTTCTTTATCATGCTAAGAGGAGCAGGAAAAAGCAAAAAATTTCAGAATTGCACCTTGCAATGCGGAGAAATTACTGTTTGTGCATTTACAATATTCATTGATTTTTGCCATTGAAAAATGTCCAGAAATGATTGAAGCTACTGACTGAATGAAAGGAGCTGGCATCTCACTCTCTTTGAATCTTCTTTATCATGCTAAGAGGAGCAGGAAAAAGCAAAAAATTTCAGAATTGCACCTTGCAATGCGGAGAAATTACTGTTTGTGCATTTACAATATTCATTGATTTTTGCCATTGAAAAACATCATGTTATTCATATACCAGAAATGTTTGAAGCTACTGACTGAATGAAAGGAGCTGGCATCTCACTCTCTTTGAATCTTCTTTATCATGCTAAGAGGAGCAGGAAAAAGCTAAAAATTTCAGAATTGCACCTTGCAATGCGGAGAAATTACTGTTTGTGCATTTACAATATTCATTGATTTTTGCCATTGAAAAACATCATGTTATTCATATACCAGAAATGATTGAAGCTAATGACTGAATGAAAGGAGCTGGCATCTCACTCTCTTTAAATCTTCTTTATCATGCTAAGAGGAGCAGGAAAAAGCAAAAAATTTCAGAATTGCACCTTGCAATGCGGAGAAATTACTGTTTGTGCATTTACAATATTCATTGATTTTTGCCATTGAAAAACGTCCAGAAATGATTGAAGCTACTGACTGAATGAAAGGAGCTGGCATCTCACTCTCTTTGAATCTTCTTTATCATGCTAAGAGGAGCAGGAAAAAGCAAAAAATTTCAGAATTGCACCTTGCAATGCGGAGAAATTACTGTTTGTGCATTTACAATATTCATTGATTTTTGCCATTGAAAAACATCATGTTATTCATAAACCAGAAATGATTGAAGCTACTGACTGAATGAAAGGAGCTGGCATCTCACTCTCTTTGAATCTTCTTTATCATGCTAAGAGGAGCAGGAAAAAGCAAAAAATTTCAGAATTGCACCTTGCAATGTGGAGAAATTACTGTTTGTGCATTTACAATATTCATTGATTTTTGCCATTGAAAAACGTCCAGAAATGATTGAAGCTACTGACTGAATGAAATGAGCTGGCATCTCACTCTCTTTGAATCTTCTTTATCATGCTAAGAGGAGCAGGAAAAAGCAAAAAATTTCAGAATTGCACCTTGCAATGCGGAGAAATTACTGTTTGTGCATTTACAATATTCATTGATTTTTGCCATTGAAAAACGTCCAGAAATGATTGAAGCTACTGACTGAATGAAAGGAGCTGGCATCTCACTCTCTTTGAATCTTCTTTATCATGCTAAGAGGAGCAGGAAAAAGCAAAAAATTTCAGAATTGCACCTTGCAATGCGGAGAAATTACTGTTTGTGCTTTTACAATATTCATTGATTTTTGCCATTGAAAAACATCATGTGATTCATATACCAGAAATGTTTGAAGCTACTGACTGAATGAAAGGAGCTGGCATCTCACTCTCTTTGAATCTTCTTTATCATGCTAAGAGGAGCAGGAAAAAGCTAAAAATTTCAGAATTGCACCTTGCAATGCGGAGAAATTACTGTTTGTGCATTTACAATATTCATTGATTTTTGCCATTGAAAAACATCATGTTATTCATATACCAGAAATGATTGAAGCTAATGACTGAATGAAAGGAGCTGGCATCTCACTCTCTTTGAATCTTCTTTATCATGCTAAGAGGAGCAGGAAAAAGCAAAAAATTTCAGAATTGCACCTTGCAATGCGGAGAAATTACTGTTTGTGCATTTACAATATTCATTGATTTTTGCCATTGAAAAACGTCCAGAAATGATTGAAGCTACTGACTGAATGAAAGGAGCTGGCATCTCACTCTCTTTGAATCTTCTTTATCATGCTAAGAGGAGCAGGAAAAAGCAAAAAATTTCAGAATTGCACCTTGCAATGCGGAGAAATTACTGTTTGTGCATTTACAATATTCATTGATTTTTGCCATTGAAAAACATCATGTTATTCATAAACCAGAAATGATTGAAGCTACTGACTGAATGAAAGGAGCTGGCATCTCACTCTCTTTGAATCTTCTTTATCATGCTAAGAGGAGCAGGAAAAAGCAAAAAATTTCAGAATTGCACCTTGCAATGCGGAGAAATTAATGTTTGTGCATTTACAATATTCATTGATTTTTGCCATTGAAAAACGTCCAGAAATGATTGAAGCTACTGACTGAATGAAATGAGCTGGCATCTCACTCTCTTTGAATCTTCTTTATCATGCTAAGAGGAGCAGGAAAAAGCAAAAAATTTCAGAATTGCACCTTGCAATGCGGAGAAATTACTGTTTGTGCATTTACAATATTCATTGATTTTTGCCATTGAAAAACGTCCAGAAATGATTGAAGCTACTGACTGAATGAAAGGAGCTGGCATCTCACTCTCTTTGAATCTTCTTTATCATGCTAAGAGGAGCAGGAAAAAGCAAAAAATTTCAGAATTGCACCTTGCAATGCGGAGAAATTACTGTTTGTGCTTTTACAATATTCATTGATTTTTGCCATTGAAAAACATCATGTGATTCATATACCAGAAATGTTTGAAGCTACTGACTGAATGAAAGGAGCTGGCATCTCACTCTCTTTGAATCTTCTTTATCATGCTAAGAGGAGCAGGAAAAAGCTAAAAATTTCAGAATTGCACCTTGCAATGCGGAGAAATTACTGTTTGTGCATTTACAATATTCATTGATTTTTGCCATTGAAAAACATCATGTTATTCATATACCAGAAATGATTGAAGCTAATGACTGAATGAAAGGAGCTGACATCTCACTCTCTTTGAATCTTCTTTATCATGCTAAGAGGAGCAGGAAAAAGCAAAAAATTTCAGAATTGCACCTTGCAATGCGGAGAAATTACTGTTTGTGCATTTACAATATTCATTGATTTTTGCCATTGAAAAACGTCCAGAAATGATTGAAGCTACTGACTGAATGAAAGGAGCTGGCATCTCACTCTCTTTGAATCTTCTTTATCATGCTAAGAGGAGCAGGAAAAAGCAAAAAATTTCAGAATTGCACCTTGCAATGCGGAGAAATTACTGTTTGTGCATTTACAATATTCATTGATTTTTGCCATTGAAAAACATCATGTTATTCATAAACCAGAAATGATTGAAGCTACTGACTGAATGAAAGGAGCTGGCATCTCACTCTCTTTGAATCTTCTTTATCATGCTATGAGGAGCAGGAAAAAGCAAAAAATTTCAGAATTGCACCTTGCAATGCGGAGAAATTACTGTTTGTGCATTTACAATATTCATTGATTTTTGCCATTGAAAAACGTCCAGAAATGATTGAAGCTACTGACTGAATGAAAGGAGCTGGCATCTCACTCTCTTTGAATCTTCTTTATCATGCTAAGAGGAGCAGGAAAAAGCAAAAAATTTCAGAATTGCACCTTGCAATGCGGAGAAATTACTGTTTGTGCATTTACAATATTCATTGATTTTTGCCATTGAAAAACATCATGTTATTCATATACCAGAAATGTTTGAAGCTACTGACTGAATGAAAGGAGCTGGCATCTCACTCTCTTTGAATCTTCTTTATCATGCTAAGAGGAGCAGGAAAAAGCAAAAAATTTCAGAATTGCACCTTGCAATGCGGAGAAATTACTGTTTGTGCATTTACAATATTCATTGATTTTTGCCATTGAAAAACATCATGTTATTCATATACCAGAAATGTTTGAAGCAACTGACTGAATGAAAGGAGCTGGCATCTCACTCTCTTTGAATCTTCTTTATCATGCTAAGAGGAGCAGGAAAAAGCTAAAAATTTCAGAATTGCAACTTGCAATGCGGAGAAATTACTGTTTGTGCATTTACAATATTCATTGATTTTTGCCATTGAAAAACGTCCAGAAATGTTTGAAGCTACTGACTGAATGAAAGGAGCTGGCATCTCACTCTCTTTGAATCTTCTTTATCATGCTAAGAGGAGCAGGAAAAAGCAAAAAATTTCAGAATTGCACCTTGCAATGCGGAGAAATTACTGTTTGTGCATTTACAATATTCATTGATTTTTGCCATTGAAAAACGTCCAGAAATGATTGAAGCTACTGACTGAATGAAAGGAGCTGGCATCTCACTCTCTTTGAATCTTCTTTATCATGCTAAGAGGAGCAGGAAAAAGCAAAAAATTTCAGAATTGCACCTTGCAATGCGGAGAAATTACTGTTTGTGCATTTACAATATTCATTGATTTTTGCCATTGAAAAACGTCCAGAAATGATTGAAGCTACTGACTGAATGAAAGGAGCTGGCATCTCACTCTCTTTGAATCTTCTTTATCATGCTAAGAGGAGCAGGAAAAAGCAAAAAATTTCAGAATTGCACCTTGCAATGCGGAGAAATTACTGTTTGTGCATTTACAATATTCATTGATTTTTGCCATTGAAAAACATCATGTTATTCATATACCAGAAATGTTTGAAGCTACTGACTGAATGAAAGGAGCTGGCATCTCACTCTCTTTGAATCTTCTTTATCATGCTAAGAGGAGCAGTAAAAAGCAAAAAATTTCAGAATTGCACCTTGCAATGTGGAGATATTACTGTTTGTGCATTTACAATATTCATTGATTTTTGCCATTGAAAAACGTCCAGAAATGATTGAAGCTACTGACTGAATGAAAGGAGCTGGCATCTCACTCTCTTTGAATCTTCTTTATCATGCTAGGATTAACAGGAAAAAGCAAAAAATTTCAGAATTGCACCTTGCAATGTGGAGATATTACTGTTTGTGCATTTACAATATTCATTGATTTTTGCCATTGAAAAACATCATGTTATTCATATACCAGAAATGTTTGAAGCTACTGACTGAATGAAAGGAGCTGGCATCTCACTCTCTTTGAATCTTCTTTATCACGCTAAGAGGAGCAGGAAAAAGCAAAAAATTTCAGAATTGCACTTTGCAATGCGGAGAAATTACTGTTTGTGCATTTACAATATTCATTGATTTTTGCCATTGAAAAACATCATGTTATTCATATACCAGAAATGTTTGAAGCTACTGACTGAATGAAAGGAGCTGGCATCTCACTCTCTTTGAATCTTCTTTATCATGCTAAGAGGAGCAGGAAAAAGCTAAAAATTTCAGAATTGCACCTTGCATTGCGGAGAAATTACTGTTTGTGCATTTACAATATTCATTGATTTTTGCCATTGAAAAACATCATGTTATTCATATACCAGAAATGATTGAAGCTAATGACTGAATGAAAGGAGCTGACATCTCACTCTCTTTGAATCTTCTTTATCATGCTAAGAGGAGCAGGAAAAAGCAAAAAATTTCAGAATTGCACCTTGCAATGCGGAGAAATTACTGTTTGTGCATTTACAATATTCATTGATTTTTGCCATTGAAAAACGTCCAGAAATGATTGAAGCTACTGACTGAATGAAAGGAGCTGGCATCTCACTCTCTTTGAATCTTCTTTATCATGCTAAGAGGAGCAGGAAAAAGCAAAAAATTTCAGAATTGCACCTTGCAATGCGGAGAAATTACTGTTTGTGCATTTACAATATTCATTGATTTTTGCCATTGAAAAACATCATGTTATTCATAAACCAGAAATGATTGAAGCTACTGACTGAATGAAAGGAGCTGGCATCTCACTCTCTTTGAATCTTCTTTATCATGCTAAGAGGAGCAGGAAAAAGCAAAAAATTTCAGAATTGCACCTTGCAATGCGGAGAAATTACTGTTTGTGCATTTACAATATTCATTGATTTTTGCCATTGAAAAACATCATGTTATTCATATACCAGAAATGTTTGAAGCTACTGACTGAATGAAAGGAGCTGGCATCTCACTCTCTTTGAATCTTCTTTATCATGCTAAGAGGAGCAGGAAAAAGCTAAAAATTTCAGAATTGCACCTTGCATTGCGGAGAAATTACTGTTTGTGCATTTACAATATTCATTGATTTTTGCCATTGAAAAACATCATGTTATTCATATACCAGAAATGATTGAAGCTAATGACTGAATGAAAGGAGCTGACATCTCACTCTCTTTGAATCTTCTTTATCATGCTAAGAGGAGCAGGAAAAAGCAAAAAATTTCAGAATTGCACCTTGCAATGCGGAGAAATTACTGTTTGTGCATTTACAATATTCATTGATTTTTGCCATTGAAAAACGTCCAGAAATGATTGAAGCTACTGACTGAATGAAAGGAGCTGGCATCTCACTCTCTTTGAATCTTCTTTATCATGCTAAGAGGAGCAGGAAAAAGCAAAAAATTTCAGAATTGCACCTTGCAATGCGGAGAAATTACTGTTTGTGCATTTACAATATTCATTGATTTTTGCCATTGAAAAACATCATGTTATTCATAAACCAGAAATGATTGAAGCTACTGACTGAATGAAAGGAGCTGGCATCTCACTCTCTTTGAATCTTCTTTATCATGCTAAGAGGAGCAGGAAAAAGCAAAAAATTTCAGAATTGCACCTTGCAATGCGGAGAAATTACTGTTTGTGCATTTACAATATTCATTGATTTTTGCCATTGAAAAACGTCCAGAAATGATTGAAGCTACTGACTGAATGAAAGGAGCTGGCATCTCACTCTCTTTGAATCTTCTTTATCATGCTAAGAGGAGCAGGAAAAAGCAAAAAATTTCAGAATTGCACCTTGCAATGCGGAGAAATTACTGTTTGTGCATTTACAATATTCATTGATTTTTGCCATTGAAAAACGTCCAGAAATGATTGAAGCTACTGACTGAATGAAAGGAGCTGGCATCTCACTCTCTTTGAATCTTCTTTATCATGCTAAGAGGAGCAGGAAAAAGCAAAAAATTTCAGAATTGCACCTTGCAATGCGGAGAAATTACTGTTTGTGCATTTACAATATTCATTGATTTTTGCCATTGAAAAACATCATGTTATTCATATACCAGAAATGTTTGAAGCTACTGACTGAATGAAAGGAGCTGGCATCTCACTCTCTTTGAATCTTCTTTATCATGCTAAGAGGAGCAGGAAAAAGCAAAAAATTTCAGAATTGCACCTTGCAATGTGGAGATATTACTGTTTGTGCATTTACAATATTCATTGATTTTTGCCATTGAAAAACGTCCAGAAATGATTGAAGCTACTGACTGAATGAAAGGAGCTGGCATCTCACTCTCTTTGAATCTTCTTTATCATGCTAGGATTAACAGGAAAAAGCAAAAAATTTCAGAATTGCACCTTGCAATGTGGAGATATTACTGTTTGTGCATTTACAATATTCATTGATTTTTGCCATTGAAAAACATCATGTTATTCATATACCAGAAATGTTTGAAGCTACTGACTGAATGAAAGGAGCTGGCATCTCACTCTCTTTGAATCTTCTTTATCATGCTAAGAGGAGCAGGAAAAAGCAAAAAATTTCAGAATTGCACCTTGCAATGCGGAGAAATTACTGTTTGTGCATTTACAATATTCATTGATTTTTGCCATTGAAAAACATCATGTTATTCATATACCAGAAATGTTTGAAGCTACTGACTGAATGAAAGGAGCTGGCATCTCACTCTCTTTGAATCTTCTTTATCATGCTAAGAGGAGCAGGAAAAAGCTAAAAATTTCAGAATTGCACCTTGCAATGCGGAGAAATTACTGTTTGTGCATTTACAATATTCATTGATTTTTGCCATTGAAAAACATCATGTTATTCATATACCAGAAATGATTGAAGCTAATGACTGAATGAAAGGAGCTGACATCTCACTCTCTTTGAATCTTCTTTATCATGCTAAGAGGAGCAGGAAAAAGCAAAACATTTCAGAATTGCACCTTGCAATGCGGAGAAATTACTGTTTGTGCATTTACAATATTCATTGATTTTTGCCATTGAAAAACGTCCAGAAATGATTGAAGCTACTGACTGAATGAAAGGAGCTGGCATCTCACTCTCTTTGAATCTTCTTTATCATGCTAAGAGGAGCAGGAAAAAGCAAAAAATTTCAGAATTGCACCTTGCAATGCGGAGAAATTACTGTTTGTGCATTTACAATATTCATTGATTTTTGCCATTGAAAAACATCATGTTATTCATAAACCAGAAATGATTGAAGCTACTGACTGAATGAAAGGAGCTGGCATCTCACTCTCTTTGAATCTTCTTTATCATGCTAAGAGGAGCAGGAAAAAGCAAAAAATTTCAGAATTGCACCTTGCAATGCAGAGAAATTACTGTTTGTGCATTTACAATATTCATTGATTTTTGCCATTGAAAAACGTCCAGAAATGATTGAAGCTACTGACTGAATGAAAGGAGCTGGCATCTCACTCTCTTTGAATCTTCTTTATCATGCTAAGAGGATCAGGAAAAAGCAAAAAAATTCAGAATTGCACCTTGCAATGCGGAGAAATTACTGTTTGTGCATTTACAATATTCATTGATTTTTGCCATTGAAAAACATCATGTTATTCATATACCAGAAATGTTTGAAGCTACTGACTGAATGAAAGGAGCTGGCATCTCACTCTCTTTGAATCTTCTTTATCATGCTATGAGGAGCAGGAAAAAGCAAAAAATTTCAGAATTGCACATTGCAATGCGGAGAAATTACTGTTTGTGCATTTACAATATTCATTGATTTTTGCCATTGAAAAACGTCCAGAAATGTTTGAAGCTACTGACTGAATGAAAGGAGCTGGCATCTCACTCTCTTTGAATCTTCTTTATCATGCTAAGAGGAGCAGGAAAAAGCAAAAAATTTCAGAATTGCACCTTGCAATGCGGAGAAATTACTGTTTGTGCATTTACAATATTCATTGATTTTTGCCATTGAAAACGTCCAGAAATGATTGAAGCTACTGACTGAATGAAAGGAGCTGGCATCTCCCTCTCTTTGAATCTTCTTTATCATGCTAAGAGGAGCAGGAAAAAGCAAAATATTTCAGAATTGCACCTTGCAATGCGGAGAAATTACTGTTTGTGCATTTACAATATTCATTGATTTTTGCCATTGAAAAACGTCCAGAAATGATTGAAGCTACTGACTGAATGAAAGGAGCTGGCATCTCACTCTCTTTGAATCTTCTTTATCATGCTAAAAGGAGCAGGAAAAAGCAAAAAATTTCAGAATTGCACCTTGCAATGCGGAGAAATTACTGTTTGTGCATTTACAATATTCATTGATTTTTGCCATTGAAAAACATCATGTTATTCATATACCAGAAATGTTTGAAGCTACTGACTGAATGAAAGGAGCTGGCATCTCACTCTCTTTGAATCTTCTTTATCATGCTAAGAGGAGCAGGAAAAAGGAAAAAATTTCAGAATTGCACCTTGCAATGTGGAGATATTACTGTTTGTGCATTTACAATATTCATTGATTTTTGCCATTGAAAAACGTCCAGAAATGATTGAAGCTACTGACTGAATGAAAGGAGCTGGCATCTCACTCTCTTTGAATCTTCTTTATCATGCTAGGATTAACAGGAAAAAGCAAAAAATTTCAGAATTGCACCTTGCAATGTGGAGATATTACTGTTTGTGCATTTACAATATTCATTGATTTTTGCCATTGAAAAACGTCCAGAAATGTTTGAAGCTACTGACTGAATGAAAGGAGCTGGCATCTCACTCTTTGAATCTTCTTTATCATGCTAGGATTAGCAGGAAAAAGCAAAAAATTTCAGAATTGCACCTTGCAATGTGGAGATATTACTGTTTGTGCATTTACAATATTCATTGATTTTTGCCATTGAAAAACATGTTTTTCATATACCAGAAATGTTTGAAGCTACTGACTGAATGAAAGGAGCTGGCATCTCACTCTCTTTGAATCTTCTTTATCATGCTAGGATTAGCAGGAAAAAGCAAAAAATTTCAGAATTGCACCTTGCAATGTGGAGATATTACTGTTTGTGCATTTACAATATTCATTGATTTTTGCCATTGAAAAACATGTTTTTCATATACCAGAAATGTTTGAAGCTACAGACTGAATGAAAGGAGCTGGCATCTCACTCTCTTTGAATCTTCTTTATCATGCTAGGATTAGCAGGAAAAAGCAAAAAATTTCAGAATTGCACCTTGCAATGTGGAGATATTACTGTTTGTGCATTTACAATATTCATTGATTTTTGCCATTGAAAAACATGTTTTTCATATACCAGAAATGTTTGAAGCTACTGACTGAATGAAAGGAGCTGGCATCTCTCTCTCTTTGAATCTTCTTTATCATGCTAGGATTAGCAGGAAAAAGCAAAAAATTTCAGAATTGCACCTTGCAATGTGGAGATATTACTGTTTGTGCATTTACAATATTCATTGATTTTTGCCATTGAAAAACATCATGTTATTCATATACCAGAAATGTTTGAAGCTACTGACTGAATGAAAGGAGCTGGCATCTCACTCTCTTTGAATCTTCTTTATCATGCTATGAGGAGCAGGAAAAAGCAAAAAATTTCAGAATTGCACATTGCAATGCGGAGAAATTACTGTTTGTGCATTTACAATATTCATTGATTTTTGCCATTGAAAAACGTCCAGAAATGATTGAAGCTACTGACTGAATGAAAGGAGCTGGCATCTCACTCTCTTTGAATCTTCTTTATCATGCTAAGAGGAGCAGGAAAAAGCAAAAAATTTCAGAATTGCACCTTGCAATGCGGAGAAATTACTGTTTGTGCATTTACAATATTCATTGATTTTTGCCATTGAAAAACATCATGTTATTCATAAACCAGAAATGATTGAAGCTACTGACTGAATGAAAGGAGCTGGCATCTCACTCTCTTTGAATCTTCTTTATCATGCTAAGAGGAGCAGGAAAAAGCAAAAAATTTCAGAATTGCACCTTGCAATGCGGAGAAATTACTGTTTGTGCATTTACAATATTCATTGATTTTTGCCATTGAAAAACGTCCAGAAATGATTGAAGCTACTGACTGAATGAAAGGAGCTGGCATCTCACTCTCCTTGAATCTTCTTTATCATGCTAAGAGGAGCAGGAAAAAGCAAAAAATTTCAGAATTGCACATTGCAATGCGGAGAAATTACTGTTTGTGCATTTACAATATTCATTGATTTTTGCCATTGAAAAACATCATGTTATTCATATACCAGAAATGTTTGAAGCTACTGACTGAATGAAAGGAGCTGGCATCTCAATCTCTTTGAATCTTCTTTATCATGCTAGGATTAGCAGGAAAAAGCAAAAAATTTCAGAATTGCACCTTGCAATGTGGAGATATTACTGTTTGTGCATTTACAATATTCATTGATTTTTGCCATTGAAAAACATGTTTTTCATATACCAGAAATGTTTGAAGCTACTGACTGAATGAAAGGAGCTGGCATCTCACTCTCTTTGAATCTTCTTTATCATGCTAGGATTAGCAGGAAAAAGCAAAAAATTTCAGAATTGCACCTTGCAATGTGGAGATATTACTGTTTGTGCATTTACAATATTCATTGATTTTTGCCATTGAAAAACATGTTTTTCATATACCAGAAATGTTTGAAGCTACTGACTGAATGAAAGGAGCTGGCATCTCACTCTCTTTGAATATTCTTTATCATGCTAGGATTAGCAGGAAAAAGCAAAAAATTTCAGAATTGCACCTTGCAATGTGGAGATATTACTGTTTGTGCATTTACAATATTCATTGATTTTTGCCATTGAAAAACATGTTTTTCATATACCAGAAATGTTTGAAGCTACTGACTGAATGAAAGGAGCTGGCATCTCACTCTCTTTGAATCTTCTTTATCATGTTAGGATTAACAGGAAAAAGAAAAAAATTTCAGAATTGCACCTTGCAATGTGGAGATATTACTGTTTGTGCATTTACAATATTCATTGATTTTTGCCATTGAAAAACGTCCAAAAATGTTTGAAGCTACTGACTGAATGAAAGGAGCTGGCATCTCACTCTCTTTGAATCTTCTTTATCATGCTAGGATTAGCAGGAAAAAGCAAAAAATTTCAGAATTGCACCTTGCAATGTGGAGATATTACTGTTTGTGCATTTACAATATTCATTGATTTTTGCCATTGAAAAACATGTTTTTCATATACCAGAAATGTTTGAAGCTACTGACTGAATGAAAGGAGCTGGCATCTCACTCTCTTTGAATCTTCTTTATCATGCTAGGATTAGCAGGAAAAAGCAAAAAATTTCAGAATTGCACCTTGCAATGCGGAGAAATTACTGTTTGTGCATTTACAATATTCATTGATTTTTGCCATTGAAAAACTTCCAGAAATGATTGAAGCTACTGACTGAATGAAAGGAGCTGGCATCTCACTCTCTTTGAATCTTCTTTATCATGCTAAGAGGAGCAGGAAAAAGCAAAAAATTTCAGAATTGCACCTTGCAATGCGGAGAAATTACTGTTTGTGCATTTACAATATTCATTGATTTTTGCCATTGAAAAACGTCCAGAAATGATTGAAGCTACTGACTGAATGAAAGGAGCTGGCATCTCACTCTCTTTGAATCTTCTTTATCATGCTAAGAGGAGCAGGAAAAAGCAAAAAATTTCAGAATTGCACCTTGCAATGCGGAGAAATTACTGTTTGTGCATTTACAATATTCATTGATTTTTGCCATTGAAAAACGTCCAGAAATGATTGAAGCTACTGACTGAATGAAAGGAGCTGGCATCTCACTCTCTTTGAATCTTCTTTATCATGCTAAGAGGAGCAGGAAAAAGCAAAAAATTTCAGAATTGCACCTTGCAATGCGGAGAAATTACTGTTTGTGCATTTACAATATTCATTGATTTTTGCCATTGAAAAACATCATGTTATTCATATACCAGAAATGTTTGAAGCTACTGACTGAATGAAAGGAGCTGGCATCTCACTCTCTTTGAATCTTCTTTATCATGCTATGAGGAGCAGGAAAAAGCAAAAAATTTCAGAATTGCACATTGCAATGCGGAGAAATTACTGTTTGTGCATTTACAATATTCATTGATTTTTGCCATTGAAAAACGTCCAGAAATGATTGAAGCTACTGACTGAATGAAAGGAGCTGGCATCTCACTCTCTTTGAATCTTCTTTATCATGCTAAGAGGAGCAGGAAAAAGCAAAAAATTTCAGAATTGCACCTTGCAATGTGGAGATATTACTGTTTGTGCATTTACAATATTCATTGATTTTTGCCATTGAAAAACATGTTTTTCATATACCAGAAATGTTTGAAGCTACTGACTGAATGAAAGGAGCTGGCATCTCACTCTCTTTGAATCTTCTTTATCATGCTAGGATTAGCAGGAAAAAGCAAAAAATTTCAGAATTGCACCTTGCAATGTGGAGATATTACTGTTTGTGCATTTACAATATTCATTGATTTTTGCCATTGAAAAACATGTTTTTCATATACCAGAAATGTTTGAAGCTACAGACTGAATGAAAGGAGCTGGCATCTCACTCTCTTTGAATCTTCTTTATCATGCTAGGATTAGCAGGAAAAAGCAAAAAATTTCAGAATTGCACCTTGCAATGTGGAGATATTACTGTTTGTGCATTTACAATATTCATTGATTTTTGCCATTGAAAAACATGTTTTTCATATACCAGAAATGTTTGAAGCTACTGACTGAATGAAAGGAGCTGGCATCTCTCTCTCTTTGAATCTTCTTTATCATGCTAGGATTAGCAGGAAAAAGCAAAAAATTTCAGAATTGCACCTTGCAATGTGGAGATATTACTGTTTGTGCATTTACAATATTCATTGATTTTTGCCATTGAAAAACATCATGTTATTCATATACCAGAAATGTTTGAAGCTACTGACTGAATGAAAGGAGCTGGCATCTCACTCTCTTTGAATCTTCTTTATCATGCTATGAGGAGCAGGAAAAAGCAAAAAATTTCAGAATTGCACATTGCAATGCGGAGAAATTACTGTTTGTGCATTTACAATATTCATTGATTTTTGCCATTGAAAAACGTCCAGAAATGATTGAAGCTACTGACTGAATGAAAGGAGCTGGCATCTCACTCTCTTTGAATCTTCTTTATCATGCTAAGAGGAGCAGGAAAAAGCAAAAAATTTCAGAATTGCACCTTGCAATGCGGAGAAATTACTGTTTGTGCATTTACAATATTCATTGATTTTTGCCATTGAAAAACATCATGTTATTCATAAACCAGAAATGATTGAAGCTACTGACTGAATGAAAGGAGCTGGCATCTCACTCTCTTTGAATCTTCTTTATCATGCTAAGAGGAGCAGGAAAAAGCAAAAAATTTCAGAATTGCACCTTGCAATGCGGAGAAATTACTGTTTGTGCATTTACAATATTCATTGATTTTTGCCATTGAAAAACGTCCAGAAATGATTGAAGCTACTGACTGAATGAAAGGAGCTGGCATCTCACTCTCCTTGAATCTTCTTTATCATGCTAAGAGGAGCAGGAAAAAGCAAAAAATTTCAGAATTGCACATTGCAATGCGGAGAAATTACTGTTTGTGCATTTACAATATTCATTGATTTTTGCCATTGAAAAACATCATGTTATTCATATACCAGAAATGTTTGAAGCTACTGACTGAATGAAAGGAGCTGGCATCTCAATCTCTTTGAATCTTCTTTATCATGCTAGGATTAGCAGGAAAAAGCAAAAAATTTCAGAATTGCACCTTGCAATGTGGAGATATTACTGTTTGTGCATTTACAATATTCATTGATTTTTGCCATTGAAAAACATGTTTTTCATATACCAGAAATGTTTGAAGCTACTGACTGAATGAAAGGAGCTGGCATCTCACTCTCTTTGAATCTTCTTTATCATGCTAGGATTAGCAGGAAAAAGCAAAAAATTTCAGAATTGCACCTTGCAATGTGGAGATATTACTGTTTGTGCATTTACAATATTCATTGATTTTTGCCATTGAAAAACATGTTTTTCATATACCAGAAATGTTTGAAGCTACTGACTGAATGAAAGGAGCTGGCATCTCACTCTCTTTGAATATTCTTTATCATGCTAGGATTAGCAGGAAAAAGCAAAAAATTTCAGAATTGCACCTTGCAATGTGGAGATATTACTGTTTGTGCATTTACAATATTCATTGATTTTTGCCATTGAAAAACATGTTTTTCATATACCAGAAATGTTTGAAGCTACTGACTGAATGAAAGGAGCTGGCATCTCACTCTCTTTGAATCTTCTTTATCATGTTAGGATTAACAGGAAAAAGAAAAAAATTTCAGAATTGCACCTTGCAATGTGGAGATATTACTGTTTGTGCATTTACAATATTCATTGATTTTTGCCATTGAAAAACGTCCAAAAATGTTTGAAGCTACTGACTGAATGAAAGGAGCTGGCATCTCACTCTCTTTGAATCTTCTTTATCATGCTAGGATTAGCAGGAAAAAGCAAAAAATTTCAGAATTGCACCTTGCAATGTGGAGATATTACTGTTTGTGCATTTACAATATTCATTGATTTTTGCCATTGAAAAACATGTTTTTCATATACCAGAAATGTTTGAAGCTACTGACTGAATGAAAGGAGCTGGCATCTCACTCTCTTTGAATCTTCTTTATCATGCTAGGATTAGCAGGAAAAAGCAAAAAATTTCAGAATTGCACCTTGCAATGCGGAGAAATTACTGTTTGTGCATTTACAATATTCATTGATTTTTGCCATTGAAAAACTTCCAGAAATGATTGAAGCTACTGACTGAATGAAAGGAGCTGGCATCTCACTCTCTTTGAATCTTCTTTATCATGCTAAGAGGAGCAGGAAAAAGCAAAAAATTTCAGAATTGCACCTTGCAATGCGGAGAAATTACTGTTTGTGCATTTACAATATTCATTGATTTTTGCCATTGAAAAACGTCCAGAAATGATTGAAGCTACTGACTGAATGAAAGGAGCTGGCATCTCACTCTCTTTGAATCTTCTTTATCATGCTAAGAGGAGCAGGAAAAAGCAAAAAATTTCAGAATTGCACCTTGCAATGCGGAGAAATTACTGTTTGTGCATTTACAATATTCATTGATTTTTGCCATTGAAAAACGTCCAGAAATGATTGAAGCTACTGACTGAATGAAAGGAGCTGGCATCTCACTCTCTTTGAATCTTCTTTATCATGCTAAGAGGAGCAGGAAAAAGCAAAAAATTTCAGAATTGCACCTTGCAATGCGGAGAAATTACTGTTTGTGCATTTACAATATTCATTGATTTTTGCCATTGAAAAACATCATGTTATTCATATACCAGAAATGTTTGAAGCTACTGACTGAATGAAAGGAGCTGGCATCTCACTCTCTTTGAATCTTCTTTATCATGCTATGAGGAGCAGGAAAAAGCAAAAAATTTCAGAATTGCACATTGCAATGCGGAGAAATTACTGTTTGTGCATTTACAATATTCATTGATTTTTGCCATTGAAAAACGTCCAGAAATGATTGAAGCTACTGACTGAATGAAAGGAGCTGGCATCTCACTCTCTTTGAATCTTCTTTATCATGCTAAGAGGAGCAGGAAAAAGCAAAAAATTTCAGAATTGCACCTTGCAATGTGGAGATATTACTGTTTGTGCATTTACAATATTCATTGATTTTTGCCATTGAAAAACATGTTTTTCATATACCAGAAATGTTTGAAGCTACTGACTGAATGAAAGGAGCTGGCATCTCTCTCTCTTTGAATCTTCTTTATCATGCTAGGATTAGCAGGAAAAAGCAAAAAATTTCAGAATTGCACCTTACAATGTGGAGATATTACTGTTTGTGCATTTACAATATTCATTGATTTTTGCCATTGAAAAACATGTTTTTGATATACCAGAAATGTTTGAAGCTACTGACTGAATGAAAGGAGCTGGCATCTCACTCTCTTTGAATCTTCTTTATCATGCTAGGATTAGCAGGAAAAAGCAAAAAATTTCAGAATTGCACCTTGCACTGCGGAGAAATTACTGTTTGTGCATTTACAATATTCATTGATTTTTGCCATTGAAAAACATCATGTTATTCATATACCAGAAATGTTTGAAGCTACTGACTGAATGAAAGGAGCTGGCATCTCACTCTCTTTGAATCTTCTTTATCATGCTATGAGGAGCAGGAAAAAGCAAAAAATTTCAGAATTGCACATTGCAATGCGGAGAAATTACTGTTTGTGCATTTACAATATTCATTGATTTTTGCCATTGAAAAACGTCCAGAAATGATTGAAGCTACTGACTGAATGAAAGGAGCTGGCATCTCACTCTCTTTGAATCTTCTTTATCATGCTAAGAGGAGCAGGAAAAAGCAAAAAATTTCAGAATTGCACCTTGCAATGCGGAGAAATTACTGTTTGTGCATTTACAATATTCATTGATTTTTGCCATTGAAAAACATCATGTTATTCATAAACCAGAAATGATTGAAGCTACTGACTGAATGAAAGGAGCTGGCATCTCACTCTCTTTGAATCTTCTTTATCATGCTAAGAGGAGCAGGAAAAAGCAAAAAATTTCAGAATTGCACCTTGCAATGCGGAGAAATTACTGTTTGTGCATTTACAATATTCATTGATTTTTGCCATTGAAAAACGTCCAGAAATGATTGAAGCTACTGACTGAATGAAAGGAGCTGGCATCTCACTCTCTTTGAATCTTCTTTATCATGCTAAGAGGAGCAGGAAAAAGCAAAAAATTTCAGAATTGCACCTTGCAATGCGGAGAAATTACTGTTTGTGCATTTACAATATTCATTGATTTTTGCCATTGAAAAACATCATGTTATTCATATACCAGAAATGTTTGAAGCTACTGACTGAATGAAAGGAGCTGGCATCTCACTCTCTTTGAATCTTCTTTATCATGCTAGGATTAGCAGGAAAAAGCAAAAAATTTCAGAATTGCACCTTGCAATGTGGAGATATTACTGTTTGTGCATTTACAATATTCATTGATTTTTGCCATTGAAAAACATGTTTTTCATATACCAGAAATGTTTGAAGCTACTGACTGAATGAAAGGAGCTGGCATCTCACTCTCTTTGAATCTTCTTTATCATGCTAGGATTAGCAGGAAAAAGCAAAAAATTTCAGAATTGCACCTTGCAATGTGGAGATATTACTGTTTGTGCATTTACAATATTCATTGATTTTTGCCATTGAAAAACATGTTTTTCATATACCAGAAATGTTTGAAGCTACTGACTGAATGAAAGGAGCTGGCATCTCACTCTCTTTGAATATTCTTTATCATGCTAGGATTAGCAGGAAAAAGCAAAAAATTTCAGAATTGCACCTTGCAATGTGGAGATATTACTGTTTGTGCATTTACAATATTCATTGATTTTTGCCATTGAAAAACATGTTTTTCATATACCAGAAATGTTTGAAGCTACTGACTGAATGAAAGGAGCTGGCATCTCACTCTCTTTGAATCTTCTTTATCATGTTAGGATTAACAGGAAAAAGAAAAAAATTTCAGAATTGCACCTTGCAATGTGGAGATATTACTGTTTGTGCATTTACAATATTCATTGATTTTTGCCATTGAAAAACGTCCAAAAATGTTTGAAGCTACTGACTGAATGAAAGGAGCTGGCATCTCACTCTCTTTGAATCTTCTTTATCATGCTAGGATTAGCAGGAAAAAGCAAAAAATTTCAGAATTGCACCTTGCAATGTGGAGATATTACTGTTTGTGCATTTACAATATTCATTGATTTTTGCCATTGAAAAACATGTTTTTCATATACCAGAAATGTTTGAAGCTACTGACTGAATGAAAGGAGCTGGCATCTCACTCTCTTTGAATCTTCTTTATCATGCTAGGATTAGCAGGAAAAAGCAAAAAATTTCAGAATTGCACCTTGCAATGCGGAGAAATTACTGTTTGTGCATTTACAATATTCATTGATTTTTGCCATTGAAAAACGTCCAGAAATGATTGAAGCTACTGACTGAATGAAAGGAGCTGGCATCTCACTCTCTTTGAATCTTCTTTATCATGCTAAGAGGAGCAGGAAAAAGCAAAAAATTTCAGAATTGCACCTTGCAATGCGGAGAAATTACTGTTTGTGCATTTACAATATTCATTGATTTTTGCCATTGAAAAACGTCCAGAAATGATTGAAGCTACTGACTGAATGAAAGGAGCTGGCATCTCACTCTCTTTGAATCTTCTTTATCATGCTAAGAGGAGCAGGAAAAAGCAAAAAATTTCAGAATTGCACCTTGCAATGCGGAGAAATTACTGTTTGTGCATTTACAATATTCATTGATTTTTGCCATTGAAAAACGTCCAGAAATGATTGAAGCTACTGACTGAATGAAAGGAGCTGGCATCTCACTCTCTTTGAATCTTCTTTATCATGCTAAGAGGAGCAGGAAAAAGCAAAAAATTTCAGAATTGCACCTTGCAATGCGGAGAAATTACTGTTTGTGCATTTACAATATTCATTGATTTTTGCCATTGAAAAACATCATGTTATTCATATACCAGAAATGTTTGAAGCTACTGACTGAATGAAAGGAGCTGGCATCTCACTCTCTTTGAATCTTCTTTATCATGCTATGAGGAGCAGGAAAAAGCAAAAAATTTCAGAATTGCACATTGCAATGCGGAGAAATTACTGTTTGTGCATTTACAATATTCATTGATTTTTGCCATTGAAAAACGTCCAGAAATGATTGAAGCTACTGACTGAATGAAAGGAGCTGGCATCTCACTCTCTTTGAATCTTCTTTATCATGCTAAGAGGAGCAGGAAAAAGCAAAAAATTTCAGAATTGCACCTTGCAATGCGGAGAAATTACTGTTTGTGCATTTACAATATTCATTGATTTTTGCCATTGAAAAACATCATGTTATTCATAAACCAGAAATGATTGAAGCTACTGACTGAATGAAAGGAGCTGGCATCTCACTCTCTTTGAATCTTCTTTATCATGCTAAGAGGAGCAGGAAAAAGCAAAAAATTTCAGAATTGCACCTTGCAATGCGGAGAAATTACTGTTTGTGCATTTACAATATTCATTGATTTTTGCCATTGAAAAACGTCCAGAAATGATTGAAGCTACTGACTGAATGAAAGGAGCTGGCATCTCACTCTCTTTGAATCTTCTTTATCATGCTAAGAGGAGCAGGAAAAAGCAAAAAATTTCAGAATTGCACCTTGCAATGCGGAGAAATTACTGTTTGTGCATTTACAATATTCATTGATTTTTGCCATTGAAAAACATCATGTTATTCATATACCAGAAATGTTTGAAGCTACTGACTGAATGAAAGGAGCTGGCATCTCACTCTCTTTGAATCTTCTTTATCATGCTAGGATTAGCAGGAAAAAGCAAAAAATTTCAGAATTGCACCTTGCAATGTGGAGATATTACTGTTTGTGCATTTACAATATTCATTGATTTTTGCCATTGAAAAACATGTTTTTCATATACCAGAAATGTTTGAAGCTACTGACTGAATGAAAGGAGCTGGCATCTCACTCTCTTTGAATATTCTTTATCATGCTAGGATTAGCAGGAAAAAGCAAAAAATTTCAGAATTGCACCTTGCAATGTGGAGATATTACTGTTTGTGCATTTACAATATTCATTGATTTTTGCCATTGAAAAACATGTTTTTCATATACCAGAAATGTTTGAAGCTACTGACTGAATGAAAGGAGCTGGCATCTCACTCTCTTTGAATCTTCTTTATCATGTTAGGATTAACAGGAAAAAGAAAAAAATTTCAGAATTGCACCTTGCAATGTGGAGATATTACTGTTTGTGCATTTACAATATTCATTGATTTTTGCCATTGAAAAACGTCCAAAAATGTTTGAAGCTACTGACTGAATGAAAGGAGCTGGCATCTCACTCTCTTTGAATCTTCTTTATCATGCTAGGATTAGCAGGAAAAAGCAAAAAATTTCAGAATTGCACCTTGCAATGTGGAGATATTACTGTTTGTGCATTTACAATATTCATTGATTTTTGCCATTGAAAAACATGTTTTTCATATACCAGAAATGTTTGAAGCTACTGACTGAATGAAAGGAGCTGGCATCTCACTCTCTTTGAATCTTCTTTATCATGCTAGGATTAGCAGGAAAAAGCAAAAAATTTCAGAATTGCACCTTGCAATGCGGAGAAATTACTGTTTGTGCATTTACAATATTCATTGATTTTTGCCATTGAAAAACGTCCAGAAATGATTGAAGCTACTGACTGAATGAAAGGAGCTGGCATCTCACTCTCTTTGAATCTTCTTTATCATGCTAAGAGGAGCAGGAAAAAGCAAAAAATTTCAGAATTGCACCTTGCAATGCGGAGAAATTACTGTTTGTGCATTTACAATATTCATTGATTTTTTCCATTGAAAAACGTCCAGAAATGATTGAAGCTACTGACTGAATGAAAGGAGCTGGCATCTCACTCTCTTTGAATCTTCTTTATCATGCTAAGAGGAGCAGGAAAAAGCAAAAAATTTCAGAATTGCACCTTGCAATGCGGAGAAATTACTGTTTGTGCATTTACAATATTCATTGATTTTTGCCATTGAAAAACGTCCAGAAATGATTGAAGCTACTGACTGAATGAAAGGAGCTGGCATCTCACTCTCTTTGAATCTTCTTTATCATGCTAAGAGGAGCAGGAAAAAGCAAAAAATTTCAGAATTGCACCTTGCAATGCGGAGAAATTACTGTTTGTGCATTTACAATATTCATTGATTTTTGCCATTGAAAAACATCATGTTATTCATATACCAGAAATGTTTGAAGCTACTGACTGAATGAAAGGAGCTGGCATCTCACTCTCTTTGAATCTTCTTTATCATGCTAAGAGGAGCAGGAAAAAGCTAAAAATTTCAGAATTGCACCTTGCAATGCGGAGAAATTACTGTTTGTGCATTTACAATATTCATTGATTTTTGCCATTGAAAAACATCATGATATTCATATACCAGAAATGATTGAAGCTAATGACTGAATGAAAGGAGCTGACATCTCACTCTCTTTGAATCTTCTTTATCATGCTAAGAGGAGCAGGAAAAAGCAAAAAATTTCAGAATTGCACCTTGCAATGCGGAGAAATTACTGTTTGTGCATTTACAATATTCATTGATTTTTGCCATTGAAAAACGTCCAGAAATGATTGAAGCTACTGACTGAATGAAAGGAGCTGGCATCTCACTCTCTTTGAATCTTCTTTATCATGCTAAGAGGAGCAGGAAAAAGCAAAAAATTTCAGAATTGCACCTTGCAATGCGGAGAAATTACTGTTTGTGCATTTACAATATTCATTGATTTTTGCCATTGAAAAACATCATGTTATTCATAAACCAGAAATGATTGAAGCTACTGACTGAATGAAAGGAGCTGGCATCTCACTCTCTTTGAATCTTCTTTATGATGCTATGAGGAGCAGGAAAAAGCAAAAAATTTCAGAATTGCACCTTGCAATGCGGAGAAATTACTGTTTGTGCATTTACAATATTCATTGATTTTTGCCATTGAAAAACGTCCAGAAATGATTGAAGCTACTGACTGAATGAAAGGAGCTGGCATCTCACTCTCTTTGAATCTTCTTTATCATGCTAAGAGGAGCAGGAAAAAGCAAAAAATTTCAGAATTGCACCTTGCAATGCGGAGAAATTACTTTTTGTGCATTTACAATATTCATTGATTTTTGCCATTGAAAAACATCATGTTATTCATATACCAGAAATGTTTGAAGCTACTGACTGAATGAAAGGAGCTGGCATCTCACTCTCTTTGAATCTTCTTTATCATGCTAAGAGGAGCAGGAAAAAGCAAAAAATTTCAGAATTGCACCTTGCAATGCGGAGAAATTACTGTTTGTGCATTTACAATATTCATTGATTTTTGCCATTGAAAAACATCATGTTATTCATATACCAGAAATGTTTGAAGCTACTGACTGAATGAAAGGAGCTGGCATCTCACTCTCTTTGAATCTTCTTTATCATGCTAAGAGGAGCAGGAAAAAGCTAAAAATTTCAGAATTGCACCTTGCAATGCGGAGAAATTACTGTTTGTGCATTTACAATATTCATTGATTTTTGCCATTGAAAAACATCATGTTATTCATATACCAGAAATGATTGAAGCTAATGACTGAATGAAAGGATCTGACATCTCACTCTCTTTGAATCTTCTTTATCATGCTAAGAGGAGCAGGAAAAAGCAAAAAATTTCAGAATTGCACCTTGCAATGCGGAGAAATTACTGTTTGTGCATTTACAATATTCATTGATTTTTGCCATTGAAAAACGTCCAGAAATGATTGAAGCTACTGACTGAATGAAAGGAGCTGGCATCTCACTCTCTTTGAATCTTCTTTATCATGCTAAGAGGAGCACGAAAAAGCAAAACATTTCAGAATTGCACCTTGCAATGCGGAGAAATTACTGTTTGTGCATTTACAATATTCATTGATTTTTGCCATTGAAAAACATCATGTTATTCATAAACCAGAAATGATTGAAGCTACTGACTGAATGAAAGGAGCTGGCATCTCACTCTCTTTGAATCTTCTTTATCATGCTAAGAGGAGCAGGAAAAAGCAAAAAATTTCAGAATTGCACCTTGCAATGCGGAGAAATTACTGTTTGTGCATTTACAATATTCATTGATTTTTGCCATTGAAAAACGTCCAGAAATGATTGAAGCTACCGACTGAATGAAAGGAGCTGGCATCTCACTCTCTTTGAATCTTCTTTATCATGCTAAGAGGAGCAGGAAAAAGCAAAAAATTTCAGAATTGCACCTTGCAATGCGGAGAAATTACTGTTTGTGCATTTACAATATTCATTGATTTTTGCCATTGAAAAACATCATGTTATTCATATACCAGAAATGATTGAAGCTAATGACTGAATGAAAGGAGCTGACATCTCACTCTCTTTGAATCTTCTTTATCATGCTAAGAGGAGCAGGAAAAAGCAAAAAATTTCAGAATTGCACCTTGCAATGCGGAGAAATTACTGTTTGTGCATTTACAATATTCATTGATTTTTGCCATTGAAAAACGTCCAGAAATGATTGAAGCTACTGACTGAATGAAAGGAGCTGGCATCTCACTCTCTTTGAATCTTCTTTATCATGCTAAGAGGAGCAGTAAAAAGCAAAAAATTTCAGAATTGCACCTTGCAATGCGGAGAAATTACTGTTTGTGCATTTACAATATTCATTGATTTTTGCCATTGAAAAACATCATGTTATTCATATACCAGAAATGTTTGAAGCTACTGACTGAATGAAAGGAGCTGGCATCTCACTCTCTTTGAATCTTCTTTATCATGCTATGAGGAGCAGGAAAAAGCAAAAAATTTCAGAATTGCACATTGCAATGCGGAGAAATTACTGTTTGTGCATTTACAATATTCATTGATTTTTGCTATTGAAAAACGTCCAGAAATGTTTGAAGCTACTGACTGAATGAAAGGAGCTGGCATCTCACTCTCTTTGAATCTTCTTTATCATGCTAAGAGGAGCCGGAAAAAGCAAAAAATTTCAGAATTGCACCTTGCAATGCGGAGAAATTACTGTTTGTACATTTACAATATTCATTGATTTTTGCCATTGAAAAACGTCCAGAAATGATTGAAGCTACTGACTGAATGAAAGGAGCTGGCATCTCACTCTCTTTGAATCTTCTTTATCATGCTAAGAGGAGCAGGAAAAAGCAAAAAATTTCAGAATTGCACCTTGCAATGCGGAGAAATTACTGTTTGTGCATTTACAATATTCATTGATTTTTGCCATTGAAAAACGTCCAGAAATGATTGAAGCTACTGACTGAATGAAAGGAGCTGGCATCTCACTCTCTTTGAATCTTCTTTATCATGCTAAAGAGGAGCAGGAAAAAGCAAAAAATTTCAGAATTGCACCTTGCAATGCGGAGAAATTACTGTTTGTGCATTTACAATATTCATTGATTTTTGCCATTGAAAAACATCATGTTATTCATATACCAGAAATGTTTGAAGCTACTGACTGAATGAAAGGAGCTGGCATCTCACTCTCTTTGAATCTTCTTTATCATGCTAAGAGGAGCAGGAAAAAGCAAAAAATTTCAGAATTGCACCTTGCAATGTGGAGATATTACTGTTTGTGCATTTACAATATTCATTGATTTTTGCCATTGAAAAACGTCCAGAAATGATTGAAGCTACTGACTGAATGAAAGGAGCTGGCATCTCACTCTCTTTGAATCTTCTTTATCATGCTAGGATTAACAGGAAAAAGCAAAAAATTTCAGAATTGCACCTTGCAATGTGGAGATATTACTGTTTGTGCATTTACAATATTCATTGATTTTTGCCATTGAAAAATGTCCAGAAATGTTTGAAGCTACTGACTGAATGAAAGGAGCTGGCATCTCACTCTTTGAATCTTCTTTATCATGCTAGGATTAGCAGGAAAAAGCAAAAAATTTCAGAATTGCACCTTGCAATGTGGAGATATTACTGTTTGTGCATTTACAATATTCATTGATTTTTGCCATTGAAAAACATCATGTTATTCATAAACCAGAAATGATTGAAGCTACTGACTGAATGAAAGGAGCTGGCATCTCACTCTCTTTGAATCTTCTTTATCATGCTAAGAGGAGCAGGAAAAAGCAAAAAATTTCAGAATTGCACCTTGCAATGCGGAGAAATTACTGTTTGTGCATTTACAATATTCATTGATTTTTGCCATTGAAAAACGTCCAGAAATGATTGAAGCTACTGACTGAATGAAAGGAGCTGGCATCTCACTCTCTTTGAATCTTCTTTATCATGCTAAGAGGAGCAGGAAAAAGCAAAAAATTTCAGAATTGCACCTTGCAATGCGGAGAAATTACTGTTTGTGCATTTACAATATTCATTGATTTTTGCCATTGAAAAACATCATGTTATTCATATACCAGAAATGTTTGAAGCTACTGACTGAATGAAAGGAGCTGGCATCTCACTCTCTTTGAATCTTCTTTATCATGCTAAGAGGAGCAGGAAAAAGCAAAAAATTTCAGAATTGCACCTTGCAATGCGGAGAAATTACTGTTTGTGCATTTACAATATTCATTGATTTTTGCCATTGAAAAACATCATGTTATTCATATACCAGAAATGTTTGAAGCTACTGACTGAATGAAAGGAGCTGGCATCTCACTCTCTTTGAATCTTCTTTATCATGCTAAGAGGAGCAGGAAAAAGCTAAAAATTTCAGAATTGCACCTTGCAATGCGGAGAAATTACTGTTTGTGCATTTACAATATTCATTGATTTTTGCCATTGAAAAACATCATGGTATTCATATACCAGAAATGATTGAAGCTAATGACTGAATGAAAGGAGCTGACATCTCACTCTCTTTGAATCTTCTTTATCATGCTAAGAGGAGCAGGAAAAAGCAAAAAATTTCAGAATTGCACCTTGCAATGCGGAGAAATTACTGTTTGTGCATTTACAATATTCATTGATTTTTGCCATTGAAAAACGTCCAGAAATGATTGAAGCTACTGACTGAATGAAAGGAGCTGGCATCTCACTCTCTTTGAATCTTCTTTATCATGCTAAGAGGAGCAGGAAAAAGCAAAAAATTTCAGAATTGCACCTTGCAATGCGGAGAAATTACTGTTTGTGCATTTACAATATTCATTGATTTTTGCCATTGAAAAACATCATGTTATTCATAAACCAGAAATGATTGAAGCTACTGACTGAATGAAAGGAGCTGGCATCTCACTCTCTTTGAATCTTCTTTATCATGCTAAGAGGAGCAGGAAAAAGCAAAAAATTTCAGAATTGCACCTTGCAATGCGGAGAAATTACTGTTTGTGCATTTACAATATTCATTGATTTTTGCCATTGAAAAACGTCCAGAAATGATTGAAGCTACTGACTGAATGAAAGGAGCTGGCATCTCACTCTCTTTGAATCTTCTTTATCATGCTAAGAGGAGCAGTAAAAAGCAAAAAATTTCAGAATTGCACCTTGCAATGCGGAGAAATTACTGTTTGTGCATTTACAATATTCATTGATTTTTGCCATTGAAAAACATCATGTTATTCATATACCAGAAATGTTTGAAGCTACTGACTGAATGAAAGGAGCTGGCATCTCACTCTCTTTGAATCTTCTTTATCATGCTATGAGGAGCAGGAAAAAGCAAAAAATTTCAGAATTGCACATTGCAATGCGGAGAAATTACTGTTTGTGCATTTACAATATTCATTGATTTTTGCTATTGAAAAACGTCCAGAAATGTTTGAAGCTACTGACTGAATGAAAGGAGCTGGCATCTCACTCTCTTTGAATCTTCTTTATCATGCTAAGAGGAGCCGGAAAAAGCAAAAAATTTCAGAATTGCACCTTGCAATGCGGAGAAATTACTGTTTGTGCATTTACAATATTCATTGATTTTTGCCATTGAAAAACGTCCAGAAATGATTGAAGCTACTGACTGAATGAAAGGAGCTGGCATCTCACTCTCTTTGAATCTTCTTTATCATGCTAAGAGGAGCAGGAAAAAGCAAAAAATTTCAGAATTGCACCTTGCAATGCGGAGAAATTACTGTTTGTGCATTTACAATATTCATTGATTTTTGCCATTGAAAAACGTCCAGAAATGATTGAAGCTACTGACTGAATGAAAGGAGCTGGCATCTCACTCTCTTTGAATCTTCTTTATCATGCTAAAGAGGAGCAGGAAAAAGCAAAAAATTTCAGAATTGCACCTTGCAATGCGGAGAAATTACTGTTTGTGCATTTACAATATTCATTGATTTTTGCCATTGAAAAACATCATGTTATTCATATACCAGAAATGTTTGAAGCTACTGACTGAATGAAAGGAGCTGGCATCTCACTCTCTTTGAATCTTCTTTATCATGCTAAGAGGAGCAGGAAAAAGCAAAAAATTTCAGAATTGCACCTTGCAATGTGGAGATATTACTGTTTGTGCATTTACAATATTCATTGATTTTTGCCATTGAAAAACGTCCAGAAATGATTGAAGCTACTGACTGAATGAAAGGAGCTGGCATCTCACTCTCTTTGAATCTTCTTTATCATGCTAGGATTAACAGGAAAAAGCAAAAAATTTCAGAATTGCACCTTGCAATGTGGAGATATTACTGTTTGTGCATTTACAATATTCATTGATTTTTGCCATTGAAAAATGTCCAGAAATGTTTGAAGCTACTGACTGAATGAAAGGAGCTGGCATCTCACTCTTTGAATCTTCTTTATCATGCTAGGATTAGCAGGAAAAAGCAAAAAATTTCAGAATTGCACCTTGCAATGTGGAGATATTACTGTTTGTGCATTTACAATATTCATTGATTTTTGCCATTGAAAAACATCATGTTATTCATAAACCAGAAATGATTGAAGCTACTGACTGAATGAAAGGAGCTGGCATCTCACTCTCTTTGAATCTTCTTTATCATGCTAAGAGGAGCAGGAAAAAGCAAAAAATTTCAGAATTGCACCTTGCAATGCGGAGAAATTACTGTTTGTATATTTACAATATTCATTGATTTTTGCCATTGAAAAACGTCCAGAAATGATTGAAGCTACTGACTGAATGAAAGGAGCTGGCATCTCACTCTCTTTGAATCTTCTTTATCATGCTAAGAGGAGCAGGAAAAAGCAAAAAATTTCAGAATTGCACCTTGCAATGCGGAGAAATTACTGTTTGTGCATTTACAATATTCATTGATTTTTGCCATTGAAAAACATCATGTTATTCATATACCAGAAATGTTTGAAGCTACTGACTGAATGAAAGGAGCTGGCATCTCACTCTCTTTGAATCTTCTTTATCATGCTAAGAGGAGCAGGAAAAAGCAAAAAATTTCAGAATTGCACCTTGCAATGCGGAGAAATTACTGTTTGTGCATTTACAATATTCATTGATTTTTGCCATTGAAAAACATCATGTTATTCATATACCAGAAATGTTTGAAGCTACTGACTGAATGAAAGGAGCTGGCATCTCACTCTCTTTGAATCTTCTTTATCATGCTAAGAGGAGCAGGAAAAAGCTAAAAATTTCAGAATTGCACCTTGCAATGCGGAGAAATTACTGTTTGTGCATTTACAATATTCATTGATTTTTGCCATTGAAAAACATCATGTTATTCATATACCAGAAATGATTGAAGCTAATGACTGAATGAAAGGAGCTGACATCTCACTCTCTTTGAATCTTCTTTATCATGCTAAGAGTAGCAGGAAAAAGCAAAAAATTTCAGAATTGCACCTTGCAATGCGGAGAAATTACTGTTTGTGCATTTACAATATTCATTGATTTTTGCCATTGAAAAACGTCCAGAAATGATTGAAGCTACTGACTGAATGAAAGGAGCTGGCATCTCACTCTCTTTGAATCTTCTTTATCATGCTAAGAGGAGCAGGAAAAAGCAAAAAATTTCAGAATTGCACCTTGCAATGCGGAGAAATTACTGTTTGTGCATTTACAATATTCATTGATTTTTGCCATTGAAAAACATCATGTTATTCATAAACCAGAAATGATTGAAGCTACTGACTGAATGAAAGGAGCTGGCATCTCACTCTCTTTGAATCTTCTTTATCATGCTAAGAGGAGCAGGAAAAAGCAAAAAATTTCAGAATTGCACCTTGCAATGCGGAGAAATTACTGTTTGTGCATTTACAATATTCATTGATTTTTGCCATTGAAAAACGTCCAGAAATTATTGAAGCTACTGACTGAATGAAAGGAGCTGGCATCTCACTCTCTTTGAATCTTCTTTATCATGCTAAGAGGAGCAGGAAAAAGCAAAAAATTTCAGAATTGCACCTTGCAATGCGGAGAAATTACTGTTTGTGCATTTACAATATTCATTGATTTTTGCCATTGAAAAACGTCCAGAAATGATTGAAGCTACTGACTGAATGAAAGGAGCTGGCATCTCACTCTCTTTGAATCTTCTTTATCATGCTAAGAGGAGCAGGAAAAAGCAAAAAATTTCAGAATTGCACCTTGCAATGCGGAGAAATTACTGTTTGTGCATTTACAATATTCATTGATTTTTGCCATTGAAAAACATCATGTTATTCATATACCAGAAATGTTTGAAGCTACTGACTGAATGAAAGGAGCTGGCATCTCACTCTCTTTGAATCTTCTTTATCATGCTAAGAGGAGCAGGAAAAAGGAAAAAATTTCAGAATTGCACCTTGCAATGTGGAGATATTACTGTTTGTGCATTTACAATATTCATTGATTTTTGCCATTGAAAAACGTCCAGAAATGATTGAAGCTACTGACTGAATGAAAGGAGCTGGCATCTCACTCTCTTTGAATCTTCTTTATCATGCTAGGATTAACAGGAAAAAGCAAAAAATTTCAGAATTGCACCTTGCAATGTGGAGATATTACTGTTTGTGCATTTACAATATTTATTGATTTTTGCCATTGAAAAACGTCCAGAAATGTTTGAAGCTACTGACTGAATGAAAGGAGCTGGCATCTCACTCTTTGAATCTTCTTTATCATGCTAGGATTAGCAGGAAAAAGCAAAAAATTTCAGAATTGCACCTTGCAATGTGGAGATATTACTGTTTGTGCATTTACAATATTCATTGATTTTTGCCATTGAAAAACATGTTTTTCATATACCAGAAATGTTTGAAGCTACTGACTGAATGAAAGGAGCTGGCATCTCACTCTCTTTGAATCTTCTTTATCATGCTAGGATTAGCAGGAAAAAGCAAAAAATTTCAGAATTGCACCTTGCAATGTGGAGATATTACTATTTGTGCATTTACAATATTCATTGATTTTTGCCATTGAAAAACATGTTTTTCATATACCAGAAATGTTTGAAGCTACAGACTGAATGAAAGGAGCTGGCATCTCACTCTCTTTGAATCTTCTTTATCATGCTAGGATTAGCAGGAAAAAGCAAAAAATTTCAGAATTGCACCTTGCAATGTGGAGATATTACTGTTTGTGCATTTACAATATTCATTGATTTTTGCCATTGAAAAACATGTTTTTCATTTACCAGAAATGTTTGAAGCTACTGACTGAATGAAAGGAGCTGGCATCTCTCTCTCTTTGAATCTTCTTTATCATGCTAGGATTAGCAGGAAAAAGCAAAAAATTTCAGAATTGCACCTTGCAATGTGGAGATATTACTGTTTGTGCATTTACAATATTCATTGATTTTTGCCATTGAAAAACATGTTTTTCATATACCAGAAATGTTTGAAGCTACTGACTGAATGAAAGGAGCTGGCATCTCACTCTCTTTGAATCTTCTTTATCATGCTAGGATTAGCAGGAAAAAGCAAAAAATTTCAGAATTGCACCTTGCAATGCGGAGAAATTACTGTTTGTGCATTTACAATATTCATTGATTTTTGCCATTGAAAAACATCATGTTATTCATATACCAGAAATGTTTGAAGCTACTGACTGAATGAAAGGAGCTGGCATCTCACTCTCTTTGAATCTTCTTTATCATGCTATGAGGAGCAGGAAAAAGCAAAAAATTTCAGAATTGCACATTGCAATGCGGAGAAATTACTGTTTGTGCATTTACAATATTCATTGATTTTTGCCATTGAAAAACGTCCAGAAATGATTGAAGCTACTGACTGAATGAAAGGAGCTGGCATCTCACTCTCTTTGAATCTTCTTTATCATGCTAAGAGGAGCAGGAAAAAGCAAAAAATTTCAGAATTGCACCTTGCAATGCGGAGAAATTACTGTTTGTGCATTTACAATATTCATTGATTTTTGCCATTGAAAAACATCATGTTATTCATAAACCAGAAATGATTGAAGCTACTGACTGAATGAAAGGAGCTGGCATCTCACTCTCTTTGAATCTTCTTTATCATGCTAAGAGGAGCAGGAAAAAGCAAAAAATTTCAGAATTGCACCTTGCAATGCGGAGAAATTACTGTTTGTGCATTTACAATATTCATTGATTTTTGCCATTGAAAAACGTCCAGAAATGATTGAAGCTACTGACTGAATGAAAGGAGCTGGCATCTCACTCTCTTTGAATCTTCTTTATCATGCTAAGAGGAGCAGGAAAAAGCAAAAAACTTCAGAATTGCACCTTGCAATGCGGAGAAATTACTGTTTGTGCATTTACAATATTCATTGATTTTTGCCATTGAAAAACATCATGTTATTCATATACCAGAAATGTTTGAAGCTACTGACTGAATGAAAGGAGCTGGCATCTCACTCTCTTTGAATCTTCTTTATCATGCTAGGATTAGCAGGAAAAAGCAAAAAATTTCAGAATTGCACCTTGCAATGTGGAGATATTACTGTTTGTGCATTTACAATATTCATTGATTTTTGCCATTGAAAAACGTCCAGAAATGTTTGAAGCTACTGACTGAATGAAAGGAGCTGGCATCTCACTCTTTGAATCTTCTTTATCATGCTAGGATTAGCAGGAAAAAGCAAAAAATTTCAGAATTGCACCTTGCAATGTGGAGATATTACTGTTTGTGCATTTACAATATTCATTGATTTTTGCCATTGAAAAACATGTTTTTCATATACCAGAAATGTTTGAAGCTACTGACTGAATGAAAGGAGCTGGCATCTCACTCTCTTTGAATATTCTTTATCATGCTAGGATTAGCAGGAAAAAGCAAAAAATTTCAGAATTGCACCTTGCAATGTGGAGATATTACTGTTTGTGCATTTACAATATTCATTGATTTTTGCCATTGAAAAACATGTTTTTCATATACCAGAAATGTTTGAAGCTACTGACTGAATGAAAGGAGCTGGCATCTCACTCTCTTTGAATCTTCTTTATCATGTTAGGATTAACAGGAAAAAGAAAAAAATTTCAGAATTGCACCTTGCAATGTGGAGATATTACTGTTTGTGCATTTACAATATTCATTGATTTTTGCCATTGAAAAACGTCCAAAAATGTTTGAAGCTACTGACTGAATGAAAGGAGCTGGCATCTCACTCTCTTTGAATCTTCTTTATCATGCTAGGATTAGCAGGAAAAAGCAAAAAATTTCAGAATTGCACCTTGCAATGTGGAGATATTACTGTTTGTGCATTTACAATATTCATTGATTTTTGCCATTGAAAAACATGTTTTTCATATACCATAAATGTTTGAAGCTACTGACTGAATGAAAGGAGCTGGCATCTCACTCTCTTTGAATCTTCTTTATCATGCTAGGATTAGCAGGAAAAAGCAAAAAATTTCAGAATTGCACCTTGCAATGTGGAGATATTACTGTTTGTGCATTTACAATATTCATTGATTTTTGCCATTGAAAAACATGTTTTTCATATACCAGAAATGTTTGAAGCTACTGACTGAATGAAAGGAGCTGGCATCTCACTCTCTTTGAATCTTCTTTATCATGCTAGGATTAGCAGGAAAAAGCAAAAAATTTCAGAATTGCACCTTGCAATGTGGAGATATTACTGTTTGTGCATTTACAATATTCATTGATTTTTGCCATTGAAAAACATGTTTTTCATATACCAGAAATGTTTGAAGCTACTGACTGAATGAAAGGAGCTGGCATCTCACTCTCTTTGAATCTTCTTTATCATGCTAGGATTAGCAGGAAAAAGCAAAACATTTCAGAATTGCACCTTGCAATGTGGAGATATTACTGTTTGTGCATTTACAATATTCATTGATTTTTGCCATTGAAAAACATGTTTTTCATATACCAGAAATATTTGAAGCTACTGACTGAATGAAAGGAGCTGGCATCTCACTCTCTTTGAATTTTCTTTATCATGCTAGGATTAGCAGGAAAAAGGAAAAAATTTCAGAATTGCACCTTGCAATGTGGAGATATTACTGTTTGTGCATTTACAATATTCATTGATTTTTGCCTTTGAAAAATGTCCAAAAATGTTTGAAGCTACTGACTGAATGAAAGGAGCTGGCATCTCACTCTCTTTGAATCTTCTTTATCATGCTAGGATTAGCAGGAAAAAGCAAAAAATTTCAGAATTGCACCTTGCAATGTGGAGATATTACTGTTTGTGCATTTACAATATTCATTGATTTTTGCCATTGAAAAACGTCCAGAAATGTTTGAAGCTACTGACTGAATGAAAGGAGCTGGCATCTCACTCTCTTTGAATCTTCTTTATCATGCTAGGATTAGCAGGAAAAAGCAAAAAATTTCAGAATTGCACCTTGCAATGTGGAGATATTACTGTTTGTGCATTTACAATATTCATTGATTTTTGCCATTGAAAAACATGTTTTTCATATACCATAAATGTTTGAAGCTACTGACTGAATGAAAGGAGCTGGCATCTCACTCTCTTTGAATCTTCTTTATCATGCTAGGATTAGCAGGAAAAAGCAAAAAATTTCAGAATTGCACCTTGCAATGTGGAGATATTACTGTTTGTGCATTTACAATATTCATTGATTTTTGCCATTGAAAAACATGTTTTTCATATACCAGAAATGTTTGAAGCTACTGACTGAATGAAAGGAGCTGGCATCTCACTCTCTTTGAATCTTCTTTATCATGCTAGGATTAGCAGGAAAAAGCAAAAAATTTCAGAATTGCACCTTGCAATGTGGAGATATTACTGTTTGTGCATTTACAATATTCATTGATTTTTGCCATTGAAAAACATGTTTTTCATATACCAGAAATGTTTGAAGCTACTGACTGAATGAAAGGAGCTGGCATCTCACTCTCTTTGAATCTTCTTTATCATGCTAGGATTAGCAGGAAAAAGCAAAACATTTCAGAATTGCACCTTGCAATGTGGAGATATTACTGTTTGTGCATTTACAATATTCATTGATTTTTGCCATTGAAAAACATGTTTTTCATATACCAGAAATATTTGAAGCTACTGACTGAATGAAAGGAGCTGGCATCTCACTCTCTTTGAATTTTCTTTATCATGCTAGGATTAGCAGGAAAAAGCAAAAAATTTCAGAATTGCACCTTGCAATGTGGAGATATTACTGTTTGTGCATTTACAATATTCATTGATTTTTGCCTTTGAAAAATGTCCAAAAATGTTTGAAGCTACTGACTGAATGAAAGGAGCTGGCATCTCACTCTCTTTGAATCTTCTTTATCATGCTAGGATTAGCAGGAAAAAGCAAAAAATTTCAGAATTGCACCTTGCAATGTGGAGATATTACTGTTTGTGCATTTACAATATTCATTGATTTTTGCCATTGAAAAACGTCCAGAAATGTTTGAAGCTACTGACTGAATGAAAGGAGCTGGCATCTCACTCTCTTTGAATCTTCTTTATCATGCTAGGATTAGCAGGAAAAAGCAAAAAATTTCAGAATTGCACCTTGCAATGTGGAGATATTACTGTTTGTGCATTTACAATATTCATTGATTTTTGCCATTGAAAAACATGTTTTTCATATACCAGAAATGTTTGAAGCTACTGACTGAATGAAAGGAGCTGGCATCTCACTCTCTTTGAATCTTCTTTATCATGCTAGGATTAACAGGAAAAAGCAAAAAATTTCAGAATTGCACCTTGCAATGTGGAGATATTACTGTTTGTGCATTTACAATATTCATTGATTTTTGCCATTGAAAAACGTCCAGAAATGTTTGAAGCTACTGACTGAATGAAAGGAGCTGGCATCTCACTCTCTTTGAATCTTCTTTATCATGCTAGGATTAGCAGGAAAAAGCAAAAAATTTCAGAATTGCACCTTGCAATGTGGAGATATTACTGTTTGTGCATTTACAATATTCATTGATTTTTGCCATTGAAAAACATCATGTTATTCATATACCAGAAATGTTTGAAGCTACTGACTGAATGAAAGGAGCTGGCATCTCACTCTCTTTGAATCTTCTTTATCATGCTAGGATTAGCAGGAAAAAGCAAAAAATTTCAGAATTGCACCTTGCAATGTGGAGATATTACTGTTTGTGCATTTACAATATTCATTGATTTTTGCCATTGAAAAACATGTTTTTCATATACCAGAAATGTTTGAAGCTACTGACTGAATGAAAGGAGCTGGCATCTCACTCTCTTTGAATCTTCTTTATCATGCTAGGATTAGCAGGAAAAAGCAAAAAATTTCAGAATTGCACCTTGCAATGTGGAGATATTACTGTTTGTGCATTTACAATATTCATTGATTTTTGCCATTGAAAAACATGTTTTTCATATACCAGAAATGTTTGAAGCTACTGACTGAATGAAAGGAGCTGGCATCTCACTCTCTTTGAATCTTCTTTATCATGCTAGGATTAGCATGAAAAAGCAAAAAATTTCAGAATTGCACCTTGCAATGTGGAGATATTACTGTTTGTGCATTTACAATATTCATTGATTTTTGCCATTGAAAAACATCATGTTATTCATATACCAGAAATGTTTGAAGCTACTGACTGAATGAAAGGAGCTGGCATCTCACTCTCTTTGAATCTTCTTTATCATGCTAGGATTAGCAGGAAAAAGCAAAAAATTTCAAAATTGCACCTTGCAATGTGGAGATATTACTGTTTGTGTATTTACAATATTCATTGATTTTTGCCTTTGAAAAACATGTTTTTCATATATCAGAAATGTTTGAAGCTACTGTCTGAATGAAAGGAGCTGGCATCTCACTCTCTTTGAATCTTCTTTATCATGCTAGGATTAACAGGAAAAAGCAAAAAATTTCAGAATTGCACCTTGCGATGTGGAGATATTACTGTTTGTGCATTTACAATATTCATTGATTTTTGCCATTGAAAAACGTCCAGAAATATTTGAAGCTACTGACTGAATGAAAGGAGCTGGCATCTCACTCTTTGAATCTTCTTTATCATGCTAGGATTAGCAGGAAAAAGCAAAAAATTTCAGAATTGCACCTTGCAATCTGGAGATATTACTGTTTTTGCATTTACAATATTCATTGATTTTTGCCATTGAAAAACATGTTTTTCATATACCAGAAATGTTTGAAGCTACTGACTTAATGAAAGGAGCTGGCATCTCACTCTCTTTGAATCTTCTTTATCATGCTAGGATTAGCAGGAAAAAGCAAAAAATTTCAGAATTGCACCTTGCAATGTGGAGATATTACTGTTTTTGCATTTAGAATATTCATTGATTTTTGCCATTGAAAAACATGTTTTTCATATACCAGAAATGTTTGAAGCTACTGACTGAATGAAAGGAGCTGGCATCTCACTCTCTTTGAATCTTCTTTATCATGCTAGGATTAGCAGGAAAAAGCAAAAAATTTCAGAATTACACCTTGCAATGTGGAGATATTACTGTTTGTGCATTTACAATATTCATTGATTTTTGCCATTGAAAAACATGTTTTTCATATACCAGAAATGTTTGAAGCTACTGACTGAATGAAAGGAGCTGGCATCTCACTCTCTTTGAATCTTCTTTATCATGCTAGGATTAGCAGGAAAAAGCAAAAAATTTCAGAATTGCACCTTGCAATGTGGAGATATTACTGTTTGTGCATTTACAATATTCATTGATTTTTGCCTTTGAAAAATGTCCAAAAATGTTTGAAGCTACTGACTGAATGAAAGGAGCTGGCATCTCACTCTCTTTGAATCTTCTTTATCATGCTAGGATTAGCAGGAAAAAGCAAAAAATTTCAGAATTGCACCTAGCAATGTGGAGATATTACTGTTTGTGCATTTACAATATTCATTGATTTTTGCCATTGAAAAACGTCCAGAAATGTTTGAAGCTACTGACTGAATGAAAGGAGCTGGCATCTCACTCTCTTTGAATCTTCTTTATCATGCTAGGATTAGCAGGAAAAAGCAAAAAATTTCAGAATTGCACCTTGCAATGTGGAGATATTACTGTTTGTGCATTTACAATATTCATTGATTTTTGCCATTGAAAAACATGTTTTTCATATACCAGAAATGTTTGAAGCTACTGACTGAATGAAAGGAGCTGGCATCTCACTCTCTTTGAATCTTCTTTATCATGCTAGGATTAACAGGAAAAAGCAAAAAATTTCAGAATTGCACCTTGCAATGTGGAGATATTACTGTTTGTGCATTTACAATATTCATTGATTTTTGCCATTGAAAAACGTCCAGAAATGTTTGAAGCTACTGACTGAATGAAAGGAGCTGGCATCTCACTCTCTTTGAATCTTCTTTATCATGCTAGGATTAACAGGAAAAAGCAAAAAATTTCAGAATTGCACCTTGCAATGTGGAGATATTACTGTTTGTGCATTTACAATATTCATTGATTTTTGCCATTGAAAAACGTCCAGAAATGTTTGAAGCTACTGACTGAATGAAAGGAGCTGGCATCTCACTCTCTTTGAATCTTCTTTATCATGCTAGGATTAGCAGGAAAAAGCAAAAAATTTCAGAATTGCACCTTGCAATGTGGAGATATTACTGTTTGTGCATTTACAATATTCATTGATTTTTGCCATTGAAAAACATCATGTTATTCATATACCAGAAATGTTTGAAGCTACTGACTGAATGAAAGGAGCTGGCATCTCACTCTCTTTGAATCTTCTTTATCATGCTAGGATTAGCAGGAAAAAGCAAAAAATTTCAGAATTGCACCTTGCAATGTGGAGATATTACTGTTTGTGCATTTACAATATTCATTGATTTTTGCCATTGAAAAACATGTTTTTCATATACCAGAAATGTTTGAAGCTACTGACTGAATGAAAGGAGCTGGCATCTCACTCTCTTTGAATCTTCTTTATCATGCTAGGATTAGCAGGAAAAAGCAAAAAATTTCAGAATTGCACCTTGCAATGTGGAGATATTACTGTTTGTGCATTTACAATATTCATTGATTTTTGCCATTGAAAAACATGTTTTTCATATACCAGAAATGTTTGAAGCTACTGACTGAATGAAAGGAGCTGGCATCTCACTCTCTTTGAATCTTCTTTATCATGCTAGGATTAGCATGAAAAAGCAAAAAATTTCAGAATTGCACCTTGCAATGTGGAGATATTACTGTTTGTGCATTTACAATATTCATTGATTTTTGCCATTGAAAAACATCATGTTATTCATATACCAGAAATGTTTGAAGCTACTGACTGAATGAAAGGAGCTGGCATCTCACTCTCTTTGAATCTTCTTTATCATGCTAGGATTAGCAGGAAAAAGCAAAAAATTTCAAAATTGCACCTTGCAATGCGGAGAAATTACTGTTTGTGCATTTACAATATTCATTGATTTTTGCCATTGAAAAACATCATGTTATTCATATACCAGAAATGTTTGAAGCTACTGACTGAATGAAAGGAGCTGGCATCTCACTCTCTTTGAATCTTCTTTATCATGCTAGGATTAGCAGGAAAAAGCAAAAAATTTCAGAATTGCACCTTGCAATGTGGAGATATTACTGTTTGTGCATTTACAATATTCACTGATTTTTGCCATTGAAAAACGTCCAGAAATGTTTGAAGCTACTGACTGAATGAAAGGAGCTGGCATCTCACTCTTTGAATCTTCTTTATCATGCTAGGATTAGCAGGAAAAAGCAAAAAATTTCAGAATTGCACCTTGCAATGTGGAGATATTACTGTTTGTGCATTTACAATATTCATTGATTTTTGCCATTGAAAAACATGTTTTTCATATACCAGAAATGTTTGAAGCTACTGACTGAATGAAAGGAGCTGGCATCTCACTCTCTTTGAATATTCTTTATCATGCTAGGATTAGCAGGAAAAAGCAAAAAATTTCAGAATTGCACCTTGCAATGTGGAGATATTACTGTTTGTGCATTTACAATATTCATTGATTTTTGCCATTGAAAAACATGTTTTTCATATACCAGAAATGTTTGAAGCTACTGACTGAATGAAAGGAGCTGGCATCTCACTCTCTTTGAATCTTCTTTATCATGTTAGGATTAACAGGAAAAAGAAAAAAATTTCAGAATTGCACCTTGCAATGTGGAGATATTACTGTTTGTGCATTTACAATATTCATTGATTTTTGCCATTGAAAAACGTCCAAAAATGTTTGAAGCTACTGACTGAATGAAAGGAGCTGGCATCTCACTCTCTTTGAATCTTCTTTATCATGCTAGGATTAGCAGGAAAAAGCAAAAAATTTCAGAATTGCACCTTGCAATGTGGAGATATTACTGTTTGTGCATTTACAATATTCATTGATTTTTGCCATTGAAAAACATGTTTTTCATATACCATAAATGTTTGAAGCTACTGACTGAATGAAAGGAGCTGGCATCTCACTCTCTTTGAATCTTCTTTATCATGCTAGGATTAGCAGGAAAAAGCAAAAAATTTCAGAATTGCACCTTGCAATGTGGAGATATTACTGTTTGTGCATTTACAATATTCATTGATTTTTGCCATTGAAAAACATGTTTTTCATATACCAGAAATGTTTGAAGCTACTGACTGAATGAAAGGAGCTGGCATCTCACTCTCTTTGAATCTTCTTTATCATGCTAGGATTAGCAGGAAAAAGCAAAAAATTTCAGAATTGCACCTTGCAATGTGGAGATATTACTGTTTGTGCATTTACAATATTCATTGATTTTTGCCATTGAAAAACATGTTTTTCATATACCAGAAATGTTTGAAGCTACTGACTGAATGAAAGGAGCTGGCATCTCACTCTCTTTGAATCTTCTTTATCATGCTAGGATTAGCATGAAAAAGCAAAAAATTTCAGAATTGCACCTTGCAATGTGGAGATATTACTGTTTGTGCATTTACAATATTCATTGATTTTTGCCATTGAAAAACATCATGTTATTCATATACCAGAAATGTTTGAAGCTACTGACTGAATGAAAGGAGCTGGCATCTCACTCTCTTTGAATCTTCTTTATCATGCTAGGATTAGCAGGAAAAAGCAAAAAATTTCAAAATTGCACCTTGCAATGTGGAGATATTACTGTTTGTGTATTTACAATATTCATTGATTTTTGCCTTTGAAAAACATGTTTTTCATATATCAGAAATGTTTGAAGCTACTGACTGAATGAAAGGAGCTGGCATCTCACTCTCTTTGAATCTTCTTTATCATGCTAGGATTAACAGGAAAAAGCAAAAAATTTCAGAATTGCACCTTGCAATGTGGAGATATTACTGTTTGTGCATTTACAATATTCATTGATTTTTGCCATTGAAAAACGTCCAGAAATATTTGAAGCTACTGACTGAATGAAAGGAGCTGGCATCTCACTCTTTGAATCTTCTTTATCATGCTAGGATTAGCAGGAAAAAGCAAAAAATTTCAGAATTGCACCTTGCAATCTGGAGATATTACTGTTTTTGCATTTACAATATTCATTGATTTTTGCCATTGAAAAACATGTTTTTCATATACCAGAAATGTTTGAAGCTACTGACTTAATGAAAGGAGCTGGCATCTCACTCTCTTTGAATCTTCTTTATCATGCTAGGATTAGCAGGAAAAAGCAAAAAATTTCAGAATTGCACCTTGCAATGTGGAGATATTACTGTTTTTGCATTTAGAATATTCATTGATTTTTGCCATTGAAAAACATGTTTTTCATATACCAGAAATGTTTGAAGCTACTGACTGAATGAAAGGAGCTGGCATCTCACTCTCTTTGAATCTTCTTTATCATGCTAGGATTAGCAGGAAAAAGCAAAAAATTTCAGAATTACACCTTGCAATGTGGAGATATTACTGTTTGTGCATTTACAATATTCATTGATTTTTGCCATTGAAAAACATGTTTTTCATATACCAGAAATGTTTGAAGCTACTGACTGAATGAAAGGAGCTGGCATCTCACTCTCTTTGAATCTTCTTTATCATGCTAGGATTAGCAGGAAAAAGCAAAAAATTTCAGAATTGCACCTTGCAATGTGGAGATATTACTGTTTGTGCATTTACAATATTCATTGATTTTTGCCTTTGAAAAATGTCCAAAAATGTTTGAAGCTACTGACTGAATGAAAGGAGCTGGCATCTCACTCTCTTTGAATCTTCTTTATCATGCTAGGATTAGCAGGAAAAAGCAAAAAATTTCAGAATTGCACCTAGCAATGTGGAGATATTACTGTTTGTGCATTTACAATATTCATTGATTTTTGCCATTGAAAAACGTCCAGAAATGTTTGAAGCTACTGACTGAATGAAAGGAGCTGGCATCTCACTCTCTTTGAATCTTCTTTATCATGCTAGGATTAGCAGGAAAAAGCAAAAAATTTCAGAATTGCACCTTGCAATGTGGAGATATTACTGTTTGTGCATTTACAATATTCATTGATTTTTGCCATTGAAAAACATGTTTTTCATATACCAGAAATGTTTGAAGCTACTGACTGAATGAAAGGAGCTGGCATCTCACTCTCTTTGAATCTTCTTTATCATGCTAGGATTAACAGGAAAAAGCAAAAAATTTCAGAATTGCACCTTGCAATGTGGAGATATTACTGTTTGTGCATTTACAATATTCATTGATTTTTGCCATTGAAAAACGTCCAGAAATGTTTGAAGCTACTGACTGAATGAAAGGAGCTGGCATCTCACTCTCTTTGAATCTTCTTTATCATGCTAGGATTAACAGGAAAAAGCAAAAAATTTCAGAATTGCACCTTGCAATGTGGAGATATTACTGTTTGTGCATTTACAATATTCATTGATTTTTGCCATTGAAAAACGTCCAGAAATGTTTGAAGCTACTGACTGAATGAAAGGAGCTGGCATCTCACTCTCTTTGAATCTTCTTTATCATGCTAGGATTAGCAGGAAAAAGCAAAAAATTTCAGAATTGCACCTTGCAATGTGGAGATATTACTGTTTGTGCATTTACAATATTCATTGATTTTTGCCATTGAAAAACATCATGTTATTCATATACCAGAAATGTTTGAAGCTACTGACTGAATGAAAGGAGCTGGCATCTCACTCTCTTTGAATCTTCTTTATCATGCTAGGATTAGCAGGAAAAAGCAAAAAATTTCAGAATTGCACCTTGCAATGTGGAGATATTACTGTTTGTGCATTTACAATATTCATTGATTTTTGCCATTGAAAAACATGTTTTTCATATACCAGAAATGTTTGAAGCTACTGACTGAATGAAAGGAGCTGGCATCTCACTCTCTTTGAATCTTCTTTATCATGCTAGGATTAGCAGGAAAAAGCAAAAAATTTCAGAATTGCACCTTGCAATGTGGAGATATTACTGTTTGTGCATTTACAATATTCATTGATTTTTGCCATTGAAAAACATGTTTTTCATATACCAGAAATGTTTGAAGCTACTGACTGAATGAAAGGAGCTGGCATCTCACTCTCTTTGAATCTTCTTTATCATGCTAGGATTAGCATGAAAAAGCAAAAAATTTCAGAATTGCACCTTGCAATGTGGAGATATTACTGTTTGTGCATTTACAATATTCATTGATTTTTGCCATTGAAAAACATCATGTTATTCATATACCAGAAATGTTTGAAGCTACTGACTGAATGAAAGGAGCTGGCATCTCACTCTCTTTGAATCTTCTTTATCATGCTAGGATTAGCAGGAAAAAGCAAAAAATTTCAAAATTGCACCTTGCAATGCGGAGAAATTACTGTTTGTGCATTTACAATATTCATTGATTTTTGCCATTGAAAAACATCATGTTATTCATATACCAGAAATGTTTGAAGCTACTGACTGAATGAAAGGAGCTGGCATCTCACTCTCTTTGAATCTTCTTTATCATGCTAGGATTAGCAGGAAAAAGCAAAAAATTTCAGAATTGCACCTTGCAATGTGGAGATATTACTGTTTGTGCATTTACAATATTCACTGATTTTTGCCATTGAAAAACGTCCAGAAATGTTTGAAGCTACTGACTGAATGAAAGGAGCTGGCATCTCACTCTTTGAATCTTCTTTATCATGCTAGGATTAGCAGGAAAAAGCAAAAAATTTCAGAATTGCACCTTGCAATGTGGAGATATTACTGTTTGTGCATTTACAATATTCATTGATTTTTGCCATTGAAAAACATGTTTTTCATATACCAGAAATGTTTGAAGCTACTGACTGAATGAAAGGAGCTGGCATCTCACTCTCTTTGAATATTCTTTATCATGCTAGGATTAGCAGGAAAAAGCAAAAAATTTCAGAATTGCACCTTGCAATGTGGAGATATTACTGTTTGTGCATTTACAATATTCATTGATTTTTGCCATTGAAAAACATGTTTTTCATATACCAGAAATGTTTGAAGCTACTGACTGAATGAAAGGAGCTGGCATCTCACTCTCTTTGAATCTTCTTTATCATGTTAGGATTAACAGGAAAAAGAAAAAAATTTCAGAATTGCACCTTGCAATGTGGAGATATTACTGTTTGTGCATTTACAATATTCATTGATTTTTGCCATTGAAAAACGTCCAAAAATGTTTGAAGCTACTGACTGAATGAAAGGAGCTGGCATCTCACTCTCTTTGAATCTTCTTTATCATGCTAGGATTAGCAGGAAAAAGCAAAAAATTTCAGAATTGCACCTTGCAATGTGGAGATATTACTGTTTGTGCATTTACAATATTCATTGATTTTTGCCATTGAAAAACATGTTTTTCATATACCATAAATGTTTGAAGCTACTGACTGAATGAAAGGAGCTGGCATCTCACTCTCTTTGAATCTTCTTTATCATGCTAGGATTAGCAGGAAAAAGCAAAAAATTTCAGAATTGCACCTTGCAATGTGGAGATATTACTGTTTGTGCATTTACAATATTCATTGATTTTTGCCATTGAAAAACATGTTTTTCATATACCAGAAATGTTTGAAGCTACTGACTGAATGAAAGGAGCTGGCATCTCACTCTCTTTGAATCTTCTTTATCATGCTAGGATTAGCAGGAAAAAGCAAAAAATTTCAGAATTGCACCTTGCAATGTGGAGATATTACTGTTTGTGCATTTACAATATTCATTGATTTTTGCCATTGAAAAACATGTTTTTCATATACCAGAAATGTTTGAAGCTACTGACTGAATGAAAGGAGCTGGCATCTCACTCTCTTTGAATCTTCTTTATCATGCTAGGATTAGCAGGAAAAAGCAAAACATTTCAGAATTGCACCTTGCAATGTGGAGATATTACTGTTTGTGCATTTACAATATTCATTGATTTTTGCCATTGAAAAACATGTTTTTCATATACCAGAAATATTTGAAGCTACTGACTGAATGAAAGGAGCTGGCATCTCACTCTCTTTGAATTTTCTTTATCATGCTAGGATTAGCAGGAAAAAGGAAAAAATTTCAGAATTGCACCTTGCAATGTGGAGATATTACTGTTTGTGCATTTACAATATTCATTGATTTTTGCCTTTGAAAAATGTCCAAAAATGTTTGAAGCTACTGACTGAATGAAAGGAGCTGGCATCTCACTCTCTTTGAATCTTCTTTATCATGCTAGGATTAGCAGGAAAAAGCAAAAAATTTCAGAATTGCACCTTGCAATGTGGAGATATTACTGTTTGTGCATTTACAATATTCATTGATTTTTGCCATTGAAAAACGTCCAGAAATGTTTGAAGCTACTGACTGAATGAAAGGAGCTGGCATCTCACTCTCTTTGAATCTTCTTTATCATGCTAGGATTAGCAGGAAAAAGCAAAAAATTTCAGAATTGCACCTTGCAATGTGGAGATATTACTGTTTGTGCATTTACAATATTCATTGATTTTTGCCATTGAAAAACATGTTTTTCATATACCATAAATGTTTGAAGCTACTGACTGAATGAAAGGAGCTGGCATCTCACTCTCTTTGAATCTTCTTTATCATGCTAGGATTAGCAGGAAAAAGCAAAAAATTTCAGAATTGCACCTTGCAATGTGGAGATATTACTGTTTGTGCATTTACAATATTCATTGATTTTTGCCATTGAAAAACATGTTTTTCATATACCAGAAATGTTTGAAGCTACTGACTGAATGAAAGGAGCTGGCATCTCACTCTCTTTGAATCTTCTTTATCATGCTAGGATTAGCAGGAAAAAGCAAAAAATTTCAGAATTGCACCTTGCAATGTGGAGATGTTACTGTTTGTGCATTTACAATATTCATTGATTTTTGCCATTGAAAAACATGTTTTTCATATACCAGAAATGTTTGAAGCTACTGACTGAATGAAAGGAGCTGGCATCTCACTCTCTTTGAATCTTCTTTATCATGCTAGGATTAGCAGGAAAAAGCAAAACATTTCAGAATTGCACCTTGCAATGTGGAGATATTACTGTTTGTGCATTTACAATATTCATTGATTTTTGCCATTGAAAAACATGTTTTTCATATACCAGAAATATTTGAAGCTACTGACTGAATGAAAGGAGCTGGCATCTCACTCTCTTTGAATTTTCTTTATCATGCTAGGATTAGCAGGAAAAAGCAAAAAATTTCAGAATTGCACCTTGCAATGTGGAGATATTACTGTTTGTGCATTTACAATATTCATTGATTTTTGCCTTTGAAAAATGTCCAAAAATGTTTGAAGCTACTGACTGAATGAAAGGAGCTGGCATCTCACTCTCTTTGAATCTTCTTTATCATGCTAGGATTAGCAGGAAAAAGCAAAAAATTTCAGAATTGCACCTTGCAATGTGGAGATATTACTGTTTGTGCATTTACAATATTCATTGATTTTTGCCATTGAAAAACGTCCAGAAATGTTTGAAGCTACTGACTGAATGAAAGGAGCTGGCATCTCACTCTCTTTGAATCTTCTTTATCATGCTAGGATTAGCAGGAAAAAGCAAAAAATTTCAGAATTGCACCTTGCAATGTGGAGATATTACTGTTTGTGCATTTACAATATTCATTGATTTTTGCCATTGAAAAACATGTTTTTCATATACCAGAAATGTTTGAAGCTACTGACTGAATGAAAGGAGCTGGCATCTCACTCTCTTTGAATCTTCTTTATCATGCTAGGATTAACAGGAAAAAGCAAAAAATTTCAGAATTGCACCTTGCAATGTGGAGATATTACTGTTTGTGCATTTACAATATTCATTGATTTTTGCCATTGAAAAACGTCCAGAAATGTTTGAAGCTACTGACTGAATGAAAGGAGCTGGCATCTCACTCTCTTTGAATCTTCTTTATCATGCTAGGATTAGCAGGAAAAAGCAAAAAATTTCAGAATTGCACCTTGCAATGTGGAGATATTACTGTTTGTGCATTTACAATATTCATTGATTTTTGCCATTGAAAAACATCATGTTATTCATATACCAGAAATGTTTGAAGCTACTGACTGAATGAAAGGAGCTGGCATCTCACTCTCTTTGAATCTTCTTTATCATGCTAGGATTAGCAGGAAAAAGCAAAAAATTTCAGAATTGCACCTTGCAATGTGGAGATATTACTGTTTGTGCATTTACAATATTCATTGATTTTTGCCATTGAAAAACATGTTTTTCATATACCAGAAATGTTTGAAGCTACTGACTGAATGAAAGGAGCTGGCATCTCACTCTCTTTGAATCTTCTTTATCATGCTAGGATTAGCAGGAAAAAGCAAAAAATTTCAGAATTGCACCTTGCAATGTGGAGATATTACTGTTTGTGCATTTACAATATTCATTGATTTTTGCCATTGAAAAACATGTTTTTCATATACCAGAAATGTTTGAAGCTACTGACTGAATGAAAGGAGCTGGCATCTCACTCTCTTTGAATCTTCTTTATCATGCTAGGATTAGCATGAAAAAGCAAAAAATTTCAGAATTGCACCTTGCAATGTGGAGATATTACTGTTTGTGCATTTACAATATTCATTGATTTTTGCCATTGAAAAACATCATGTTATTCATATACCAGAAATGTTTGAAGCTACTGACTGAATGAAAGGAGCTGGCATCTCACTCTCTTTGAATCTTCTTTATCATGCTAGGATTAGCAGGAAAAAGCAAAAAATTTCAAAATTGCACCTTGCAATGTGGAGATATTACTGTTTGTGTATTTACAATATTCATTGATTTTTGCCTTTGAAAAACATGTTTTTCATATATCAGAAATGTTTGAAGCTACTGACTGAATGAAAGGAGCTGGCATCTCACTCTCTTTGAATCTTCTTTATCATGCTAGGATTAACAGGAAAAAGCAAAAAATTTCAGAATTGCACCTTGCAATGTGGAGATATTACTGTTTGTGCATTTACAATATTCATTGATTTTTGCCATTGAAAAACGTCCAGAAATATTTGAAGCTACTGACTGAATGAAAGGAGCTGGCATCTCACTCTTTGAATCTTCTTTATCATGCTAGGATTAGCAGGAAAAAGCAAAAAATTTCAGAATTGCACCTTGCAATCTGGAGATATTACTGTTTTTGCATTTACAATATTCATTGATTTTTGCCATTGAAAAACATGTTTTTCATATACCAGAAATGTTTGAAGCTACTGACTTAATGAAAGGAGCTGGCATCTCACTCTCTTTGAATCTTCTTTATCATGCTAGGATTAGCAGGAAAAAGCAAAAAATTTCAGAATTGCACCTTGCAATGTGGAGATATTACTGTTTTTGCATTTAGAATATTCATTGATTTTTGCCATTGAAAAACATGTTTTTCATATACCAGAAATGTTTGAAGCTACTGACTGAATGAAAGGAGCTGGCATCTCACTCTCTTTGAATCTTCTTTATCATGCTAGGATTAGCAGGAAAAAGCAAAAAATTTCAGAATTACACCTTGCAATGTGGAGATATTACTGTTTGTGCATTTACAATATTCATTGATTTTTGCCATTGAAAAACATGTTTTTCATATACCAGAAATGTTTGAAGCTACTGACTGAATGAAAGGAGCTGGCATCTCACTCTCTTTGAATCTTCTTTATCATGCTAGGATTAGCAGGAAAAAGCAAAAAATTTCAGAATTGCACCTTGCAATGTGGAGATATTACTGTTTGTGCATTTACAATATTCATTGATTTTTGCCTTTGAAAAATGTCCAAAAATGTTTGAAGCTACTGACTGAATGAAAGGAGCTGGCATCTCACTCTCTTTGAATCTTCTTTATCATGCTAGGATTAGCAGGAAAAAGCAAAAAATTTCAGAATTGCACCTTGCAATGTGGAGATATTACTGTTTGTGCATTTACAATATTCATTGATTTTTGCCATTGAAAAACGTCCAGAAATGTTTGAAGCTACTGACTGAATGAAAGGAGCTGGCATCTCACTCTCTTTGAATCTTCTTTATCATGCTAGGATTAGCAGGAAAAAGCAAAAAATTTCAGAATTGCACCTTGCAATGTGGAGATATTACTGTTTGTGCATTTACAATATTCATTGATTTTTGCCATTGAAAAACATGTTTTTCATATACCAGAAATGTTTGAAGCTACTGACTGAATGAAAGGAGCTGGCATCTCACTCTCTTTGAATCTTCTTTATCATGCTAGGATTAACAGGAAAAAGCAAAAAATTTCAGAATTGCACCTTGCAATGTGGAGATATTACTGTTTGTGCATTTACAATATTCATTGATTTTTGCCATTGAAAAACGTCCAGAAATGTTTGAAGCTACTGACTGAATGAAAGGAGCTGGCATCTCACTCTCTTTGAATCTTCTTTATCATGCTAGGATTAACAGGAAAAAGCAAAAAATTTCAGAATTGCACCTTGCAATGTGGAGATATTACTGTTTGTGCATTTACAATATTCATTGATTTTTGCCATTGAAAAACGTCCAGAAATGTTTGAAGCTACTGACTGAATGAAAGGAGCTGGCATCTCACTCTCTTTGAATCTTCTTTATCATGCTAGGATTAGCAGGAAAAAGCAAAAAATTTCAGAATTGCACCTTGCAATGTGGAGATATTACTGTTTGTGCATTTACAATATTCATTGATTTTTGCCATTGAAAAACATCATGTTATTCATATACCAGAAATGTTTGAAGCTACTGACTGAATGAAAGGAGCTGGCATCTCACTCTCTTTGAATCTTCTTTATCATGCTAGGATTAGCAGGAAAAAGCAAAAAATTTCAGAATTGCACCTTGCAATGTGGAGATATTACTGTTTGTGCATTTACAATATTCATTGATTTTTGCCATTGAAAAACATGTTTTTCATATACCAGAAATGTTTGAAGCTACTGACTGAATGAAAGGAGCTGGCATCTCACTCTCTTTGAATCTTCTTTATCATGCTAGGATTAGCAGGAAAAAGCAAAAAATTTCAGAATTGCACCTTGCAATGTGGAGATATTACTGTTTGTGCATTTACAATATTCATTGATTTTTGCCATTGAAAAACATGTTTTTCATATACCAGAAATGTTTGAAGCTACTGACTGAATGAAAGGAGCTGGCATCTCACTCTCTTTGAATCTTCTTTATCATGCTAGGATTAGCATGAAAAAGCAAAAAATTTCAGAATTGCACCTTGCAATGTGGAGATATTACTGTTTGTGCATTTACAATATTCATTGATTTTTGCCATTGAAAAACATCATGTTATTCATATACCAGAAATGTTTGAAGCTACTGACTGAATGAAAGGAGCTGGCATCTCACTCTCTTTGAATCTTCTTTATCATGCTAGGATTAGCAGGAAAAAGCAAAAAATTTCAAAATTGCACCTTGCAATGTGGAGATATTACTGTTTGTGTATTTACAATATTCATTGATTTTTGCCTTTGAAAAACATGTTTTTCATATATCAGAAATGTTTGAAGCTACTGACTGAATGAAAGGAGCTGGCATCTCACTCTCTTTGAATCTTCTTTATCATGCTAGGATTAACAGGAAAAAGCAAAAAATTTCAGAATTGCACCTTGCAATGTGGAGATATTACTGTTTGTGCATTTACAATATTCATTGATTTTTGCCATTGAAAAACGTCCAGAAATATTTGAAGCTACTGACTGAATGAAAGGAGCTGGCATCTCACTCTTTGAATCTTCTTTATCATGCTAGGATTAGCAGGAAAAAGCAAAAAATTTCAGAATTGCACCTTGCAATCTGGAGATATTACTGTTTTTGCATTTACAATATTCATTGATTTTTGCCATTGAAAAACATGTTTTTCATATACCAGAAATGTTTGAAGCTACTGACTTAATGAAAGGAGCTGGCATCTCACTCTCTTTGAATCTTCTTTATCATGCTAGGATTAGCAGGAAAAAGCAAAAAATTTCAGAATTGCACCTTGCAATGTGGAGATATTACTGTTTTTGCATTTAGAATATTCATTGATTTTTGCCATTGAAAAACATGTTTTTCATATACCAGAAATGTTTGAAGCTACTGACTGAATGAAAGGAGCTGGCATCTCACTCTCTTTGAATCTTCTTTATCATGCTAGGATTAGCAGGAAAAAGCAAAAAATTTCAGAATTACACCTTGCAATGTGGAGATATTACTGTTTGTGCATTTACAATATTCATTGATTTTTGCCATTGAAAAACATGTTTTTCATATACCAGAAATGTTTGAAGCTACTGACTGAATGAAAGGAGCTGGCATCTCACTCTCTTTGAATCTTCTTTATCATGCTAGGATTAGCAGGAAAAAGCAAAAAATTTCAGAATTGCACCTTGCAATGTGGAGATATTACTGTTTGTGCATTTACAATATTCATTGATTTTTGCCATTGAAAAACATCCAAAAATGTTTGAAGCTACTGACTGAATGAAAGGAGCTGGCATCTCACTCTCTTTGAATCTTCTTTATCATGCTAGGATTAGCAGGAAAAAGCAAAAAATTTCAGAATTGCACCTTGCAATGTGGAGATATTACTGTTTGTGCATTTACAATATTCATTGATTTTTGCCATTGAAAAACGTCCAGAAATGTTTGAAGCTACTGACTGAATGAAAGGAGCTGGCATCTCACTCTCTTTGAATCTTCTTTATCATGCTAGGATTAGCAGGAAAAAGCAAAAAATTTCAGAATTGCACCTTGCAATGTGGAGATATTACTGTTTGTGCATTTACAATATTCATTGATTTTTGCCATTGAAAAACGTCCAGAAATGTTTGAAACTACTGACTGAATGAAAGGAGCTGGCATCTCACTCTCTTTGAATCTTCTTTATCATGCTAGGATTAGCTGGAAAAAGCAAAAAATTTCAGAATTGCACCTTGCAATGTGGAGATATTACTGTTTGTGCATTTACAATATTCATTGATTTTTGCCATTGAAAAACATCATGTTATTCATATACCAGAAATGTTTGAAGCTACTGACTGAATGAAAGGAGCTGGCATCTCACTCTCTTTGAATCTTCTTTATCATGCTAGGATTAGCAGGAAAAAGCAAAAAATTTCAGAATTGCACCTTGCAATGTGGAGATATTACTGTTTGTGCATTTACAATATTCATTGATTTTTGCCATTGAAAAACGTCCAGAAATGTTTGAAGCTACTGACTGAATGAAAGGAGCTGGCATCTCACTCTCTTTGAATCTTCTTTATCATGCTAGGATTAGCAGGAAAAAGCAAAAAATTTCAGAATTGCACCTTGCAATGTGGAGATATTACTGTTTGTGCATTTACAATATTCATTGATTTTTGCCATTGAAAAACATGTTTTTCATATACCAGAAAGGTTTGAAGCTACTGACTGAATGAAAGGAGCTGGCATCTCACTCTCTTTGAATCTTCTTTATCATGCTAGGATTAACAGGAAAAAGCAAAAAATTTCAGAATTGCACCTTGCAATGTGGAGATATTACTGTTTGTGCATTTACAATATTCATTGATTTTTGCCATTGAAAAACGTCCAGAAATGTTTGAAGCTACTGACTGAATGAAAGGAGCTGGCATCTCACTCTCTTTGAATCTTCTTTATCATGCTAGGATTAGCAGGAAAAAGCAAAAAATTTCAGAATTGCACCTTGCAATGTGGAGATATTACTGTTTGTGCATTTACAATATTCATTGATTTTTGCCATTGAAAAACATGTTTTTCATATACCAGAAATGTTTGAAGCTACTGACTGAATGAAAGGAGCTGGCATCTCACTCTCTTTGAATCTTCTTTATCATGCTAGGATTAGCAGGAAAAAGCAAAAAATTTCAGAATTACACCTTGCAATGTGGAGATATTACTGTTTGTGCATTTACAATATTCATTGATTTTTGCCATTGAAAAACATGTTTTTCATATACCAGAAATGTTTGAAGCTACTGACTGAATGAAAGGAGCTGGCATCTCACTCTCTTTGAATCTTCTTTATCATGCTAGGATTAGCAGGAAAAAGCAAAAAATTTCAGAATTGCACCTTGCAATGTGGAGATATTACTGTTTGTGCATTTACAATATTCATTGATTTTTGCCATTGAAAAACGTCCAAAAATGTTTGAAGCTACTGACTGAATGAAAGGAGCTGGCATCTCACTCTCTTTGAATCTTCTTTATCATGCTAGGATTAGCAGGAAAAAGCAAAAAATTTCAGAATTGCACCTTGCAATGTGGAGATATTACTGTTTATGCATTTACAATATTCATTGATTTTTGCCATTGAAAAACGTCCAGAAATGTTTGAAGCTACTGACTGAATGAAAGGAGCTGGCATCTCACTCTCTTTGAATCTTCTTTATCATGCTAGGATTAGCAGGAAAAAGCAAAAAATTTCAGAATTGCACCTTGCAATGTGGAGATATTACTGTTTGTGCATTTACAATATTCATTGATTTTTGCCATTGAAAAACATCATGTTATTCATATGCCAGAAATGTTTGAAGCTACTGACTGAATGAAAGGAGCTGGCATCTCACTCTCTTTGAATCTTCTTTATCATGCTAGGATTAGCAGGAAAAAGCAAAAAATTTCCGAATTGCACCTTGCAATGTGGAGATATTACTGTTTGTGCATTTACAATATTCATTGATTTTTGCCATTGAAAAACATGTTTTTCATATACCAGAAATGTTTGAAGCTACTGACTGAATGAAAGGAGCTGGCATCTCACTCTCTTTGAATCTTCTTTATCATGCTAGGATTAACAGGAAAAAGCAAAAAATTTCAGAATTGCACCTTGCAATGTGGAGATATTACTGTTTGTGCATTTACAATATTCATTGATTTTTGCCATTGAAAAACGTCCAGAAATGTTTGAAGCTACTGACTGAATGAAAGGAGCTGGCATCTCACTCTTTGAATCTTCTTTATCATGCTAGGATTAGCAGGAAAAAGCAAAAAATTTCAGAATTGCACCTTGCAATGTGGAGATATTACTGTTTGTGCATTTACAATATTCATTGATTTTTGCCATTGAAAAACATGTTTTTCATATACCAGAAATGTTTGAAGCTACTGACTGAATGAAAGGAGCTGGCATCTCACTCTCTTTGAATCTTCTTTATCATGCTAGGATTAGCAGGAAAAAGCAAAAAATTTCAGAATTGCACCTTGCAATGTGGAGATCACTACCCATTCCTGCTAATACATGTGGGGACAAATGACACCGCAAGAAAGGACCTGGAAACCATCTGCAGTGACTTTGAAGACTTAGGCAAGAAAGTGAAAGAATTGGGAGCGCAGGTGGTCTTCTCATCCATCCTCCCAGTGGATGGCCATGGAACAATGAGGTGGAATAAGATTCTACAGGTGAACAACTGGCTACGTCGATGGTGCCGTCAACAAGGATTTGGATTTCTGGATCACGGAATGAATTACCTATACGATGGACTACTTGCTAGAGATGGGGTGCACCTTACGAAGACTGGAAAACATGTATTTGGAAGTCGCCTTGCTACACTCATCAGAAGAGCTTTAAACTAGAACAATGTGGGAAGGGAAGCAAAAGGCCAGAAAAAGCCATACAGCTGACAAATACTATTGAGATCTCTGCTACTGGAAGTGGAAAAGAAGAACAAAGACAAAAAAATCTAAATAATAAAAATATGGGAGGAAGAGAAACCAATCACAAACTAAAATGTTTTTATACAAATGCACAAAGCATGGGCAACAAACAAGGAGAATTGGAACTACTAATGCAGGAAAAGGAATATGATGTCATTGGAATCACTGAAACTTGGTGGGACGATACACATGATTTCAATAAAAGGCTAAAAGGATACAACTTATTTGCAAGAAACAGACTTGATAAACGAGGAGGAGGTGTTGCATTGTATGTTAGAAAAGCATATATCTGCACAGATATTGAAGCTTCAGAGACTGGAAGTTCTGTGGAAACTGTTTGGGTAAGAATACAAGGAGAGAACAACGGAAAGGACACCATTGTAGGCATTTACTACAGGCCACCTGGGCAAGCTGAAGATATGGATGAACTCTTTATGTATCAAATGACCAAGTTCTCCAAAAAATATGACGTAGTGGTCATGGGAGATTTCAACTATCCAGACATTTGTTGGGAATCTCTCTCAAGTAAAACTAACAGGTCAAGCAAATTCTTATCCTCTCTTGCTGACAACTTTATCTTCCAAAAGGTAGGGGAGAAAACAAGGGGATCTGCTACTTTGGATCTAATCCTTATAAACAGGGAGGAAATGGTTGAGGAGGTAAAGGTGGCTGGGACCCTAGGAGGCAGCGATCATGCTATTATAGAATTTTGGATAACTAGAGGAGGAAGACATGTGAAGACTCAAACTTCAAGGTTAGATTTTAGAAAGGCAGATTTTAAGAGACTCAGAAAGAGAATAGGAGGGATCCAATGGCTGGATGTCCTTAAGGGCAAAAATGTCCAGGAAGGATGGGAAATTTTTAAAAATGAGATTCTCAAAGCACAATCGTTAACAATCCCGAAAAGTAGGAAGAATGGGAAGCATTTAAGGTAACCAGGATGGATGAACACAGAACTTAAACACATGCTAAAAAGAAAGAAAGAAATGTTTATTAAATGGAAAGAGGGAGGCATATCTAAAGAAGATTATAATGCAGTCTGCAGATCCTGCAGGGCACATATCAGGTTAGCTAAAGCTGACAATGAATTAAGGCTTGCAAGAGATGTCAAAAGCAATAAAAAAGGATTTTGGGGGTATGTCAAAAGTAAAATAAAAGTCAAAGATGCTATAGGATTTTTACAGGATGAAAATGGAGAAATGGTAAGAGAGGATGTTGAGAAGGCCGAACTTTTTAATTCCTATTTTGCATCTGTTTTCTCTCAGAAAGAAAATGTAACATCAACTGATCTTCACTGTCCTTTTAAAGGAATAGAGGAATCCAAGTTATCAATAAACAGAAAGATTGTGAGGGAATAATTAGCTAACATAAATGAGTTCAAGTCTCCAGGTCCAGATGAATTACACCCCAGAGTACTGAAGGAGATTGTAGAAGAAATTTTAGAACCACTCTCCATAATCTTTGAAAATTCTTGGAGAACAGGAGAAGTCCCAGAAGACTGGAGAAGAGCAAATGTTGTTCCTATCTTCAAAAAGGGGAAGAAGGTGGACCCAGGGAACTATAGGCCGGTGAGTCTGACTTCTATACCAGGAAAGATCTTTGAACAAATTATTAAACAACATGTATGTAAGTACATGGATAAGAATGAAGTGATTAACCAGAGTCAGCATGGGTTTGTAACTAACAAGTCATGTCAGACTAACTTAATTTCCTTCTATGACAGAATCACTGACTGGGTGGATCAGGGAAATGCTGTAGATATAGTATATCTTGACTTCAGCAAAGCATTTGACAAAGTATCTCACATCATCCTTATTGAAAAAATGACCAAGTATGCAATGGACCAGGCAACTGTTAGGTGGATTCATAACTGGCTTAGTGATCGGACTCAAAGGGTGGTTGTAAATGGCTTCACATCCAGCTGGATGAATGTCTCAAGTGGGGTACCACAGGGCTCCGTCCTGGGACCTGTATTGTTCAACATCTTTATCCATGATTTAGATGAAGGAATTGAGGGTAAACTGATTAAATTTGCTGATGACACAAAGCTAGGAGGGATAGCTAATACTAGAGAAGAGAGAGAGAGGATTCAAAAAGACCTAAATAAACTGGAGCAGTGGGCAGCAACCAACAGAATGGTTTTTAACAGGGAAAAATGCAAAGTACTACATCTGGGCAATAAAAATGAAAAAAGCATATACAGAATGGGAGGAATAGAGCTAAGCAACAGTACATGTGAAAAAGACTTAGGTATACTAATAGATCATAGACTGAACATGAGTCAACAGTGTGATGCAGCAGCAAAAAAGGCAAATACAATTCTGGGATGTATTAACAGAAGCATACAGTCTAGATCACGTGAAGTCATTATCGGTCTTTACTCCTCTTTGGTCAGACCTCATCTGGAATACTGTGTACAGTTTTGGGCACCACATTTTAAAAAAGACATCGACAAACTGGAGCAAGTTCAGAGAAGAGCGACCAGAATGGTGACCGGTCTGCAATCCATGTCCTATGAGGAACGGTTGCAGGATTTGGGAATGTTTAGCTTGCAAAAAAGAAGACTGAGAGGAGACTTAATAGCTGTCTACAAATATGTCAAGGGCTGTCACATTGTAGAAGGATCATCGTTATTCTCATTTGCACAAGGAAAGACTAGAAGCAATGGGATGAAACTAAATGGGAGGAGACACAGATTAGATATTAGAAAAAACTTTTTGACAGTTAGGGTGATTAATGAGTGGAACAGGCTGCCACGAGAGGTGGTGAGTTCCCCTTCAATGGACGTCTTCAAACAGAGGCTGGACAGACATCTGTCTGAGATGATCTAGTGAATCCTGCTTTGAGCAGGGGGTTGGACCAGATGACCCAGGAGGTCCCTTCCAACTCTACCATTCTATGATTCTATGATTCTATGATATTACTGTTTGTGCATTTACAATATTCATTGATTTTTGCCATTGAAAAACATGTTTTTCATATACCAGAAATGTTTGAAGCTACTGACTGAATGAAAGGAGCTGGCATCTCACTCTCTTTGAATCTTCTTTATCATGCTAGGATTAGCAGGAAAAAGCAAAAAATTTCAGAATTGCACCTTGCAATGTGGAGATATTACTGTTTGTGCATTTACAATATTCATTGATTTTTGCCATTGAAAAACGTCCAAAAATGTTTGAAGCTACTGACTGAATGAAAGGAGCTGGCATCTCACTCTCTTTGAATCTTCTTTATCATGCTAGGATTAGCAGGAAAAAGCAAAAAATTTCAGAATTGCACCTTGCAATGTGGAGATATTACTGTTTGTGCATTTACAATATTCATTGATTTTTGCCATTGAAAAACGTCCAGAAATGTTTGAAGCTACTAACTGAATGAAAGGAGCTGGCATCTCACTCTCTTTGAATCTTCTTTATCATGCTAGGATTAGCAGGAAAAAGCAAAAAATTTCAGAATTGCACCTTGCAATGTGGAGATATTACTGTTTGTGCATTTACAATATTCATTGATTTTTGCCATTGAAAAACATCATGTTATTCATATACCAGAAATGTTTGAAGCTACTGACTGAATGAAAGGAGCTGGCATCTCACTCTCTTTGAATCTTCTTTATCATGCTAGGATTAGCAGGAAAAAGCAAAAAATTTCCGAATTGCACCTTGCAATGTGGAGATATTACTGTTTGTGCATTTACAATATTCATTGATTTTTGCCATTGAAAAACATGTTTTTCATATACCAGAAATGTTTGAAGCTACTGACTGAATGAAAGGAGCTGGCATCTCACTCTCTTTGAATCTTCTTTATCATGCTAGGATTAGCAGGAAAAAGCAAAAAATTTCAGAATTGCACCTTGCAATGGGAGATATTACTGTTTGTGCATTTACAATATTCATTGATTTTTGCCATTGAAAAACATGTTTTTCATATACCAGAAATGTTTGAAGCTACTGACTGAATGAAAGGAGCTGGCATCTCACTCTCTTTGAATCTTCTTTATCATGCTAGGATTAACAGGAAAAAGCAAAAAATTTCAGAATTGCACCTTGCAGTGTGGAGATATTACTGTTTGTGCATTTACAATATTCATTGATTTTTGCCATTGAAAAACGTCCAGAAATGTTTGAAGCTACTGACTGAATGAAAGGAGCTGGCATCTCACTCTCTTTGAATCTTCTTTATCATGCTAGGATTAGCAGGAAAAAGCAAAAAATTTCAGAATTGCACCTTGCAATGTGGAGATATTACTGTTTGTGCATTTACAATATTCATTGATTTTTGCCATTGAAAAACGTCCAAAAATGTTTGAAGCTACTGACTGAATGAAAGGAGCTGGCATCTCACTCTCTTTGAATCTTCTTTATCATGCTAGGATTAGCAGGAAAAAGCAAAAAATTTCAGAATTGCACCTTGCAATGTGGAGATATTACTGTTTGTGCATTTACAATATTCATTGATTTTTGCCATTGAAAAACGTCCAGAAATGTTTGAAGCTACTAACTGAATGAAAGGAGCTGGCATCTCACTCTCTTTGAATCTTCTTTATCATGCTAGGATTAGCAGGAAAAAGCAAAAAATTTCAGAATTGCACCTTGCAATGTGGAGATATTACTGTTTGTGCATTTACAATATTCATTGATTTTTGCCATTGAAAAACATCATGTTATTCATATACCAGAAATGTTTGAAGCTACTGACTGAATGAAAGGAGCTGGCATCTCACTCTCTTTGAATCTTCTTTATCATGCTAGGATTAGCAGGAAAAAGCAAAAAATTTCCGAATGGCACCTTGCAATGTGGAGATATTACTGTTTGTGCATTTACAATATTCATTGATTTTTGCCATTGAAAAACATGTTTTTCATATACCAGAAATGTTTGAAGCTACTGACTGAATGAAAGGAGCTGGCATCTCACTCTCTTTGAATCTTCTTTATCATGCTAGGATTAGCAGGAAAAAGCAAAAAATTTCAGAATTGCACCTTGCAATGGGAGATATTACTGTTTGTGCATTTACAATATTCATTGATTTTTGCCATTGAAAAACATGTTTTTCATATACCAGAAATGTTTGAAGCTACTGACTGAATGAAAGGAGCTGGCATCTCACTCTCTTTGAATCTTCTTTATCATGCTAGGATTAGCAGGAAAAAGCAAAAAATTTCAGAATTGCACCTTGCAATGTGGAGATATTACTGTTTGTGCATTTACAATATTCATTGATTTTTGCCATTGAAAAACGTCCAGAAATGTTTGAAGCTACTAACTGAAAGAAAGGAGCTGGCATCTCACTCTCTTTGAATCTTCTTTATCATGCTAGGATTAGCAGGAAAAAGCAAAAAATTTCAGAATTGCACCTTGCAATGTGGAGATATTACTGTTTGTGCATTTACAATATTCATTGATTTTTGCCATTGAAAAACATCATGTTATTCATATACCAGAAATGTTTGAAGCTACTGACTGAATGAAAGGAGCTGGCATCTCACTCTCTTTGAATCTTCTTTATCATGCTAGGATTAGCAGGAAAAAGCAAAAAATTTCCGAATTGCACCTTGCAATGTGGAGATATTACTGTTTGTGCATTTACAATATTCATTGATTTTTGCCATTGAAAAACATGTTTTTCATATACCAGAAATGTTTGAAGCTACTGACTGAATGAAAGGAGCTGGCATCTCACTCTCTTTGAATCTTCTTTATCATGCTAGGATTAGCAGGAAAAAGCAAAAAATTTCAGAATTGCACCTTGCAATGGGAGATATTACTGTTTGTGCATTTACAATATTCATTGATTTTTGCCATTGAAAAACATGTTTTTCATATACCAGAAATGTTTGAAGCTACTGACTGAATGAAAGGAGCTGGCATCTCACTCTCTTTGAATCTTCTTTATCATGCTAGGATTAACAGGAAAAAGCAAAAAATTTCAGAATTGCACCTTGCAGTGTGGAGATATTACTGTTTGTGCATTTACAATATTCATTGATTTTTGCCATTGAAAAACGTCCAGAAATGTTTGAAGCTACTGACTGAATGAAAGGAGCTGGCATCTCACTCTCTTTGAATCTTCTTTATCATGCTAGGATTAGCAGGAAAAAGCAAAAAATTTCAGAATTGCACCTTGCAATGTGGAGATATTACTGTTTGTGCATTTACAATATTCATTGATTTTTGCCATTGAAAAACATGTTTTTCATATACCAGAAATGTTTGAAGCTACTGACTGAATGAAAGGAGCTGGCATCTCACTCTCTTTGAATCTTCTTTATCATGCTAGGATTAACAGGAAAAAGCAAAAAATTTCAGAATTGCACCTTGCAATGTGGAGATATTACTGTTTGTGCATTTACAATATTCATTGATTTTTGCCATTGAAAAACGTCCAGAAATGTTTGAAGCTACTGACTGAATGAAAGGAGCTGGCATCTCACTCTCTTTGAATCTTCTTTATCATGCTAGGATTAGCAGGAAAAAGCAAAAAATTTCAGAATTGCACCTTGCAATGTGGAGATATTACTGTTTGTGCATTTACAATATTCATTGATTTTTGCCATTGAAAAACATCATGTTATTCATATACCAGAAATGTTTGAAGCTACTGACTGAATGAAAGGAGCTGGCATCTCACTCTCTTTGAATCTTCTTTATCATGCTAGGATTAGCAGGAAAAAGCAAAAAATTTCAGAATTGCACCTTGCAATGTGGAGATATTACTGTTTGTGCATTTACAATATTCAATGATTTTTGCCATTGAAAAACATGTTTTTCATATACCAGAAATGTTTGAAGCTACTGACTGAATGAAAGGAGCTGGCATCTCACTCTCTTTGAATCTTCTTTATCATGCTAGGATTAGCAGGAAAAAGCAAAAAATTTCAGAATTGCACCTTGCAATATGGAGATATTACTGTTTGTGCATTTACAATATTCATTGATTTTTGCCATTGAAAAACATGTTTTTCATATACCAGAAATGTTTGAAGCTACTGACTGAATGAAAGGAGCTGGCATCTCACTCTCTTTGAATCTTCTTTATCATGCTAGGATTAACAGGAAAAAGCAAAAAATTTCAGAATTGCACCTTGCAATGTGGAGATATTACTGTTTGTGCATTTACAATATTCATTGATTTTTGCCATTGAAAAACGTCCAGAAATGTTTGAAGCTACTGATTGAATGAAAGGAGCTGGCATCTCACTCTCTTTGAATCTTCTTTATCATGCTAGGATTAGCAGGAAAAAGCAAAAAATTTCAGAATTGCACCTTGCAATGTGGAGATATTACTGTTTGTGCATTTACAATATTCATTGATTTTTGCCATTGAAAAACAAGTTTTTCATATACCAGAAATGTTTGAAGCTACTGACTGAATGAAAGGAGCTGGCATCTCACTCTCTTTGAATCTTCTTTATCATGCTAGGATTAGCAGGAAAAAGCAAAAAATTTCAGAATTGCACCTTGCAATGTGGAGATATTACTGTTTGTGCATTTACAATATTCATTGATTTTTGCCATTGAAAAACATGTTTTTCATATACCAGAAATGTTTGAAGCTACTGACTGAATGAAAGGAGCTGGCATCTCACTCTCTTTGAATCTTCTTTATCATGCTAGGATTAGCAGGAAAAAGCAAAAAATTTCAGAATTGCACCTTGCAATGTGGAGATATTACTGTTTGTGCATTTACAATATTCATTGATTTTTGCCATTGAAAAACATGTTTTTCATATACCAGAAATGTTTGAAGCTACTGACTGAATGAAAGGAGCTGGCATCTCACTCTCTTTGAATCTTCTTTATCATGCTAGGATTAGCAGGAAAAAGCAAAAAATTTCAGAATTGCACCTTGCAATGTGGAGATATTACTGTTTGTGCATTTACAATATTCATTGATTTTTGCCATTGAAAAACGTCCAGAAATGTTTGAAGCTACTGACTGAATGAAAGGAGCTGGCATCTCACTCTTTGAATCTTCTTTATCATTCTAGGATTAGCAGGAAAAAGCAAAAAATTTCAGAATTGCACCTTGCAATGTGGAGATATTACTGTTTGTGCATTTACAATATTCATTGATTTTTGCCATTGAAAAACATGTTTTTCATATACCAGAAATGTTTGAAGCTACTGACTGAATGAAAGGAGCTGGCATCTCACTCTCTTTGAATCTTCTTTATCATGCTAGGATTAGCAGGAAAAAGCAAAAAATTTCAGAATTGCACCTTGCAATGTGGAGATATTACTGTTTGTGCATTTACAATATTCATTGATTTTTGCCATTGAAAAACATCATGTTATTCATATACCAGAAATGTTTGAAGCTACTGACTGAATGAAAGGAGCTGGCATCTCACTCTCTTTGAATCTTCTTTATCATGCTAGGATTAGCAGGAAAAAGCAAAAAATTTCAGAATTGCACCTTGCAATGTGGAGATATTACTGTTTGTGCATTTACAATATTCATTGATTTTTGCCATTGAAAAACGTCCAAAAATGTTTGAAGCTACTGACTGAATGAAAGGAGCTGGCATCTCACTCTCTTTGAATCTTCTTTATCATGCTAGGATTAGCAGGAAAAAGCAAAAAATTTCAGAATTGCACCTTGCAATGTGGAGATATTACTGTTTGTGCATTTACAATATTCATTGATTTTTGCCATTGAAAAACATGTTTTTCATATACCAGAAATGTTTGAAGCTACTGACTGAATGAAAGGAGCTGGCATCTCACTCTCTTTGAATCTTCTTTATCATGCTAGGATTAACAGGAAAAAGCAAAAAATTTCAGAATTGCACCTTGCAATGTGGAGATAGTACTGTTTGTGCATTTACAATATTCATTGATTTTTGCCATTGAAAAACGTCCAGAAATGTTTGAAGCTACTGACTGAATGAAAGGAGCTGGCATCTCACTCTCTTTGAATCTTCTTTATCATGCTAGGATTAGCAGGAAAAAGCAAAAAATTTCAGAATTGCACCTTGCAATGTGGAGATATTACTGTTTGTGCATTTACAATATTCATTGATTTTTGCCATTGAAAAACATGTTTTTCATATACCAGAAATGTTTGAAGCTACTGACTGAATGAAAGGAGCTGGCATCTCACTCTCTTTGAATCTTCTTTATCATGCTAGGATTAGCAGGAAAAAGCAAAAAATTTCAGAATTGCACCTTGCAATGTGGAGATATTACTGTTTGTGCATTTACAATATTCATTGATTTTTGCCATTGAAAAACATGTTTTTCATATACCAGAAATGTTTGAAGCTACTGACTGAATGAAAGGAGCTGGCATCTCACTCTCTTTGAATCTTCTTTATCATGCTAGGATTAGCAGGAAAAAGCAAAAAATTTCAGAATTACACCTTGCAATGTGGAGATATTACTGTTTGTGCATTTACAATATTCATTGATTTTTGCCATTGAAAAACATGTTTTTCATATACCAGAAATGTTTGAAGCTACTGACTGAATGAAAGGAGCTGGCATCTCACTCTCTTTGAATCTTCTTTATCATGCTAGGATTAGCAGGAAAAAGCAAAAAATTTCAGAATTGCACCTTGCAATGTGGAGATATTACTGTTTGTGCATTTACAATATTCATTGATTTTTGCCATTGAAAAACGTCCAGAAATGTTTGAAGCTACTGACTGAATGAAAGGAGCTGGCATCTCACTCTTTGAATCTTCTTTATCATGCTAGGATTAGCAGGAAAAAGCAAAAAATTTCAGAATTGCACCTTGCAATGTGGAGATATTAGTTTGTGCATTTACAATATTCGATTTTTGCCATTGAAAAACATGTTTTTCATATACCAGAAATGTTTGAAGCTACTGACTGAATGAAAGGAGCTGGCATCTCACTCTCTTTGAATCTTCTTTATCATGCTAGGATTAGCAGGAAAAAGCAAAAAATTTCAGAATTGCACCTTGCAATGTGGAGATATTACTGTTTGTGCATTTACAATATTCATTGATTTTTGCCATTGAAAAACATGTTTTTCATATACCAGAAATGTTTGAAGCTACTGACTGAATGAAAGGAGCTGGCATCTCACTCTCTTTGAATCTTCTTTATCATGCTAGGATTAGCAGGAAAAAGCAAAAAATTTCAGAATTGCACCTTGCAATGTGGAGATATTACTGTTTGTGCATTTACAATATTCATTGATTTTTGCCATTGAAAAACATGTTTTTCATATACCAGAAATGTTTGAAGCTACTGACTGAATGAAAGGAGCTGGCATCTCACTCTCTTTGAATCTTCTTTATCATGCTAGGATTAGCAGGAAAAAGCAAAAAATTTCAGAATTGCACCTTGCAATGTGGAGATATTACTGTTTGTGCATTTACAATATTCATTGATTTTTGCCATTGAAAAACGTCCAGAAATGTTTGAAGCTACTGACTGAATGAAAGGAGCTGGCATCTCACTCTCTTTGAATCTTCTTTATCATGCTAGGATTAGCAGGAAAAAGCAAAAAATTTCAGAATTGCACCTTGCAATGTGGAGATATTACTGTTTGTGCATTTACAATATTCATTGATTTTTGCCATTGAAAAACATCATGTTATTCATATACCAGAAATGTTTGAAGCTACTGACTGAATGAAAGGAGCTGGCATCTCACTCTCTTTGAATCTTCTTTATCATGCTAGGATTAGCAGGAAAAAGCAAAAAATTTCAGAATTGCACCTTGCAATGTGGAGATATTACTGTTTGTGCATTTACAATATTCATTGATTTTTGCCATTGAAAAACATGTTTTTCATATACCAGAAATGTTTGAAGCTACTGACTGAATGAAAGGAGCTGGCATCTCACTCTCTTTGAATCTTCTTTATCATGCTAGGATTAGCAGGAAAAAGCAAAAAATTTCAGAATTGCACCTTGCAATGTGGAGATATTACTGTTTGTGCATTTACAATATTCATTGATTTTTGCCATTGAAAAACGTCCAGAAATGTTTGAAGCTACTGACTGAATGAAAGGAGCTGGCATCTCACTCTTTGAATCTTCTTTATCATTCTAGGATTAGCAGGAAAAAGCAAAAAATTTCAGAATTGCACCTTGCAATGTGGAGATATTACTGTTTGTGCATTTACAATATTCATTGATTTTTGCCATTGAAAAACGTCCAGAAATGTTTGAAGCTACTGACTGAATGAAAGGAGCTGGCATCTCACTCTTTGAATCTTCTTTATCATTCTAGGATTAGCAGGAAAAAGCAAAAAATTTCAGAATTGCACCTTGCAATGTGGAGATATTACTGTTTGTGCATTTACAATATTCATTGATTTTTGCCATTGAAAAACATGTTTTTCATATACCAGAAATGTTTGAAGCTACTGACTGAATGAAAGGAGCTGGCATCTCACTCTCTTTGAATCTTCTTTATCATGCTAGGATTAGCAGGAAAAAGCAAAAAATTTCAGAATTGCACCTTGCAATGTGGAGATATTACTGTTTGTGCATTTACAATATTCATTGATTTTTGCCATTGAAAAACATCATGTTATTCATATACCAGAAATGTTTGAAGCTACTGACTGAATGAAAGGAGCTGGCATCTCACTCTCTTTGAATCTTCTTTATCATGCTAGGATTAGCAGGAAAAAGCAAAAAATTTCAGAATTGCACCTTGCAATGTGGAGATATTACTGTTTGTGCATTTACAATATTCATTGATTTTTGCCATTGAAAAACGTCCAAAAATGTTTGAAGCTACTGACTGAATGAAAGGAGCTGGCATCTCACTCTCTTTGAATCTTCTTTATCATGCTAGGATTAGCAGGAAAAAGCAAAAAATTTCAGAATTGCACCTTGCAATGTGGAGATATTACTGTTTGTGCATTTACAATATTCATTGATTTTTGCCATTGAAAAACATGTTTTTCATATACCAGAAATGTTTGAAGCTACTGACTGAATGAAAGGAGCTGGCATCTCACTCTCTTTGAATCTTCTTTATCATGCTAGGATTAACAGGAAAAAGCAAAAAATTTCAGAATTGCACCTTGCAATGTGGAGATATTACTGTTTGTGCATTTACAATATTCATTGATTTTTGCCATTGAAAAACGTCCAGAAATGTTTTAAAGCTACTGACTGAATGAAAGGAGCTGGCATCTCACTCTCTTTGAATCTTCTTTATCATGCTACGATTAGCAGGAAAAAGCAAAAAATTTCAGAATTGCACCTTGCAATGTGGAGATATTACTGTTTGTGCATTTACAATATTCATTGATTTTTGCCATTGAAAAACATGTTTTTCATATACCAGAAATGTTTGAAGCTACTGACTGAATGAAAGGAGCTGGCATCTCACTCTCTTTGAATCTTCTTTATCATGCTAGGATTAGCAGGAAAAAGCAAAAAATTTCAGAATTGCACCTTGCAATGTGGAGATATTACTGTTTGTGCATTTACAATATTCATTGATTTTTGCCATTGAAAAACATGTTTTTCATATACCAGAAATGTTTGAAGCTACTGACTGAATGAAAGGAGCTGGCATCTCACTCTCTTTGAATCTTCTTTATCATGCTAGGATTAGCAGGAAAAAGCAAAAAATTTCAGAATTGCACCTTGCAATGTGGAGATATTACTGTTTGTGCATTTACAATATTCATTGATTTTTGCCATTGAAAAACATGTTTTTCATATACCAGAAATGTTTGAAGCTACTGACTGAATGAAAGGAGCTGGCATCTCACTCTCTTTGAATCTTCTTTATCATGCTAGGATTAGCAGGAAAAAGCAAAAAATTTCAGAATTGCACCTTGCAATGTGGAGATATTACTGTTTGTGCATTTACAATATTCATTGATTTTTGCCATTGAAAAACATCATGTTATTCATATACCAGAAATGTTTGAAGCTACTGACTGAATGAAAGGAGCTGGCATCTCACTCTCTTTGAATCTTCTTTATCATGCTAGGATTAGCAGGAAAAAGCAAAAAATTTCAGAATTGCACCTTGCAATGTGGAGATATTACTGTTTGTGCATTTACAATATTCATTGATTTTTGCCATTGAAAAACGTCCAAAAATGTTTGAAGCTACTGACTGAATGAAAGGAGCTGGCATCTCACTCTCTTTGAATCTTCTTTATCATGCTAGGATTAACAGGAAAAAGCAAAAAATTTCAGAATTGCACCTTGCAATGTGGAGATATTACTGTTTGTGCATTTACAATATTCATTGATTTTTGCCATTGAAAAACGTCCAGAAATGTTTGAAGCTACTGACTGAATGAAAGGAGCTGGCATCTCACTCTCTTTGAATCTTCTTTATCATGCTACGATTAGCAGGAAAAAGCAAAAAATTTCAGAATTGCACCTTGCAATGTGGAGATATTACTGTTTGTGCATTTACAATATTCATTGATTTTTGCCATTGAAAAACATGTTTTTCATATACCAGAAATGTTTGAAGCTACTGACTGAATGAAAGGAGCTGGCATCTCACTCTCTTTGAATCTTCTTTATCATGCTAGGATTAGCAGGAAAAAGCAAAAAATTTCAGAATTGCACCTTGCAATGTGGAGATATTACTGTTTGTGCATTTACAATATTCATTGATTTTTGCCATTGAAAAACATGTTTTTCATATACCAGAAATGTTTGAAGCTACTGACTGAATGAAAGGAGCTGGCATCTCACTCTCTTTGAATCTTCTTTATCATGCTAGGATTAGCAGGAAAAAGCAAAAAATTTCAGAATTGCACCTTGCAATGTGGAGATATTACTGTTTGTGCATTTACAATATTCATTGATTTTTGCCATTGAAAAACATGTTTTTCATATACCAGAAATGTTTGAAGCTACTGACTGAATGAAAGGAGCTGGCATCTCACTCTCTTTGAATCTTCTTTATCATGCTAGGATTAGCAGGAAAAAGCAAAAAATTTCAGAATTGCACCTTGCAATGTGGAGATATTACTGTTTGTGCATTTACAATATTCATTGATTTTTGCCATTGAAAAACATGTTTTTCATATACCAGAAATGTTTGAAGCTACTGACTGAATGAAAGGAGCTGGCATCTCACTCTCTTTGAATCTTCTTTATCATGCTAGGATTAACAGGAAAAAGCAAAAAATTTCAGAATTGCACCTTGCAATGTGGAGATAGTACTGTTTGTGCATTTACAATATTCATTGATTTTTGCCATTGAAAAACGTCCAGAAATGTTTGAAGCTACTGACTGAATGAAAGGAGCTGGCATCTCACTCTCTTTGAATCTTCTTTATCATGCTAGGATTAGCAGGAAAAAGCAAAAAATTTCAGAATTGCACCTTGCAATGTGGAGATATTACTGTTTGTGCATTTACAATATTCATTGATTTTTGCCATTGAAAAACATGTTTTTCATATACCAGAAATGTTTGAAGCTACTGACTGAATGAAAGGAGCTGGCATCTCACTCTCTTTGAATCTTCTTTATCATGCTAGGATTAGCAGGAAAAAGCAAAAAATTTCAGAATTGCACCTTGCAATGTGGAGATATTACTGTTTGTGCATTTACAATATTCATTGATTTTTGCCATTGAAAAACATGTTTTTCATATACCAGAAATGTTTGAAGCTACTGACTGAATGAAAGGAGCTGGCATCTCACTCTCTTTGAATCTTCTTTATCATGCTAGGATTAGCAGGAAAAAGCAAAAAATTTCAGAATTACACCTTGCAATGTGGAGATATTACTGTTTGTGCATTTACAATATTCATTGATTTTTGCCATTGAAAAACATGTTTTTCATATACCAGAAATGTTTGAAGCTACTGACTGAATGAAAGGAGCTGGCATCTCACTCTCTTTGAATCTTCTTTATCATGCTAGGATTAGCAGGAAAAAGCAAAAAATTTCAGAATTGCACCTTGCAATGTGGAGATATTACTGTTTGTGCATTTACAATATTCATTGATTTTTGCCATTGAAAAACGTCCAGAAATGTTTGAAGCTACTGACTGAATGAAAGGAGCTGGCATCTCACTCTTTGAATCTTCTTTATCATGCTAGGATTAGCAGGAAAAAGCAAAAAATTTCAGAATTGCACCTTGCAATGTGGAGATATTAGTTTGTGCATTTACAATATTCGATTTTTGCCATTGAAAAACATGTTTTTCATATACCAGAAATGTTTGAAGCTACTGACTGAATGAAAGGAGCTGGCATCTCACTCTCTTTGAATCTTCTTTATCATGCTAGGATTAGCAGGAAAAAGCAAAAAATTTCAGAATTGCACCTTGCAATGTGGAGATATTACTGTTTGTGCATTTACAATATTCATTGATTTTTGCCATTGAAAAACATGTTTTTCATATACCAGAAATGTTTGAAGCTACTGACTGAATGAAAGGAGCTGGCATCTCACTCTCTTTGAATCTTCTTTATCATGCTAGGATTAGCAGGAAAAAGCAAAAAATTTCAGAATTGCACCTTGCAATGTGGAGATATTACTGTTTGTGCATTTACAATATTCATTGATTTTTGCCATTGAAAAACATGTTTTTCATATACCAGAAATGTTTGAAGCTACTGACTGAATGAAAGGAGCTGGCATCTCACTCTCTTTGAATCTTCTTTATCATGCTAGGATTAGCAGGAAAAAGCAAAAAATTTCAGAATTGCACCTTGCAATGTGGAGATATTACTGTTTGTGCATTTACAATATTCATTGATTTTTGCCATTGAAAAACGTCCAGAAATGTTTGAAGCTACTGACTGAATGAAAGGAGCTGGCATCTCACTCTCTTTGAATCTTCTTTATCATGCTAGGATTAGCAGGAAAAAGCAAAAAATTTCAGAATTGCACCTTGCAATGTGGAGATATTACTGTTTGTGCATTTACAATATTCATTGATTTTTGCCATTGAAAAACATCATGTTATTCATATACCAGAAATGTTTGAAGCTACTGACTGAATGAAAGGAGCTGGCATCTCACTCTCTTTGAATCTTCTTTATCATGCTAGGATTAGCAGGAAAAAGCAAAAAATTTCAGAATTGCACCTTGCAATGTGGAGATATTACTGTTTGTGCATTTACAATATTCATTGATTTTTGCCATTGAAAAACATGTTTTTCATATACCAGAAATGTTTGAAGCTACTGACTGAATGAAAGGAGCTGGCATCTCACTCTCTTTGAATCTTCTTTATCATGCTAGGATTAGCAGGAAAAAGCAAAAAATTTCAGAATTGCACCTTGCAATGTGGAGATATTACTGTTTGTGCATTTACAATATTCATTGATTTTTGCCATTGAAAAACGTCCAGAAATGTTTGAAGCTACTGACTGAATGAAAGGAGCTGGCATCTCACTCTTTGAATCTTCTTTATCATTCTAGGATTAGCAGGAAAAAGCAAAAAATTTCAGAATTGCACCTTGCAATGTGGAGATATTACTGTTTGTGCATTTACAATATTCATTGATTTTTGCCATTGAAAAACGTCCAGAAATGTTTGAAGCTACTGACTGAATGAAAGGAGCTGGCATCTCACTCTTTGAATCTTCTTTATCATTCTAGGATTAGCAGGAAAAAGCAAAAAATTTCAGAATTGCACCTTGCAATGTGGAGATATTACTGTTTGTGCATTTACAATATTCATTGATTTTTGCCATTGAAAAACATGTTTTTCATATACCAGAAATGTTTGAAGCTACTGACTGAATGAAAGGAGCTGGCATCTCACTCTCTTTGAATCTTCTTTATCATGCTAGGATTAGCAGGAAAAAGCAAAAAATTTCAGAATTGCACCTTGCAATGTGGAGATATTACTGTTTGTGCATTTACAATATTCATTGATTTTTGCCATTGAAAAACATCATGTTATTCATATACCAGAAATGTTTGAAGCTACTGACTGAATGAAAGGAGCTGGCATCTCACTCTCTTTGAATCTTCTTTATCATGCTAGGATTAGCAGGAAAAAGCAAAAAATTTCAGAATTGCACCTTGCAATGTGGAGATATTACTGTTTGTGCATTTACAATATTCATTGATTTTTGCCATTGAAAAACGTCCAAAAATGTTTGAAGCTACTGACTGAATGAAAGGAGCTGGCATCTCACTCTCTTTGAATCTTCTTTATCATGCTAGGATTAGCAGGAAAAAGCAAAAAATTTCAGAATTGCACCTTGCAATGTGGAGATATTACTGTTTGTGCATTTACAATATTCATTGATTTTTGCCATTGAAAAACATGTTTTTCATATACCAGAAATGTTTGAAGCTACTGACTGAATGAAAGGAGCTGGCATCTCACTCTCTTTGAATCTTCTTTATCATGCTAGGATTAACAGGAAAAAGCAAAAAATTTCAGAATTGCACCTTGCAATGTGGAGATATTACTGTTTGTGCATTTACAATATTCATTGATTTTTGCCATTGAAAAACGTCCAGAAATGTTTTAAAGCTACTGACTGAATGAAAGGAGCTGGCATCTCACTCTCTTTGAATCTTCTTTATCATGCTACGATTAGCAGGAAAAAGCAAAAAATTTCAGAATTGCACCTTGCAATGTGGAGATATTACTGTTTGTGCATTTACAATATTCATTGATTTTTGCCATTGAAAAACATGTTTTTCATATACCAGAAATGTTTGAAGCTACTGACTGAATGAAAGGAGCTGGCATCTCACTCTCTTTGAATCTTCTTTATCATGCTAGGATTAGCAGGAAAAAGCAAAAAATTTCAGAATTGCACCTTGCAATGTGGAGATATTACTGTTTGTGCATTTACAATATTCATTGATTTTTGCCATTGAAAAACATGTTTTTCATATACCAGAAATGTTTGAAGCTACTGACTGAATGAAAGGAGCTGGCATCTCACTCTCTTTGAATCTTCTTTATCATGCTAGGATTAGCAGGAAAAAGCAAAAAATTTCAGAATTGCACCTTGCAATGTGGAGATATTACTGTTTGTGCATTTACAATATTCATTGATTTTTGCCATTGAAAAACATGTTTTTCATATACCAGAAATGTTTGAAGCTACTGACTGAATGAAAGGAGCTGGCATCTCACTCTCTTTGAATCTTCTTTATCATGCTAGGATTAGCAGGAAAAAGCAAAAAATTTCAGAATTGCACCTTGCAATGTGGAGATATTACTGTTTGTGCATTTACAATATTCATTGATTTTTGCCATTGAAAAACATCATGTTATTCATATACCAGAAATGTTTGAAGCTACTGACTGAATGAAAGGAGCTGGCATCTCACTCTCTTTGAATCTTCTTTATCATGCTAGGATTAGCAGGAAAAAGCAAAAAATTTCAGAATTGCACCTTGCAATGTGGAGATATTACTGTTTGTGCATTTACAATATTCATTGATTTTTGCCATTGAAAAACGTCCAAAAATGTTTGAAGCTACTGACTGAATGAAAGGAGCTGGCATCTCACTCTCTTTGAATCTTCTTTATCATGCTAGGATTAACAGGAAAAAGCAAAAAATTTCAGAATTGCACCTTGCAATGTGGAGATATTACTGTTTGTGCATTTACAATATTCATTGATTTTTGCCATTGAAAAACGTCCAGAAATGTTTGAAGCTACTGACTGAATGAAAGGAGCTGGCATCTCACTCTCTTTGAATCTTCTTTATCATGCTACGATTAGCAGGAAAAAGCAAAAAATTTCAGAATTGCACCTTGCAATGTGGAGATATTACTGTTTGTGCATTTACAATATTCATTGATTTTTGCCATTGAAAAACATGTTTTTCATATACCAGAAATGTTTGAAGCTACTGACTGAATGAAAGGAGCTGGCATCTCACTCTCTTTGAATCTTCTTTATCATGCTAGGATTAGCAGGAAAAAGCAAAAAATTTCAGAATTGCACCTTGCAATGTGGAGATATTACTGTTTGTGCATTTACAATATTCATTGATTTTTGCCATTGAAAAACATGTTTTTCATATACCAGAAATGTTTGAAGCTACTGACTGAATGAAAGGAGCTGGCATCTCACTCTCTTTGAATCTTCTTTATCATGCTAGGATTAGCAGGAAAAAGCAAAAAATTTCAGAATTGCACCTTGCAATGTGGAGATATTACTGTTTGTGCATTTACAATATTCATTGATTTTTGCCATTGAAAAACATGTTTTTCATATACCAGAAATGTTTGAAGCTACTGACTGAATGAAAGGAGCTGGCATCTCACTCTCTTTGAATCTTCTTTATCATGCTAGGATTAGCAGGAAAAAGCAAAAAATTTCAGAATTGCACCTTGCAATGTGGAGATATTACTGTTTGTGCATTTACAATATTCATTGATTTTTGCCATTGAAAAACATGTTTTTCATATACCAGAAATGTTTGAAGCTACTGACTGAATGAAAGGAGCTGGCATCTCACTCTCTTTGAATCTTCTTTATCATGCTAGGATTAACAGGAAAAAGCAAAAAATTTCAGAATTGCACCTTGCAATGTGGAGATATTACTGTTTGTGCATTTACAATATTCATTGATTTTTGCCATTGAAAAACGTCCAGAAATGTTTGAAGCTACTGACTGAATGAAAGGAGATGGCATCTCACTCTCTTTGAATCTTCTTTATCATGCTAGGATTAGCAGGAAAAAGCAAAAAATTTCAGAATTGCACCTTGCAATGTGGAGATATTACTGTTTGTGCATTTACAATATTCATTGATTTTTGCCATTGAAAAACATGTTTTTCATATACCAGAAATGTTTGAAGCTACTGACTGAATGAAAGGAGCTGGCATCTCACTCTCTTTGAATCTTCTATATCATGCTAGGATTAGCAGGAAAAAGCAAAAAATTTCAGAATTGCAGCTTGCAATGTGGAGATATTACTGTTTGTGCATTTACAATATTCATTGATTTTTGCCATTGAAAAACGTCCAGAAATGTTTGAAGCTACTGACTGAATGAAAGGAGCTGGCATCTCACTCTTTGAATCTTCTTTATCATTCTAGGATTAGCAGGAAAAAGCAAAAAATTTCAGAATTGCACCTTGCAATGTGGAGATATTACTGTTTGTGCATTTACAATATTCATTGATTTTTGCCATTGAAAAACGTCCAGAAATGTTTGAAGCTACTGACTGAATGAAAGGAGCTGGCATCTCACTCTCTTTGAATCTTCTTTATCATGCTAGGATTAACAGGAAAAAGCAAAAAATTTCAGAATTGCACCTTGCAATGTGGAGATATTACTGTTTGTGCATTTACAATAGTCATTGATTTTTGCCATTGAAAAACGTCCAGAAATGTTTGAAGCTACTGACTGAATGAAAGGAGCTGGCATCTCACTCTCTTTGAATCTTCTTTATCATGCTACGATTAGCAGGAAAAAGCAAAAAATTTCAGAATTGCACCTTGCAATGTGGAGATATTACTGTTTGTGCATTTACAATATTCATTGTTTTTGCCATTGAAAAACATGTTTTTCATATACCAGAAATGTTTGAAGCTACTGACTGAATGAAAGGAGCTGGCATCTCACTCTCTTTGAATCTTCTTTATCATGCTAGGATTAGCAGGAAAAAGCAAAAAATTTCAGAATTGCACCTTGCAATGTGGAGATATTACTGTTTGTGCATTTACAATATTCATTGATTTTTGCCATTGAAAAACATGTTTTTCATATACCAGAAATGTTTGAAGCTACTGACTGAATGAAAGGAGCTGGCATCTCACTCTCTTTGAATCTTCTTTATCATGCTAGGATTAGCAGGAAAAAGCAAAAAATTTCAGAATTGCACCTTGCAATGTGGAGATATTACTGTTTGTGCATTTACAATATTCATTGATTTTTGCCATTGAAAAACATGTTTTTCATATACCAGAAATGTTTGAAGCTACTGACTGAATGAAAGGAGCTGGCATCTCACTCTCTTTGAATCTTCTTTATCATGCTAGGATTAGCAGGAAAAAGCAAAAAATTTCAGAATTGCACCTTGCAATGTGGAGATATTACTGTTTGTGCATTTACAATATTCATTGATTTTTGCCATTGAAAAACATGTTTTTCATATACCAGAAATGTTTGAAGCTACTGACTGAATGAAAGGAGCTGGCATCTCACTCTCTTTGAATCTTCTTTATCATGCTAGGATTAGCAGGAAAAAGCAAAAAATTTCAGAATTGCACCTTGCAATGTGGAGATATTACTGTTTGTGCATTTACAATATTCATTGATTTTTGCCATTGAAAAACATGTTTTTCATATACCAGAAATGTTTGAAGGTACTGACTGAATGAAAGGAGCTGGCATCTCACTCTCTTTGAATCTTCTTTATCATGCTAGGATTAGCAGGAGAAAGCAAAAAATTTCAGAATTGCAGCTTGCAATGTGGAGATATTACTGTTTGTGCATTTACAATATTCATTGATTTTTGCCATTGAAAAACGTCCAGAAATGTTTGAAGCTACTGACTGAATGAAAGGAGCTGGCATCTCACTCTTTGAATCTTCTTTATCATTCTAGGATTAGCAGGAAAAAGCAAAAAATTTCAGAATTGCACCTTGCAATGTGGAGATATTACTGTTTGTGCATTTACAATATTCATTGATTTTTGCCATTGAAAAACATGTTTTTCATATACCAGAAATGTTTGAAGCTACTGACTGAATGAAAGGAGCTGGCATCTCACTCTCTTTGAATCTTCTTTATCATGCTAGGATTAGCAGGAAAAAGCAAAAAATTTCAGAATTGCACCTTGCAATGTGGAGATATTACTGTTTGTGCATTTACAATATTCATTGATTTTTGCCATTGAAAAACGTCCAGAAATGTTTGAAGCTACTGACTGAATGAAAGGAGCTGGCATCTCACACTTTGAATCTTCTTTATCATTCTAGGATTAGCAGGAAAAAGCAAAAAATTTCAGAATTGCACCTTGCAATGTGGAGATATTACTGTTTGTGCATTTACAATATTCATTGATTTTTGCCATTGAAAAACATGTTTTTCATATACCAGAAATGTTTGAAGCTACTGACTGAATTAAAGGAGCTGGCATCTCACTCTCTTTGAATCTTCTTTATCATGCTAGGATTAGCAGGAAAAAGCAAAAAATTTCAGAATTTCACCTTGCAATGTGGAGATATTACTGTTTGTGCATTTACAATATTCATTGATTTTTGCCATTGAAAAACATCATGTTATTCATATACCAGAAATGTTTGAAGCTACTGACTGAATGAAAGGAGCTGGCATCTCACTCTCTTTGAATCTTCTTTATCATGCTAGGATTAGCAGGAAAAAGCAAAAAATTTCAGAATTGCACCTTGCAATGTGGAGATATTACTGTTTGTGCATTTACAATATTCATTGATTTTTGCCATTGAAAAACGTCCAAAAATGTTTGAAGCTACTGACTGAATGAAAGGAGCTGGCATCTCACTCTCTTTGAATCTTCTTTATCATGCTAGGATTAGCAGGAAAAAGCAAAAAATTTCAGAATTGCACCTTGCAATGTGGAGATATTACTGTTTGTGCATTTACAATATTCATTGATTTTTGCCATTGAAAAACATGTTTTTCATATACCAGAAATGTTTGAAGCTACTGACTGAATGAAAGGAGCTGGCATCTCACTCTCTTTGAATCTTCTTTATCATGCTAGGATTAACAGGAAAAAGCAAAAAATTTCAGAATTGCACCTTGCAATGTGGAGATATTACTGTTTGTGCATTTACAATATTCATTGATTTTTGCCATTGAAAAACGTCCAGAAATGTTTGAAGCTACTGACTGAATGAAAGGAGCTGGCATCTCACTCTCTTTGAATCTTCTTTATCATGCTAGGATTAGCAGGAAAAAGCAAAAAATTTCAGAATTGCACCTTGCAATGTGGAGATATTACTGTTTGTGCATTTACAATATTCATTGATTTTTGCCATTGAAAAACATGTTTTTCATATACCAGAAATGTTTGAAGCTACTGACTGAATGAAAGGAGCTGGCATCTCACTCTCTTTGAATCTTCTTTATCATGCTAGGATTAGCAGGAAAAAGCAAAAAATTTCAGAATTGCACCTTGCAATGTGGAGATATTACTGTTTGTGCATTTACAATATTCATTGATTTTCGCCATTGAAAAACATGTTTTTCATATACCAGAAATGTTTGAAGCTACTGACTGAATGAAAGGAGCTGGCATCTCACTCTCTTTGAATCTTCTTTATCATGCTAGGATTAGCAGGAAAAAGCAAAAAATTTCAGAATTGCACCTTGCAATGTGGAGATATTACTGTTTGTGCATTTACAATATTCATTGATTTTTGCCATTGAAAAACATGTTTTTCATATACCAGAAATGTTTGAAGCTACTGACTGAATGAAAGGAGCTGGCATCTCACTCTCTTTGAATCTTCTTTATCATGCTAGGATTAGCAGGAAAAAGCAAAAAATTTCAGAATTGCACCTTGCAATGTGGAGATATTACTGTTTGTGCATTTACAATATTCATTGATTTTTGCCATTGAAAAACATGTTTTTCATATACCAGAAATGTTTGAAGCTACTGACTGAATGAAAGGAGCTGGCATCTCACTCTCTTTGAATCTTCTTTATCATGCTAGGATTAACAGGAAAAAGCAAAAAATTTCAGAATTGCACCTTGCAATGTGGAGATATTACTGTTTGTGCATTTACAATATTCATTGATTTTTGCCATTGAAAAACGTCCAGAAATGTTTGAAGCTACTGACTGAATGAAAGGAGCTGGCATCTCACTCTTTGAATCTTCTTTATCATTCTAGGATTAGCAGAAAAAAGCAAAAAATTTCAGAATTGCACCTTGCAATGTGGAGATATTACTGTTTGTGCATTTACAATATTCATTGATTTTTGCCATTGAAAAACATGTTTTTCATATACCAGAAATGTTTGAAGCTACTGACTGAATGAAAGGAGCTGGCATCTCACTCTCTTTGAATCTTCTTTATCATGCTAGGATTAGCAGGAAAAAGCAAAAAATTTCAGAATTTCACCTTGCAATGTGGAGATATTACTGTTTGTGCATTTACAATATTCATTGATTTTTGCCATTGAAAAACATCATGTTATTCATATACCAGAAATGTTTTAAGCTACTGACTGAATGAAAGGAGCTGGCATCTCACTCTCTTTGAATCTTCTTTATCATGCTAGGATTAGCAGGAAAAAGCAAAAAATTTCAGAATTGCACCTTGCAATGTGGAGATATTACTGTTTGTGCATTTACAATATTCATTGATTTTTGCCATTGAAAAACGTCCAAAAATGTTTGAAGCTACTGACTGAATGAAAGGAGCTGGCATCTCAATCTCTTTGAATCTTCTTTATCATGCTAGGATTAGCAGGAAAAAGCAAAAAATTTCAGAATTGCACCTTGCAATGTGGAGATATTACTGTTTGTGCATTTACAATATTCATTGATTTTTGCCATTGAAAAACATGTTTTTCATATACCAGAAATGTTTGAAGCTACTGACTGAATGAAAGGAGCTGGCATCTCACTCTCTTTGAATCTTCTTTATCATGCTAGGATTAACAGGAAAAAGCAAAAAATTTCAGAATTGCACCTTGCAATGTGGAGATATTACTGTTTGTGCATTTACAATATTCATTGATTTTTGCCATTGAAAAACGTCCAGAAATGTTTGAAGCTACTGACTGAATGAAAGGAGCTGGCATCTCACTCTCTTTGAATCTTCTTTATCATGCTAGGATTAGCAGGAAAAAGCAAAAAATTTCAGAATTGCACCTTGCAATGTGGAGATATTACTGTTTGTGCATTTACAATATTCATTGATTTTTGCCATTGAAAAACATGTTTTTCATATACCAGAAATGTTTGAAGCTACTGACTGAATGAAAGGAGCTGGCATCTCACTCTCTTTGAATCTTCTTTATCATGCTAGGATTAGCAGGAAAAAGCAAAAAATTTCAGAATTGCACCTTGCAATGTGGAGATATTACTGTTTGTGCATTTACAATATTCATTGATTTTTGCCATTGAAAAACATGTTTTTCATATACCAGAAATGTTTGAAGCTACTGACTGAATGAAAGGAGCTGGCATCTCACTCTCTTTGAATCTTCTTTATCATGCTAGGATTAGCAGGAAGAAGCAAAAAATTTCAGAATTGCACCTTGCAATGTGGAAATATTACTGTTTGTGCATTTACAATATTCATTGATTTTTGCCATTGAAAAACATGTTTTTCATATACCAGAAATGTTTGAAGCTACTGACTGAATGAAAGGAGCTGGCATCTCACTCTCTTTGAATCTTCTTTATCATGCTAGGATTAACAGGAAAAAGCAAAAAATTTCAGAATTGCACCTTGCAATGTGGAGATATTACTGTTTGTGCATTTACAATATTCATTGATTTTTGCCATTGAAAAACGTCCAGAAATGTTTGAAGCTACTGACTGAATGAAAGGAGCTGGCATCTCACTCTCTTTGAATCTTCTTTATCATGCTAGGATTAGCAGGAAAAAGCAAAAAATTTCAGAATTGCACCTTGCAATGTGGAGATATTACTGTTTGTGCATTTACAATATTCATTGATTTTTGCCATTGAAAAACATGTTTTTCATATACCAGAAATGTTTGAAGCTACTGACTGAATGAAAGGAGCTGGCATCTCACTCTCTTTGAATCTTCTTTATCATGCTAGGATTAGCAGGAAAAAGCAAAAAAATTCAGAATTGCACCTTGCAATGTGGAGATATTACTGTTTGTGCATTTACAATATTCATTGATTTTTGCCATTGAAAAACATGTTTTTCATATACCAGAAATGTTTGAAGCTACTGACTGAATGAAAGGAGCTGGCATCTCACTCTCTTTGAATCTTCTTTATCATGCTAGGATTAGCAGGAAAAAGCAAAAAATTTCAGAATTGCACCTTGCAATGTGGAGATATTACTGTTTGTGCATTTACAATATTCATTGATTTTTGCCATTGAAAAACATGTTTTTCATATACCAGAAATGTTTGAAGCTACTGACTGAATGAAAGGAGCTGGCATCTCACTCTCTTTGAATCTTCTTTATCATGCTAGGATTAGCAGGAAAAAGCAAAAAATTTCAGAATTGCACCTTGCAATGTGGAGATATTACTGTTTGTGCATTTACAATATTCATTGATTTTTGCCATTGAAAAACATGTTTTTCATATACCAGAAATGTTTGAAGCTACTGACTGAATGAAAGGAGCTGGCATCTCACTCTCTTTGAATCTTCTTTATCATGCTAGGATTAACAGGAAAAAGCAAAAAATTTCAGAATTGCACCTTGCAATGTGGAGATATTACTGTTTGTGCATTTACAATATTCATTGATTTTTGCCATTGAAAAACGTCCAGAAATGTTTGAAGCTACTGACTGAATGAAAGGAGCTGGCATCTCACTCTCTTTGAATCTTCTTTATCATGCTAGGATTAGCAGGAAAAAGCAAAAAATTTCAGAATTGCACCTTGCAATGTGGAGATATTACTGTTTGTGCATTTACAATATTCATTGATTTTTGCCATTGAAAAACATGTTTTTCATATACCAGAAATGTTTGAAGCTACTGACTGAATGAAAGGAGCTGGCATCTCACTCTCTTTGAATCTTCTTTATCATGCTAGGATTAGCAGGAAAAAGCAAAAAATTTCAGAATTGCACCTTGCAATGTGGAGATATTACTGTTTGTGCATTTACAATATTCATTGATTTTTGCCATTGAAAAACGTCCAGAAATGTTTGAAGCTACTGACTGAATGAAAGGAGCTGGCATCTCACTCTTTGAATCTTCTTTATCATTCTAGGATTAGCAGGAAAAAGCAAAAAATTTCAGAATTGCACCTTGCAATGTGGAGATATTACTGTTTGTGCATTTACAATATTCATTGATTTTTGCCATTGAAAAACATGTTTTTCATATACCAGAAATGTTTGAAGCTACTGACTGAATGAAAGGAGCTGGCATCTCACTCTCTTTGAATCTTCTTTATCATGCTAGGATTAGCAGGAAAAAGCAAAAAATTTCAGAATTGCACCTTGCAATGTGGAGATATTACTGTTTGTGCATTTACAATATTCATTGATTTTTGCCATTGAAAAACGTCCAGAAATGTTTGAAGCTACTGACTGAATGAAAGGAGCTGGCATCTCACTCTTTGAATCTTCTTTATCATTCTAGGATTAGCAGGAAAAAGCAAAAAATTTCAGAATTGCACCTTGCAATGTGGAGATATTACTGTTTGTGCATTTACAATATTCATTGATTTTTGCCATTGAAAAACGTCCAGAAATGTTTGAAGCTACTGACTGAATGAAAGGAGCTGGCATCTCACTCTTTGAATCTTCTTTATCATTCTAGGATTAGCAGGAAAAAGCAAAAAATTTCAGAATTGCACCTTGCAATGTGGAGATATTACTGTTTGTGCATTTACAATATTCATTGATTTTTGCCATTGAAAAACATGTTTTTCATATTCCAGAAATGTTTGAAGCTACTGACTGAATGAAAGGAGCTGGCATCTCACTCTCTTTGAATCTTCTTTATCATGCTAGGATTAGCAGGAAAAAGCAAAAAATTTCAGAATTTCACCTTGCAATGTGGAGATATTACTGTTTGTGCATTTACAATATTCATTGATTTTTGCCATTGAAAAACATCATGTTATTCATATACCAGAAATGTTTGAAGCTACTGACTGAATGAAAGGAGCTGGCATCTCACTCTCTTTGAATCTTCTTTATCATGCTAGGATTAGCAGGAAAAAGCAAAAAATTTCAGAATTGCACCTTGCAATGTGGAGATATTACTGTTTGTGCATTTACAATATTCATTGATTTTTGCCATTTAAAAACGTCCAAAAATGTTTGAAGCTACTGACTGAATGAAAGGAGCTGGCATCTCACTCTCTTTGAATCTTCTTTATCATGCTAGGATTAGCAGGAAAAAGCAAAAAATTTCAGAATTGCACCTTGCAATGTGGAGATATTACTGTTTGTGCATTTACAATATTCATTGATTTTTGCCATTGAAAAACATGTTTTTCATATACCAGAAATGTTTGAAGCTACTGACTGAATGAAAGGAGCTGGCATCTCACTCTCTTTGAATCTTCTTTATCATGCTAGGATTAGCAGGAAAAAGCAAAAAATTTCAGAATTGCACCTTGCAATGTGGAGATATTACTGTTTGTGCATTTACAATATTCATTGATTTTTGCCATTGAAAAACGTCCAGAAATGTTTGAAGCTACTGACTGAATGAAAGGAGCTGGCATCTCACTCTTTGAATCTTCTTTATCATTCTAGGATTAGCAGGAAAAAGCAAAAAATTTCAGAATTGCACCTTGCAATGTGGAGATATTACTGTTTGTGCATTTACAATATTCATTGATTTTTGCCATTGAAAAACGTCCAGAAATGTTTGAAGCTACTGACTGAATGAAAGGAGCTGGCATCTCACTCTTTGAATCTTCTTTATCATTCTAGGATTAGCAGGAAAAAGCAAAAAATTTCAGAATTGCACCTTGCAATGTGGAGATATTACTGTTTGTGCATTTACAATATTCATTGATTTTTGCCATTGAAAAACATGTTTTTCATATACCAGAAATGTTTGAAGCTACTGACTGAATGAAAGGAGCTGGCATCTCACTCTCTTTGAATCTTCTTTATCATGCTAGGATTAGCAGGAAAAAGCAAAAAATTTCAGAATTTCACCTTGCAATGTGGAGATATTACTGTTTGTGCATTTACAATATTCATTGATTTTTGCCATTGAAAAACATCATGTTATTCATACACCAGAAATGTTTGAAGCTACTGACTGAATGAAAGGAGCTGGCATCTCACTCTCTTTGAATCTTCTTTATCATGCTAGGATTAGCAGGAAAAAGCAAAAAATTTCAGAATTGCACCTTGCAATGTGGAGATATTACTGTTTGTGCATTTACAATATTCATTGATTTTTGCCATTTAAAAACGTCCAAAAATGTTTGAAGCTACTGACTGAATGAAAGGAGCTGGCATCTCACTCTCTTTGAATCTTCTTTATCATGCTAGGATTAGCAGGAAAAAGCAAAAAATTTCAGAATTGCACCTTGCAATGTGGAGATATTACTGTTTGTGCATTTACAATATTCATTGATTTTTGCCATTGAAAAACATGTTTTTCATATACCAGAAATGTTTGAAGCTACTGACTGAATGAAAGGAGCTGGCATCTCACTCTCTTTGAATCTTCTTTATCATGCTAGGATTAACAGGAAAAAGCAAAAAATTTCAGAATTGCACCTTGCAATGTGGAGATATTACTGTTTGTGCATTTACAATATTCATTGATTTTTGCCATTGAAAAACGTCCAGAAATGTTTGAAGCTACTGACTGAATGAAAGGAGCTGGCATCTCACTCTCTTTGAATCTTCTTTATCATGCTAGGATTAGCAGGAAAAAGCAAAAAATTTCAGAATTGCACCTTGCAATGTGGAGATATTACTGTTTGTGCATTTACAATATTCATTGATTTTTGCCATTGAAAAACATGTTTTTCATATACCAGAAATGTTTGAAGCTACTGACTGAATGAAAGGAGCTGGCATCTCACTCTCTTTGAATCTTCTTTATCATGCTAGGATTAGCAGGAAAAAGCAAAAAATTTCAGAATTGCACCTTGCAATGTGGAGATATTACTGTTTGTGCATTTACAATATTCATTGATTTTTGCCATTGAAAAACGTCCAGAAATGTTTGAAGCTACTGACTGAATGAAAGGAGCTGGCATCTCACTCTTTGAATCTTCTTTATCATTCTAGGATTAGCAGGAAAAAGCAAAAAATTTCAGAATTGCACCTTGCAATGTGGAGATATTACTGTTTGTGCATTTACAATATTCATTGATTTTTGCCATTGAAAAACATGTTTTTCATATACCAGAAATGTTTGAAGCTACTGACTGAATGAAAGGAGCTGGCATCTCACTCTCTTTGAATCTTCTTTATCATGCTAGGATTAGCAGGAAAAAGCAAAAAATTTCAGAATTGCACCTTGCAATGTGGAGATATTACTGTTTGTGCATTTACAATATTCATTGATTTTTGCCATTGAAAAACGTCCAGAAATGTTTGAAGCTACTGACTGAATGAAAGGAGCTGGCATCTCACTCTTTGAATCTTCTTTATCATTCTAGGATTAGCAGGAAAAAGCAAAAAATTTCAGAATTGCACCTTGCAATGTGGAGATATTACTGTTTGTGCATTTACAATATTCATTGATTTTTGCCATTGAAAAACGTCCAGAAATGTTTGAAGCTACTGACTGAATGAAAGGAGCTGGCATCTCACTCTTTGAATCTTCTTTATCATTCTAGGATTAGCAGGAAAAAGCAAAAAATTTCAGAATTGCACCTTGCAATGTGGAGATATTACTGTTTGTGCATTTACAATATTCATTGATTTTTGCCATTGAAAAACATGTTTTTCATATACCAGAAATGTTTGAAGCTACTGACTGAATGAAAGGAGCTGGCATCTCACTCTCTTTGAATCTTCTTTATCATGCTAGGATTAGCAGGAAAAAGCAAAAAATTTCAGAATTTCACCTTGCAATGTGGAGATATTACTGTTTGTGCATTTACAATATTCATTGATTTTTGCCATTGAAAAACATCATGTTATTCATATACCAGAAATGTTTGAAGCTACTGACTGAATGAAAGGAGCTGGCATCTCACTCTCTTTGAATCTTCTTTATCATGCTAGGATTAGCAGGAAAAAGCAAAAAATTTCAGAATTGCACCTTGCAATGTGGAGATATTACTGTTTGTGCATTTACAATATTCATTGATTTTTGCCATTTAAAAACGTCCAAAAATGTTTGAAGCTACTGACTGAATGAAAGGAGCTGGCATCTCACTCTCTTTGAATCTTCTTTATCATGCTAGGATTAGCAGGAAAAAGCAAAAAATTTCAGAATTGCACCTTGCAATGTGGAGATATTACTGTTTGTGCATTTACAATATTCATTGATTTTTGCCATTGAAAAACATGTTTTTCATATACCAGAAATGTTTGAAGCTACTGACTGAATGAAAGGAGCTGGCATCTCACTCTCTTTGAATCTTCTTTATCATGCTAGGATTAGCAGGAAAAAGCAAAAAATTTCAGAATTGCACCTTGCAATGTGGAGATATTACTGTTTGTGCATTTACAATATTCATTGATTTTTGCCATTGAAAAACGTCCAGAAATGTTTGAAGCTACTGACTGAATGAAAGGAGCTGGCATCTCACTCTTTGAATCTTCTTTATCATTCTAGGATTAGCAGGAAAAAGCAAAAAATTTCAGAATTGCACCTTGCAATGTGGAGATATTACTGTTTGTGCATTTACAATATTCATTGATTTTTGCCATTGAAAAACGTCCAGAAATGTTTGAAGCTACTGACTGAATGAAAGGAGCTGGCATCTCACTCTTTGAATCTTCTTTATCATTCTAGGATTAGCAGGAAAAAGCAAAAAATTTCAGAATTGCACCTTGCAATGTGGAGATATTACTGTTTGTGCATTTACAATATTCATTGATTTTTGCCATTGAAAAACATGTTTTTCATATACCAGAAATGTTTGAAGCTACTGACTGAATGAAAGGAGCTGGCATCTCACTCTCTTTGAATCTTCTTTATCATGCTAGGATTAGCAGGAAAAAGCAAAAAATTTCAGAATTTCACCTTGCAATGTGGAGATATTACTGTTTGTGCATTTACAATATTCATTGATTTTTGCCATTGAAAAACATCATGTTATTCATATACCAGAAATGTTTGAAGCTACTGACTGAATGAAAGGAGCTGGCATCTCACTCTCTTTGAATCTTCTTTATCATGCTAGGATTAGCAGGAAAAAGCAAAAAATTTCAGAATTGCACCTTGCAATGTGGAGATATTACTGTTTGTGCATTTACAATATTCATTGATTTTTGCCATTTAAAAACGTCCAAAAATGTTTGAAGCTACTGACTGAATGAAAGGAGCTGGCATCTCACTCTCTTTGAATCTTCTTTATCATGCTAGGATTAGCAGGAAAAAGCAAAAAATTTCAGAATTGCACCTTGCAATGTGGAGATATTACTGTTTGTGCATTTACAATATTCATTGATTTTTGCCATTGAAAAACATGTTTTTCATATACCAGAAATGTTTGAAGCTACTGACTGAATGAAAGGAGCTGGCATCTCACTCTCTTTGAATCTTCTTTATCATGCTAGGATTAACAGGAAAAAGCAAAAAATTTCAGAATTGCACCTTGCAATGTGGAGATATTACTGTTTGTGCATTTACAATATTCATTGATTTTTGCCTTTGAAAAACGTCCAGAAATGTTTGAAGCTACTGACTGAATGAAAGGAGCTGGCATCTCACTCTCTTTGAATCTTCTTTATCATGCTACGATTAGCAGGAAAAAGCAAAAAATTTCAGAATTGCACCTTGCAATGTGGAGATATTACTGTTTGTGCATTTACAATATTCATTGATTTTTGCCATTGAAAAACATGTTTTTCATATACCAGAAATGTTTGAAGCTACTGACTGAATGAAAAGAGCTGGCATCTCACTCTCTTTGAATCTTCTTTATCATGCTAGGATTAGCAGGAAAAAGCAAAAAATTTCAGAATTGCACCTTGCAATGTGGAGATATTACTGTTTGTGCATTTACAATATTCATTGATTTTTGCCATTGAAAAACATGTTTTTCATATACCAGAAATGTTTGAAGCTACTGACTGAATGAAAGGAGCTGGCATCTCACTCTCTTTGAATCTTCTTTATCATGCTAGGATTAGCAGGAAAAAGCAAAAAATTTCAGAATTGCACCTTGCAATGTGGAGATATTACTGTTTGTGCATTTACAATATTCATTGATTTTTGCCATTGAAAAACATGTTTTTCATATACCAGAAATGTTTGAAGCTACTGACTGAATGAAAGGAGCTGGCATCTCACTCTCTTTGAATCTTCTTTATCATGCTAGGATTAGCAGGAAAAAGCAAAAAATTTCAGAATTGCACCTTGCAATGTGGAGATATTACTGTTTGTGCATTTACAATATTCATTGATTTTTGCCATTGAAAAACATGTTTTTCATATACCAGAAATGTTTGAAGCTACTGACTGAATGAAAGGAGCTGGCATCTCACTCTCTTTGAATCTTCTTTATCATGCTAGGATTAACAGGAAAAAGCAAAAAATTTCAGAATTGCACCTTGCAATGTGGAGATATTACTGTTTGTGCATTTACAATATTCATTGATTTTTGCCATTGAAAAACGTCCAGAAATGTTTGAAGCTACTGACTGAATGAAAGGAGCTGGCATCTCACTCTCTTTGAATCTTCTTTATCATGCTAGGATTAGCAGGAAAAAGCAAAAAATTTCAGAATTGCACCTTGCAATGTGGAGATATTACTGTTTGTGCATTTACAATATTCATTGATTTTTGCCATTGAAAAACATGTTTTTCATATACCAGAAATGTTTGAAGCTACTGACTGAATGAAAGGAGCTGGCATCTCACTCTCTTTGAATCTTCTTTATCATGCTAGGATTAGCAGGAAAAAGCAAAAAATTTCAGAATTGCACCTTGCAATGTGGAGATATTACTGTTTGTGCATTTACAATATTCATTGATTTTTGCCATTGAAAAACATGTTTTTCATATACCAGAAATGTTTGAAGCTACTGACTGAATGAAAGGAGCTGGCATCTCACTCTCTTTGAATCTTCTTTATCATGCTAGGATTAGCAGGAAAAAGCAAAAAATTTCAGAATTGCACCTTGCAATGTGGAGATATTACTGTTTGTGCATTTACAATATTCATTGATTTTTGCCATTGAAAAACATGTTTTTCATATACCAGAAATGTTTGAAGCTACTGACTGAATGAAAGGAGCTGGAATCTCACTCTCTTTGAATCTTCTTTATCATGCTAGGATTAGCAGAAAAAAGCAAAAAATTTCAGAATTGCACCTTGCAATGTGGAGATATTACTGTTTGGGCATTTACAATATTCATTGATTTTTGCCATTGAAAAACGTCCAGAAATGTTTGAAGCTACTGACTGAATGAAAGGAGCTGGCATCTCACTCTTTGAATCTTCTTTATCATGTTAGTATTAGCAGGAAAAAGCAAAAAATTTCAGAATTGCACCTTGCAATGTGGAGATATTAGTTTGTGCATTTACAATATTCATTGATTTTTGCCATTGAAAAACATGTTTTTCATATACCAGAAATGTTTGAAGCTACTGACTGAATGAAAGGAGCTGGCATCTCACTCTCTTTGAATCTTCTTTATCATGCTAGGATTAGCAGGAAAAAGCAAAAAATTTCAGAATTGCACCTTGCAATGTGGAGATATTACTGTTTGTGCATTTACAATATTCATTGATTTTTGCCATTGAAAAACATGTTTTTCATATACCAGAAATGTTTGAAGCTACTGACTGAATGAAAGGAGCTGGCATCTCACTCTCTTTGAATCTTCTTTATCATGCTAGGATTAGCAGGAAAAAGCAAAAAATTTCAGAATTGCACCTTGCAATGTGGAGATATTACTGTTTGTGCATTTACAATATTCATTGATTTTTGCCATTGAAAAACATGTTTTTCATATACCAGAAATGTTTGAAGCTACTGACTGAATGAAAGGAGCTGGCATCTCACTCTCTTTGAATCTTCTTTATCATGCTAGGATTAGCAGGAAAAAGCAAAAAATTTCAGAATTGCACCTTGCAATGTGGAGATATTACTGTTTGTGCATTTACAATATTCATTGATTTTTGCCATTGAAAAACGTCCAAAAATGTTTGAAGCTACTGACTGAATGAAAGGAGCTGGCATCTCACTCTCTTTGAATCTTCTTTATCATGCTAGGATTAGCAGGAAAAAGCAAAAAATTTCAGAATTGCACCTTGCAATGTGGAGATATTACTGTTTGTGCATTTACAATATTCATTGATTTTTGCCATTGAAAAACGTCCAGAAATGTTTGAAGCTACTGACTGAATGAAAGGAGCTGGCATCTCACTCTCTTTGAATCTTCTTTATCATGCTAGGATTAGCAGGAAAAAGCAAAAAATTTCAGAATTGCACCTTGCAATGTGGAGATATTACTGTTTGTGCATTTACAATATTCATTGATTTTTGCCATTGAAAAACATGTTTTTCATATACCAGAAATGTTTGAAGCTACTGACTGAATGAAAGGAGCTGGCATCTCACTCTCTTTGAATCTTCTTTATCATGCTAGGATTAGCAGGAAAAAGCAAAAAATTTCAGAATTGCACCTTGCAATGTGGAGATATTACTGTTTGTGCATTTACAATATTCATTGATTTTTGCCATTGAAAAACATGTTTTTCATATACCAGAAATGTTTGAAGCTACTGACTGAATGAAAGGAGCTGGCAACTCACTCTCTTTGAATCTTCTTTATCATGCTAGGATTAGCAGGAAAAAGCAAAAAATTTCAGAATTGCACCTTGCAATGTGGAGATATTACTGTTTGGGCATTTACAATATTCATTGATTTTTGCCATTGAAAAACGTCCAGAAATGTTTGAAGCTACTGACTGAATGAAAGGAGCTGGCATCTCACTCTTTGAATCTTCTTTATCATGCTAGGATTAGCAGGAAAAAGCAAAAAATTTCAGAATTGCACCTTGCAATGTGGAGATATTAGTTTGTGCATTTACAATATTCATTGATTTTTGCCATTGAAAAACATGTTTTTCATATACCAGAAATGTTTGAAGCTACTGACTGAATGAAAGGAGCTGGCATCTCACTCTCTTTGAATCTTCTTTATCATGCTAGGATTAGCAGGAAAAAGCAAAAAATTTCAGAATTGCACCTTGCAATGTGGAGATATTACTGTTTGTGCATTTACAATATTCATTGATTTTTGCCATTGAAAAACATGTTTTTCATATACCAGAAATGTTTGAAGCTACTGACTGAATGAAAGGAGCTGGCATCTCACTCTCTTTGAATCTTCTTTATCATGCTAGGATTAGCAGGAAAAAGCAAAAAATTTCAGAATTGCACCTTGCAATGTGGAGATATTACTGTTTGTGCATTTACAATATTCATTGATTTTTGCCATTGAAAAACATGTTTTTCATATACCAGAAATGTTTGAAGCTACTGACTGAATGAAAGGAGCTGGCATCTCACTCTCTTTGAATCTTCTTTATCATGCTAGGATTAGCAGGAAAAAGCAAAAAATTTCAGAATTGCACCTTGCAATGTGGAGATATTACTGTTTGTGCATTTACAATATTCATTGATTTTTGCCATTGAAAAACGTCCAGAAATGTTTGAAGCTACTGACTGAATGAAAGGAGCTGGCATCTCACTCTCTTTGAATCTTCTTTATCATGCTAGGATTAGCAGGAAAAAGCAAAAAATTTCAGAATTGCACCTTGCAATGTGGAGATATTACTGTTTGTGCATTTACAATATTCATTGATTTTTGCCATTGAAAAACATCATGTTATTCATATACCAGAAATGTTTGAAGCTACTGACTGAATGAATGGAGCTGGCATCTCACTCTCTTTGAATCTTCTTTATCATGCTAGGATTAGCAGGAAAAAGCAAAAAATTTCCGAATTGCACCTTGCAATGTGGAGATATTACTGTTTGTGCAATTACAATATTCATTGATTTTTGCCATTGAAAAACATGTTTTTCATATACCAGAAATGTTTGAAGCTACTGACTGAATGAAAGGAGCTGGCATCTCACTCTCTTTGAATCTTCTTTATCATGCTAGGATTAGCAGGAAAAAGCAAAAAATTTCAGAATTGCACCTTGCAATGTGGAGATATTACTGTTTGTGCATTTACAATATTCATTGATTTTTGCCATTAAAAAACATGTTTTTCATATACCAGAAATGTTTGAAGCTACTGACTGAATGAAAGGAGCTGGCATCTCACTCTCTTTGAATCTTCTTTATCATGCTAGGTTTAACAGGAAAAAGCAAAAAATTTCAGAATTGCACCTTGCAATGTGGAGATATTACTGTTTGTGCATTTACAATATTCATTGATTTTTGCCATTGAAAAACGTCCAGAAATGTTTGAAGCTACTGACTGAATGAAAGGAGCTGGCATCTCACTCTCTTTGAATCTTCTTTATCATGCTAGGATTAGCAGGAAAAAGCAAAAAATTTCAGAATTGCACCTTGCAATGTGGAGATATTACTGTTTGTGCATTTACAATATTCATTGATTTTTGCCATTGAAAAACATGTTTTTCATATACCAGAAATGTTTGAAGCTACTGACTGAATGAAAGGAGCTGGCATCTCACTCTCTTTGAATCTTCTTTATCATGCTAGGATTAGCAGGAAAAAGCAAAAAATTTCAGAATTGCACCTTGCAATGTGGAGATATTACTGTTTGTGCATTTACAATATTCATTGATTTTTGCCATTGAAAAACGTCCAGAAATGTTTGAAGCTACTGACTGAATGAAAGGAGCTGGCATCTCACTCTTTGAATCTTCTTTATCATTCTAGGATTAGCAGGAAAAAGCAAAAAATTTCAGAATTGCACCTTGCAATGTGGAGATATTACTGTTTGTGCATTTACAATATTCATTGATTTTTGCCATTGAAAAACATGTTTTTCATATACCAGAAATGTTTGAAGCTACTGACTGAATGAAAGGAGCTGGCATCTCACTCTCTTTGAATCTTCTTTATCATGCTAGGATTAGCAGGAAAAAGCAAAAAATTTCAGAATTGCACCTTGCAATGTGGAGATATTACTGTTTGTGCATTTACAATATTCATTGATTTTTGCCATTGAAAAACGTCCAGAAATGTTTGAAGCTACTGACTGAATGAAAGGAGCTGGCATCTCACTCTTTGAATCTTCTTTATCATTCTAGGATTAGCAGGAAAAAGCAAAAAATTTCAGAATTGCACCTTGCAATGTGGAGATATTACTGTTTGTGCATTTACAATATTCATTGATTTTTGCCATTGAAAAACGTCCAGAAATGTTTGAAGCTACTGACTGAATGAAAGGAGCTGGCATCTCACTCTTTGAATCTTCTTTATCATTCTAGGATTAGCAGGAAAAAGCAAAAAATTTCAGAATTGCACCTTGCAATGTGGAGATATTACTGTTTGTGCATTTACAATATTCATTGATTTTTGCCATTGAAAAACATGTTTTTCATATACCAGAAATGTTTGAAGCTACTGACTGAATGAAAGGAGCTGGCATCTCACTCTCTTTGAATCTTCTTTATCATGCTAGGATTAGCAGGAAAAAGCAAAAAATTTCAGAATTTCACCTTGCAATGTGGAGATATTACTGTTTGTGCATTTACAATATTCATTGATTTTTGCCATTGAAAAACATCATGTTATTCATATACCAGAAATGTTTGAAGCTACTGACTGAATGAAAGGAGCTGGCATCTCACTCTCTTTGAATATTCTTTATCATGCTAGGATTAGCAGGAAAAAGCAAAAAATTTCAGAATTGCACCTTGCAATGTGGAGATATTACTGTTTGTGCATTTACAATATTCATTGATTTTTGCCATTTAAAAACGTCCAAAAATGTTTGAAGCTACTGACTGAATGAAAGGAGCTGGCATCTCACTCTCTTTGAATCTTCTTTATCATGCTAGGATTAGCAGGAAAAAGCAAAAAATTTCAGAATTGCACCTTGCAATGTGGAGATATTACTGTTTGTGCATTTACAATATTCATTGATTTTTGCCATTGAAAAACATGTTTTTCATATACCAGAAATGTTTGAAGCTACTGACTGAATGAAAGGAGCTGGCATCTCACTCTCTTTGAATCTTCTTTATCATGCTAGGATTAACAGGAAAAAGCAAAAAATTTCAGAATTGCACCTTGCAATGTGGAGATATTACTGTTTGTGCATTTACAATATTCATTGATTTTTGCCTTTGAAAAACGTCCAGAAATGTTTGAAGCTACTGACTGAATGAAAGGAGCTGGCATCTCACTCTCTTTGAATCTTCTTTATCATGCTACGATTAGCAGGAAAAAGCAAAAAATTTCAGAATTGCACCTTGCAATGTGGAGATATTACTGTTTGTGCATTTACAATATTCATTGATTTTTGCCATTGAAAAACATGTTTTTCATATACCAGAAATGTTTGAAGCTACTGACTGAATGAAAGGAGCTGGCATCTCACTCTCTTTGAATCTTCTTTATCATGCTAGGATTAGCAGGAAAAAGCAAAAAATTTCAGAATTGCACCTTGCAATGTGGAGATATTACTGTTTGTGCATTTACAATATTCATTGATTTTTGCCATTGAAAAACATGTTTTTCATATACCAGAAATGTTTGAAGCTACTGACTGAATGAAAGGAGCTGGCATCTCACTCTCTTTGAATCTTCTTTATCATGCTAGGATTAGCAGGAAAAAGCAAAAAATTTCAGAATTGCACCTTGCAATGTGGAGATATTACTGTTTGTGCATTTACAATATTCATTGATTTTTGCCATTGAAAAACATGTTTTTCATATACCAGAAATGTTTGAAGCTACTGACTGAATGAAAGGAGCTGGCATCTCACTCTCTTTGAATCTTCTTTATCATGCTAGGATTAGCAGGAAAAAGCAAAAAATTTCAGAATTGCACCTTGCAATGTGGAGATATTACTGTTTGTGCATTTACAATATTCATTGATTTTTGCCATTGAAAAACATGTTTTTCATATACCAGAAATGTTTGAAGCTACTGACTGAATGAAAGGAGCTGGCATCTCACTCTCTTTGAATCTTCTTTATCATGCTAGGATTAACAGGAAAAAGCAAAAAATTTCAGAATTGCACCTTGCAATGTGGAGATATTACTGTTTGTGCATTTACAATATTCATTGATTTTTGCCATTGAAAAACGTCCAGAAATGTTTGAAGCTACTGACTGAATGAAAGGAGCTGGCATCTCACTCTCTTTGAATCTTCTTTATCATGCTAGGATTAGCAGGAAAAAGCAAAAAATTTCAGAATTGCACCTTGCAATGTGGAGATATTACTGTTTGTGCATTTACAATATTCATTGATTTTTGCCATTGAAAAACATGTTTTTCATATACCAGAAATGTTTGAAGCTACTGACTGAATGAAAGGAGCTGGCATCTCACTCTCTTTGAATCTTCTTTATCATGCTAGGATTAGCAGGAAAAAGCAAAAAATTTCAGAATTGCACCTTGCAATGTGGAGATATTACTGTTTGTGCATTTACAATATTCATTGATTTTTGCCATTGAAAAACATGTTTTTCATATACCAGAAATGTTTGAAGCTACTGACTGAATGAAAGGAGCTGGCATCTCACTCTCTTTGAATCTTCTTTATCATGCTAGGATTAGCAGGAAAAAGCAAAAAATTTCAGAATTGCACCTTGCAATGTGGAGATATTACTGTTTGTGCATTTACAATATTCATTGATTTTTGCCATTGAAAAACATGTTTTTCATATACCAGAAATGTTTGAAGCTACTGACTGAATGAAAGGAGCTGGCATCTCACTCTCTTTGAATCTTCTTTATCATGCTAGGATTAGCAGGAAAAAGCAAAAAATTTCAGAATTGCACCTTGCAATGTGGAGATATTACTGTTTGGGCATTTACAATATTCATTGATTTTTGCCATTGAAAAACGTCCAGAAATGTTTGAAGCTACTGACTGAATGAAAGGAGCTGGCATCTCACTCTTTGAATCTTCTTTATCATGCTAGGATTAGCAGGAAAAAGCAAAAAATTTCAGAATTGCACCTTGCAATGTGGAGATATTAGTTTGTGCATTTACAATATTCATTGATTTTTGCCATTGAAAAACATGTTTTTCATATACCAGAAATGTTTGAAGCTACTGACTGAATGAAAGGAGCTGGCATCTCACTCTCTTTGAATCTTCTTTATCATGCTAGGATTAGCAGGAAAAATCAAAAAATTTCAGAATTGCACCTTGCAATGTGGAGATATTACTGTTTGTGCATTTACAATATTCATTGATTTTTGCCATTGAAAAACATGTTTTTCATATACCAGAAATGTTTGAAGCTACTGACTGAATGAAAGGAGCTGGCATCTCACTCTCTTTGAATCTTCTTTATCATGCTAGGATTAGCAGGAAAAAGCAAAAAATTTCAGAATTGCACCTTGCAATGTGGAGATATTACTGTTTGTGCATTTACAATATTCATTGATTTTTGCCATTGAAAAACATGTTTTTCATATACCAGAAATGTTTGAAGCTACTGACTGAATGAAAGGAGCTGGCATCTCACTCTCTTTGAATCTTCTTTATCATGCTAGGATTAGCAGGAAAAAGCAAAAAATTTCAGAATTGCACCTTGCAATGTGGAGATATTACTGTTTGTGCATTTACAATATTCATTGATTTTTGCCATTGAAAAACGTCCAAAAATGTTTGAAGCTACTGACTGAATGAAAGGAGCTGGCATCTCACTCTCTTTGAATCTTCTTTATCATGCTAGGATTAGCAGGAAAAAGCAAAAAATTTCAGAATTGCACCTTGCAATGTGGAGATATTACTGTTTGTGCATTTACAATATTCATTGATTTTTGCCATTGAAAAACGTCCAGAAATGTTTGAAGCTACTGACTGAATGAAAGGAGCTGGCATCTCACTCTCTTTGAATCTTCTTTATCATGCTAGGATTAGCAGGAAAAAGCAAAAAATTTCAGAATTGCACCTTGCAATGTGGAGATATTACTGTTTGTGCATTTACAATATTCATTGATTTTTGCCATTGAAAAACGTCCAGAAATGTTTGAAGCTACTGACTGAATGAAAGGAGCTGGCATCTCACTCTCTTTGAATATTCTTTATCATGCTAGGATTAGCAGGAAAAAGCAAAAAATTTCAGAATTGCACCTTGCAATGTGGAGATATTACTGTTTGTGCATTTACAATATTCATTGATTTTTGCCATTTAAAAACGTCCAAAAATGTTTGAAGCTACTGACTGAATGAAAGGAGCTGGCATCTCACTCTCTTTGAATCTTCTTTATCATGCTAGGATTAGCAGGAAAAAGCAAAAAATTTCAGAATTGCACCTTGCAATGTGGAGATATTACTGTTTGTGCATTTACAATATTCATTGATTTTTGCCATTGAAAAACATGTTTTTCATATACCAGAAATGTTTGAAGCTACTGACTGAATGAAAGGAGCTGGCATCTCACTCTCTTTGAATCTTCTTTATCATGCTAGGATTAACAGGAAAAAGCAAAAAATTTCAGAATTGCACCTTGCAATGTGGAGATATTACTGTTTGTGCATTTACAATATTCATTGATTTTTGCCTTTGAAAAACGTCCAGAAATGTTTGAAGCTACTGACTGAATGAAAGGAGCTGGCATCTCACTCTCTTTGAATCTTCTTTATCATGCTACGATTAGCAGGAAAAAGCAAAAAATTTCAGAATTGCACCTTGCAATGTGGAGATATTACTGTTTGTGCATTTACAATATTCATTGATTTTTGCCATTGAAAAACATGTTTTTCATATACCAGAAATGTTTGAAGCTACTGACTGAATGAAAGGAGCTGGCATCTCACTCTCTTTGAATCTTCTTTATCATGCTAGGATTAGCAGGAAAAAGCAAAAAATTTCAGAATTGCACCTTGCAATGTGGAGATATTACTGTTTGTGCATTTACAATATTCATTGATTTTTGCCATTGAAAAACATGTTTTTCATATACCAGAAATGTTTGAAGCTACTGACTGAATGAAAGGAGCTGGCATCTCACTCTCTTTGAATCTTCTTTATCATGCTAGGATTAGCAGGAAAAAGCAAAAAATTTCAGAATTGCACCTTGCAATGTGGAGATATTACTGTTTGTGCATTTACAATATTCATTGATTTTTGCCATTGAAAAACATGTTTTTCATATACCAGAAATGTTTGAAGCTACTGACTGAATGAAAGGAGCTGGCATCTCACTCTCTTTGAATCTTCTTTATCATGCTAGGATTAGCAGGAAAAAGCAAAAAATTTCAGAATTGCACCTTGCAATGTGGAGATATTACTGTTTGTGCATTTACAATATTCATTGATTTTTGCCATTGAAAAACATGTTTTTCATATACCAGAAATGTTTGAAGCTACTGACTGAATGAAAGGAGCTGGCATCTCACTCTCTTTGAATCTTCTTTATCATGCTAGGATTAACAGGAAAAAGCAAAAAATTTCAGAATTGCACCTTGCAATGTGGAGATATTACTGTTTGTGCATTTACAATATTCATTGATTTTTGCCATTGAAAAACGTCCAGAAATGTTTGAAGCTACTGACTGAATGAAAGGAGCTGGCATCTCACTCTCTTTGAATCTTCTTTATCATGCTAGGATTAGCAGGAAAAAGCAAAAAATTTCAGAATTGCACCTTGCAATGTGGAGATATTACTGTTTGTGCATTTACAATATTCATTGATTTTTGCCATTGAAAAACATGTTTTTCATATACCAGAAATGTTTGAAGCTACTGACTGAATGAAAGGAGCTGGCATCTCACTCTCTTTGAATCTTCTTTATCATGCTAGGATTAGCAGGAAAAAGCAAAAAATTTCAGAATTGCACCTTGCAATGTGGAGATATTACTGTTTGTGCATTTACAATATTCATTGATTTTTGCCATTGAAAAACATGTTTTTCATATACCAGAAATGTTTGAAGCTACTGACTGAATGAAAGGAGCTGGCATCTCACTCTCTTTGAATCTTCTTTATCATGCTAGGATTAGCAGGAAAAAGCAAAAAATTTCAGAATTGCACCTTGCAATGTGGAGATATTACTGTTTGTGCATTTACAATATTCATTGATTTTTGCCATTGAAAAACATGTTTTTCATATACCAGAAATGTTTGAAGCTACTGACTGAATGAAAGGAGCTGGCATCTCACTCTCTTTGAATCTTCTTTATCATGCTAGGATTAGCAGGAAAAAGCAAAAAATTTCAGAATTGCACCTTGCAATGTGGAGATATTACTGTTTGGGCATTTACAATATTCATTGATTTTTGCCATTGAAAAACGTCCAGAAATGTTTGAAGCTACTGACTGAATGAAAGGAGCTGGCATCTCACTCTTTGAATCTTCTTTATCATGCTAGGATTAGCAGGAAAAAGCAAAAAATTTCAGAATTGCACCTTGCAATGTGGAGATATTAGTTTGTGCATTTACAATATTCATTGATTTTTGCCATTGAAAAACATGTTTTTCATATACCAGAAATGTTTGAAGCTACTGACTGAATGAAAGGAGCTGGCATCTCACTCTCTTTGAATCTTCTTTATCATGCTAGGATTAGCAGGAAAAATCAAAAAATTTCAGAATTGCACCTTGCAATGTGGAGATATTACTGTTTGTGCATTTACAATATTCATTGATTTTTGCCATTGAAAAACATGTTTTTCATATACCAGAAATGTTTGAAGCTACTGACTGAATGAAAGGAGCTGGCATCTCACTCTCTTTGAATCTTCTTTATCATGCTAGGATTAGCAGGAAAAAGCAAAAAATTTCAGAATTGCACCTTGCAATGTGGAGATATTACTGTTTGTGCATTTACAATATTCATTGATTTTTGCCATTGAAAAACATGTTTTTCATATACCAGAAATGTTTGAAGCTACTGACTGAATGAAAGGAGCTGGCATCTCACTCTCTTTGAATCTTCTTTATCATGCTAGGATTAGCAGGAAAAAGCAAAAAATTTCAGAATTGCACCTTGCAATGTGGAGATATTACTGTTTGTGCATTTACAATATTCATTGATTTTTGCCATTGAAAAACGTCCAAAAATGTTTGAAGCTACTGACTGAATGAAAGGAGCTGGCATCTCACTCTCTTTGAATCTTCTTTATCATGCTAGGATTAGCAGGAAAAAGCAAAAAATTTCAGAATTGCACCTTGCAATGTGGAGATATTACTGTTTGTGCATTTACAATATTCATTGATTTTTGCCATTGAAAAACGTCCAGAAATGTTTGAAGCTACTGACTGAATGAAAGGAGCTGGCATCTCACTCTCTTTGAATCTTCTTTATCATGCTAGGATTAGCAGGAAAAAGCAAAAAATTTCAGAATTGCACCTTGCAATGTGGAGATATTACTGTTTGTGCATTTACAATATTCATTGATTTTTGCCATTGAAAAACGTCCAGAAATGTTTGAAGCTACTGACTGAATGAAAGGAGCTGGCATCTCACTCTCTTTGAATATTCTTTATCATGCTAGGATTAGCAGGAAAAAGCAAAAAATTTCAGAATTGCACCTTGCAATGTGGAGATATTACTGTTTGTGCATTTACAATATTCATTGATTTTTGCCATTTAAAAACGTCCAAAAATGTTTGAAGCTACTGACTGAATGAAAGGAGCTGGCATCTCACTCTCTTTGAATCTTCTTTATCATGCTAGGATTAGCAGGAAAAAGCAAAAAATTTCAGAATTGCACCTTGCAATGTGGAGATATTACTGTTTGTGCATTTACAATATTCATTGATTTTTGCCATTGAAAAACATGTTTTTCATATACCAGAAATGTTTGAAGCTACTGACTGAATGAAAGGAGCTGGCATCTCACTCTCTTTGAATCTTCTTTATCATGCTAGGATTAACAGGAAAAAGCAAAAAATTTCAGAATTGCACCTTGCAATGTGGAGATATTACTGTTTGTGCATTTACAATATTCATTGATTTTTGCCTTTGAAAAACGTCCAGAAATGTTTGAAGCTACTGACTGAATGAAAGGAGCTGGCATCTCACTCTCTTTGAATCTTCTTTATCATGCTACGATTAGCAGGAAAAAGCAAAAAATTTCAGAATTGCACCTTGCAATGTGGAGATATTACTGTTTGTGCATTTACAATATTCATTGATTTTTGCCATTGAAAAACATGTTTTTCATATACCAGAAATGTTTGAAGCTACTGACTGAATGAAAGGAGCTGGCATCTCACTCTCTTTGAATCTTCTTTATCATGCTAGGATTAGCAGGAAAAAGCAAAAAATTTCAGAATTGCACCTTGCAATGTGGAGATATTACTGTTTGTGCATTTACAATATTCATTGATTTTTGCCATTGAAAAACATGTTTTTCATATACCAGAAATGTTTGAAGCTACTGACTGAATGAAAGGAGCTGGCATCTCACTCTCTTTGAATCTTCTTTATCATGCTAGGATTAGCAGGAAAAAGCAAAAAATTTCAGAATTGCACCTTGCAATGTGGAGATATTACTGTTTGTGCATTTACAATATTCATTGATTTTTGCCATTGAAAAACATGTTTTTCATATACCAGAAATGTTTGAAGCTACTGACTGAATGAAAGGAGCTGGCATCTCACTCTCTTTGAATCTTCTTTATCATGCTAGGATTAGCAGGAAAAAGCAAAAAATTTCAGAATTGCACCTTGCAATGTGGAGATATTACTGTTTGTGCATTTACAATATTCATTGATTTTTGCCATTGAAAAACATGTTTTTCATATACCAGAAATGTTTGAAGCTACTGACTGAATGAAAGGAGCTGGCATCTCACTCTCTTTGAATCTTCTTTATCATGCTAGGATTAACAGGAAAAAGCAAAAAATTTCAGAATTGCACCTTGCAATGTGGAGATATTACTGTTTGTGCATTTACAATATTCATTGATTTTTGCCATTGAAAAACGTCCAGAAATGTTTGAAGCTACTGACTGAATGAAAGGAGCTGGCATCTCACTCTCTTTGAATCTTCTTTATCATGCTAGGATTAGCAGGAAAAAGCAAAAAATTTCAGAATTGCACCTTGCAATGTGGAGATATTACTGTTTGTGCATTTACAATATTCATTGATTTTTGCCATTGAAAAACATGTTTTTCATATACCAGAAATGTTTGAAGCTACTGACTGAATGAAAGGAGCTGGCATCTCACTCTCTTTGAATCTTCTTTATCATGCTAGGATTAGCAGGAAAAAGCAAAAAATTTCAGAATTGCACCTTGCAATGTGGAGATATTACTGTTTGTGCATTTACAATATTCATTGATTTTTGCCATTGAAAAACATGTTTTTCATATACCAGAAATGTTTGAAGCTACTGACTGAATGAAAGGAGCTGGCATCTCACTCTCTTTGAATCTTCTTTATCATGCTAGGATTAGCAGGAAAAAGCAAAAAATTTCAGAATTGCACCTTGCAATGTGGAGATATTACTGTTTGTGCATTTACAATATTCATTGATTTTTGCCATTGAAAAACATGTTTTTCATATACCAGAAATGTTTGAAGCTACTGACTGAATGAAAGGAGCTGGCATCTCACTCTCTTTGAATCTTCTTTATCATGCTAGGATTAGCAGGAAAAAGCAAAAAATTTCAGAATTGCACCTTGCAATGTGGAGATATTACTGTTTGGGCATTTACAATATTCATTGATTTTTGCCATTGAAAAACGTCCAGAAATGTTTGAAGCTACTGACTGAATGAAAGGAGCTGGCATCTCACTCTTTGAATCTTCTTTATCATGCTAGGATTAGCAGGAAAAAGCAAAAAATTTCAGAATTGCACCTTGCAATGTGGAGATATTAGTTTGTGCATTTACAATATTCATTGATTTTTGCCATTGAAAAACATGTTTTTCATATACCAGAAATGTTTGAAGCTACTGACTGAATGAAAGGAGCTGGCATCTCACTCTCTTTGAATCTTCTTTATCATGCTAGGATTAGCAGGAAAAATCAAAAAATTTCAGAATTGCACCTTGCAATGTGGAGATATTACTGTTTGTGCATTTACAATATTCATTGATTTTTGCCATTGAAAAACATGTTTTTCATATACCAGAAATGTTTGAAGCTACTGACTGAATGAAAGGAGCTGGCATCTCACTCTCTTTGAATCTTCTTTATCATGCTAGGATTAGCAGGAAAAAGCAAAAAATTTCAGAATTGCACCTTGCAATGTGGAGATATTACTGTTTGTGCATTTACAATATTCATTGATTTTTGCCATTGAAAAACATGTTTTTCATATACCAGAAATGTTTGAAGCTACTGACTGAATGAAAGGAGCTGGCATCTCACTCTCTTTGAATCTTCTTTATCATGCTAGGATTAGCAGGAAAAAGCAAAAAATTTCAGAATTGCACCTTGCAATGTGGAGATATTACTGTTTGTGCATTTACAATATTCATTGATTTTTGCCATTGAAAAACGTCCAAAAATGTTTGAAGCTACTGACTGAATGAAAGGAGCTGGCATCTCACTCTCTTTGAATCTTCTTTATCATGCTAGGATTAGCAGGAAAAAGCAAAAAATTTCAGAATTGCACCTTGCAATGTGGAGATATTACTGTTTGTGCATTTACAATATTCATTGATTTTTGCCATTGAAAAACGTCCAGAAATGTTTGAAGCTACTGACTGAATGAAAGGAGCTGGCATCTCACTCTCTTTGAATCTTCTTTATCATGCTAGGATTAGCAGGAAAAAGCAAAAAATTTCAGAATTGCACCTTGCAATGTGGAGATATTACTGTTTGTGCATTTACAATATTCATTGATTTTTGCCATTGAAAAACATGTTTTTCATATACCAGAAATGTTTGAATCTACTGACTGAATGAAAGGAGCTGGCATCTCACTCTCTTTGAATCTTCTTTATCATGCTAGGATTAGCAGGAAAAAGCAAAAAATTTCAGAATTGCACCTTGCAATGTGGAGATATTACTGTTTGTGCATTTACAATATTCATTGATTTTTGCCATTGAAAAACATGTTTTTCATATACCAGAAATGTTTGAAGCTACTGACTGAATGAAAGGAGCTGGCATCTCACTCTCTTTGAATCTTCTTTATCATGCTAGGATTAGCAGGAAAAAGCAAAAAATTTCAGAATTGCACCTTGCAATGTGGAGATATTACTGTTTGTGCATTTACAATATTCATTGATTTTTGCCATTGAAAAACATGTTTTTCATATACCAGAAATGTTTGAAGCTACTGACTGAATGAAAGGAGCTGGCATCTCACTCTCTTTGAATCTTCTTTATCATGCTAGGATTAGCAGGAAAAAGCAAAAAATTTCAGAATTGCACCTTGCAATGTGGAGATATTACTGTTTGTGCATTTACAATATTCATTGATTTTTGCCATTGAAAAACGTCCAAAAATGTTTGAAGCTACTGACTGAATGAAAGGAGCTGGCATCTCACTCTCTTTGAATCTTCTTTATCATGCTAGGATTAGCAGGAAAAAGCAAAAAATTTCAGAATTGCACCTTGCAATGTGGAGATATTACTGTTTGTGCATTTACAATATTCATTGATTTTTGCCATTGAAAAACGTCCAGAAATGTTTGAAGCTACTGACTGAATGAAAGGAGCTGGCATCTCACTCTCTTTGAATCTTCTTTATCATGCTAGGATTAGCAGGAAAAAGCAAAAAATTTCAGAATTGCACCGTGCAATGTGGAGATATTACTGTTTGTGCATTTACAATATTCATTGATTTTTGCCATTGAAAGACATCATGTTATTCATATACCAGAAATGTTTGAAGCTACTGACTGAATGAATGGAGCTGGCATCTCACTCTCTTTGAATCTTCTTTATCATGCTAGGATTAGCAGGAAAAAGCAAAAAATTTCCGAATTGCACCTTGCAATGTGGAGATATTACTGTTTGTGCAATTACAATATTCATTGATTTTTGCCATTGAAAAACATGTTTTTCATATACCAGAAATGTTTGAAGCTACTGACTGAATGAAAGGAGCTGGCATCTCACTCTCTTTGAATCTTCTTTATCATGCTAGGATTAGCAGGAAAAAGCAAAAAATTTCAGAATTGCACCTTGCAATGTGGAGATATTACTGTTTGTGCATTTACAATATTCATTGATTTTTGCCATTGAAAAACATGTTTTTCATATACCAGAAATGTTTGAAGCTACTGACTGAATGAAAGGAGCTGGCATCTCACTCTCTTTGAATCTTCTTTATCATGCTAGGTTTAACAGGAAAAAGCAAAAAATTTCAGAATTGCACCTTGCAATGTGGAGATATTACTGTTTGTGCATTTACAATATTCATTGATTTTTGCCATTGAAAAACGTCCAGAAATGTTTGAAGCTACTGACTGAATGAAAGGAGCTGGCATCTCACTCTCTTTGAATCTTCTTTATCATGCTAGGATTAGCAGGAAAAAGCAAAAAATTTCAGAATTGCACCTTGCAATGTGGAGATATTACTGTTTGTGCATTTACAATATTCATTGATTTTTGCCATTGAAAAACATGTTTTTCATATACCAGAAATGTTTGAAGCTACTGACTGAATGAAAGGAGCTGGCATCTCACTCTCTTTGAATCTTCTTTATCATGCTAGGATTAACAGGAAAAAGCAAAAAATTTCAGAATTGCACCTTGCAATGTGGAGATATTACTGTTTGTGCATTTACAATATTCATTGATTTTTGCCATTGAAAAACGTCCAGAAATGTTTGAAGCTACTGACTGAATGAAAGGAGCTGGCATCTCACTCTCTTTGAATCTTCTTTATCATGCTAGGATTAGCAGGAAAAAGCAAAAAATTTCAGAATTGCACCTTGCAATGTGGAGATATTACTGTTTGTGCATTTACAATATTCATTGATTTTTGCCATTGAAAAACATGTTTTTCATATACCAGAAATGTTTGAAGCTACTGACTGAATGAAAGGAGCTGGCATCTCACTCTCTTTGAATCTTCTTTATCATGCTAGGATTAGCAGGAAAAAGCAAAAAATTTCAGAATTGCACCTTGCAATGTGGAGATATTACTGTTTGTGCATTTACAATATTCATTGATTTTTGCCATTGAAAAACATGTTTTTCTTATACCAGAAATGTTTGAAGCTACTGACTGAATGAAAGGAGCTGGCATCTCACTCTCTTTGAATCTTCTTTATCATGCTAGGTTTAACAGGAAAAAGCAAAAAATTTCAGAATTGCACCTTGCAATGTGGAGATATTACTGTTTGTGCATCTACAATATTCATTGATTTTTGCCATTGAAAAACGTCCAGAAATGTTTGAAGCTACTGACTGAATGAAAGGAGCTGGCATCTCACGCTCTTTGAATCTTCCTTATCATGCTAGGATTAGCAGGAAAAAGCAAAAAATTTCAGAATTGCACCTTGCAATGTGGAGATATTACTGTTTGTGCATTTACAATATTCATTGATTTTTGCCATTGAAAAACATGTTTTTCATATACCAGAAATGTTTGAAGCTACTGACTGAATGAAAGGAGCTGGCATCTCACTCTCTTTGAATCTTCTTTATCATGCTAGGATTAACAGGAAAAAGCAAAAAATTTCAGAATTGCACCTTGCAATGTGGAGATATTACTGTTTGTGCATTTACAATATTCATTGATTTTTGCCATTGAAAAACGTCCAGAAATGTTTGAAGCTACTGACTGAATGAAAGGAGCTGGCATCTCACTCTCTTTGAATCTTCTTTATCATGCTAGGATTAGCAGGAAAAAGCAAAAAATTTCAGAATTGCACCTTGCAATGTGGAGATATTACTGTTTGTGCATTTACAATATTCATTGATTTTTGCCATTGAAAAACATGTTTTTCATATACCAGAAATGTTTGAAGCTACTGACTGAATGAAAGGAGCTGGCATCTCACTCTCTTTGAATCTTCTTTATCATGCTAGGATTAGCAGGAAAAAGCAAAAAATTTCAGAATTGCACCTTGCAATGTGGAGATATTACTGTTTGTGCATTTACAATATTCATTGATTTTTGCCATTGAAAAACATGTTTTTCATATACCAGAAATGTTTGAAGCTACTGACTGAATGAAAGGAGCTGGCATCTCACTCTCTTTGAATCTTCTATATCATGCTAGGTTTAACAGGAAAAAGCAAAAAATTTCAGAATTGCACCTTGCAATGTGGAGATATTACTGTTTGTGCATCTACAATATTCATTGATTTTTGCCATTGAAAAACGTCCAGAAATGTTTGAAGCTACTGACTGAATGAAAGGAGCTGGCATCTCACGCTCTTTGAATCTTCTTTATCATGCTAGGATTAGCAGGAAAAAGCAAAAAATTTCAGAATTGCACCTTGCAATGTGGAGATATTACTGTTTGTGCATTTACAATATTCATTGATTTTTGCCATTGAAAAACATGTTTTTCATATACCAGAAATGTTTGAAGCTACTGACTGAATGAAAGGAGCTGGCATCTCACTCTCTTTGAATCTTCTTTATCATGCTAGGATTAACAGGAAAAAGCAAAAAATTTCAGAATTGCACCTTGCAATGTGGAGATATTACTGTTTGTGCATTTACAATATTCATTGATTTTTGCCATTGAAAAACGTCCAGAAATGTTTGAAGCTACTGACTGAATGAAAGGAGCTGGCATCTCACTCTCTTTGAATCTTCTTTATCATGCTAGGATTAGCAGGAAAAAGCAAAAAATTTCAGAATTGCACCTTGCAATGTGGAGATATTACTGTTTGTGCATTTACAATATTCATTGATTTTTGCCATTGAAAAACATCATGTTATTCATATACCAGAAATGTTTGAAGCTACTGACTGAATGAATGGAGCTGGCATCTCACTCTCTTTGAATCTTCTTTATCATGCTAGGATTAGCAGGAAAAAGCAAAAAATTTCCGAATTGCACCTTGCAATGTGGAGATATTACTGTTTGTGCAATTACAATATTCATTGATTTTTGCCATTGAAAAACATGTTTTTCATATACCAGAAATGTTTGAAGCTACTGACTGAATGAAAGGAGCTGGCATCTCACTCTCTTTGAATCTTCTTTATCATGCTAGGATTAGCAGGAAAAAGCAAAAAATTTCAGAATTGCACCTTGCAATGTGGAGATATTACTGTTTGTGCATTTACAATATTCATTGATTTTTGCCATTGAAAAACATGTTTTTCATATACCAGAAATGTTTGAAGCTACTGACTGAATGAAAGGAGCTGGCATCTCACTCTCTTTGAATCTTCTTTATCATGCTAGGATTAGCAGGAAAAAGCAAAAAATTTCAGAATTGCACCTTGCAATGTGGAGATATTACTGTTTGTGCATTTACAATATTCATTGATTTTTGCCATTGAAAAACATGTTTTTCATATACCAGAAATGTTTGAAGCTACTGACTGAATGAAAGGAGCTGGCATCTCACTCTCTTTGAATCTTCTTTATCATGCTAGGATTAACAGGAAAAAGCAAAAAATTTCAGAATTGCACCTTGCAATGTGGAGATATTACTGTTTGTGCATTTACAATATTCATTGATTTTTGCCATTGAAAAACATGTTTTTCATATACCAGAAATGTTTGAAGCTACTGACTGAATGAAAGGAGCTGGTATCTCCCTCTATTTGAATCTTCTTTATCATGCTAGGATTAGCAGGAAAAAGCAAAAAATTTCAGAATTGCACCTTGCAATGTGGAGATATTACTGTTTGTGCATTTACAATATTCATTGATTTTTGCCATTGAAAAACGTCCAAAAATGTTTGAAGCTACTGACTGAATGAAAGGAGCTGGCATCTCACTCTCTTTGAATCTTCTTTATCATGCTAGGATTAGCAGGAAAAAGCAAAAAATTTCAGAATTGCACCTTGCAATGTGGAGATATTACTGTTTGTGCATTTACAATATTCATTGATTTTTGCCATTGAAAAACGTCCAGAAATGTTTGAAGCTACTGACTGAATGAAAGGAGCTGGCATCTCACTCTCTTTGAATCTTCTTTATCATGCTAGGATTAGCAGGAAAAAGCAAAAAATTTCAGAATTGCACCTTGCAATGTGGAGATATTACTGTTTGTGCATTTACAATATTCATTGATTTTTGCCATTGAAAAACATCATGTTATTCATATACCAGAAATGTTTGAAGCTACTGACTGAATGAATGGAGCTGGCATCTCACTCTCTTTGAATCTTCTTTATCATGCTAGGATTAGCAGGAAAAAGCAAAAAATTTCCGAATTGCACCTTGCAATGTGGAGATATTAGTGTTTGTGCAATTACAATATTCATTGATTTTTGCCATTGAAAAACATGTTTTTCATATACCAGAAATGTTTGAAGCTACTGACTGAATGAAAGGAGCTGGCATCTCACTCTCTTTGAATCTTCTTTATCATGCTAGGATTAGCAGGAAAAAGCAAAAAATTTCAGAATTGCACCTTGCAATGTGGAGATATTACTGTTTGTGCATTTACAATATTCATTGATTTTTGCCATTGAAAAACATGTTTTTCATATACCAGAAATGTTTGAAGCTACTGACTGAATGAAAGGAGCTGGCATCTCACTCTCTTTGAATCTTCTTTATCATGCTAGGATTAACAGGAAAAAGCAAAAAATTTCAGAATTCCACCTTGCAATGTGGAGATATTACTGTTTGTGCATTTACAATATTCATTGATTTTTGCCATTGAAAAACGTCCAGAAATGTTTGAAGCTACTGACTGAATGAAAGGAGCTGGCATCTCACTCTCTTTGAATCTTCTTTATCATGCTAGGATTAGCAGGAAAAAGCAAAAAATTTCAGAATTGCACCTTGCAATGTGGAGATATTACTGTTTGTGCATTTACAATATTCATTGATTTTTGCCATTGAAAAACATGTTTTTCATATACCAGAAATGTTTGAAGCTACTGACTGAATGAAAGGAGCTGGCATCTCACTCTCTTTGAATCTTCTTTATCATGCTAGGATTAGCAGGAAAAAGCAAAAAATTTCAGAATTGCACCTTGCAATGTGGAGATATTACTGTTTGTGCATTTACAATATTCATTGATTTTTGCCATTGAAAAACATGTTTTTCATATACCAGAAATGTTTGAAGCTACTGACTGAATGAAAGGAGCTGGCATCTCACTCTCTTTGAATCTTCTTTATCATGCTAGGTTTAACAGGAAAAAGCAAAAAATTTCAGAATTGCACCTTGCAATGTGGAGATATTACTGTTTGTGCATTTACAATATTCATTGATTTTTGCCATTGAAAAACATGTTTTTCATATACCAGAAATGTTTGAAGCTACTGACTGAATGAAAGGAGCTGGCATCTCACTCTCTTTGAATCTTCTTTATCATGCTAGGATTAGCAGGAAAAAGCAAAAAATTTCAGAATTGCACCTTGCAATGTGGAGATATTACTGTTTGTGCATTTACAATATTCATTGATTTTTGCCATTGAAAAACATGTTTTTCATATACCAGAAATGTTTGAAGCTACTGACTGAATGAAAGGAGCTGGCATCTCACTCTCTTTGAATCTTCTTTATCATGCTAGGTTTAACAGGAAAAAGCAAAAAATTTCAGAATTGCACCTTGCAATGTGGAGATATTACTGTTTGTGCATCTACAATATTCATTGATTTTTGCCATTGAAAAACGTCCAGAAATGTTTGAAGCTACTGACTGAATGAAAGGAGCTGGCATCTCACGCTCTTTGAATCTTCTTTATCATGCTAGGATTAGCAGGAAAAAGCAAAAAATTTCAGAATTGCACCTTGCAATGTGGAGATATTACTGTTTGTGCATTTACAATATTCATTGATTTTTGCCATTGAAAAACATGTTTTTCATATACCAGAAATGTTTGAAGCTACTGACTGAATGAAAGGAGCTGGCATCTCACTCTCTTTGAATCTTCTTTATCATGCTAGGATTAACAGGAAAAAGCAAAAAATTTCAGAATTGCACCTTGCAATGTGGAGATATTACTGTTTGTGCATTTACAATATTCATTGATTTTTGCCATTGAAAAACGTCCAGAAATGTTTGAAGCTACTGACTGAATGAAAGGAGCTGGCATCTCACTCTCTTTGAATCTTCTTTATCATGCTAGGATTAGCAGGAAAAAGCAAAAAATTTCAGAATTGCACCTTGCAATGTGGAGATATTACTGTTTGTGCATTTACAATATTCATTGATTTTTGCCATTGAAAAACATCATGTTATTCATATACCAGAAATGTTTGAAGCTACTGACTGAATGAATGGAGCTGGCATCTCACTCTCTTTGAATCTTCTTTATCATGCTAGGATTAGCAGGAAAAAGCAAAAAATTTCCGAATTGCACCTTGCAATGTGGAGATATTACTGTTTGTGCAATTACAATATTCATTGATTTTTGCCATTGAAAAACATGTTTTTCATATACCAGAAATGTTTGAAGCTACTGACTGAATGAAAGGAGCTGGCATCTCACTCTCTTTGAATCTTCTTTATCATGCTAGGATTAGCAGGAAAAAGCAAAAAATTTCAGAATTGCACCTTGCAATGTGGAGATATTACTGTTTGTGCATTTACAATATTCATTGATTTTTGCCATTGAAAAACATGTTTTTCATATACCAGAAATGTTTGAAGCTACTGACTGAATGAAAGGAGCTGGCATCTCACTCTCTTTGAATCTTCTTTATCATGCTAGGATTAGCAGGAAAAAGCAAAAAATTTCAGAATTGCACCTTGCAATGTGGAGATATTACTGTTTGTGCATTTACAATATTCATTGATTTTTGCCATTGAAAAACATGTTTTTCATATACCAGAAATGTTTGAAGCTACTGACTGAATGAAAGGAGCTGGCATCTCACTCTCTTTGAATCTTCTTTATCATGCTAGGATTAACAGGAAAAAGCAAAAAATTTCAGAATTGCACCTTGCAATGTGGAGATATTACTGTTTGTGCATTTACAATATTCATTGATTTTTGCCATTGAAAAACGTTTTTCCATATACCAGAAATGTTTGAAGCTACTGACTGAATGAAAGGAGCTGGCATCTCACTCTCTTTGAATCTTCTTTATCATGCTAGGATTAGCAGGAAAAAGCAAAAAATTTCAGAATTGCACCTTGCAATGTGGAGATATTACTGTTTGTGCATTTACAATATTCATTGATTTTTGCCATTGAAAAACATCATGTTATTCATATACCAGAAATGTTTGAAGCTACTGACTGAATGAATGGAGCTGGCATCTCACTCTCTTTGAATCTTCTTTATCATGCTAGGATTAGCAGGAAAAAGCAAAAAATTTCCGAATTGCACCTTGCAATGTGGAGATATTACTGTTTGTGCAATTACAATATTCATTGATTTTTGCCATTGAAAAACATGTTTTTCATCTACCAGAAATGTTTGAAGCTACTGACTGAATGAAAGGAGCTGGCATCTCACTCTCTTTGAATCTTCTTTATCATGCTAGGATTAGCAGGAAAAAGCAAAAAATTTCAGAATTGCACCTTGCAATGTGGAGATATTACTGTTTGTGCATTTACAATATTCATTGATTTTTGCCATTGAAAAACATGTTTTTCATATACCAGAAATGTTTGAAGCTACTGACTGAATGAAAGGAGCTGGCATCTCACTCTCTTTGAATCTTCTTTATCATGCTAGGATTAACAGGAAAAAGCAAAAAATTTCAGAATTGCACCTTGCAATGTGGAGATATTACTGTTTGTGCATTTACAATATTCATTGATTTTTGCCATTGAAAAACGTCCAGAAATGTTTGAAGCTACTGACTGAATGAAAGGAGCTGGCATCTCACTCTCTTTGAATCTTCTTTATCATGCTAGGATTAGCAGGAAAAAGCAAAAAATTTCAGAATTGCACCTTGCAATGTGGAGATATTACTGTTTGTGCATTTACAATATTCATTGATTTTTGCCATTGAAAAACATGTTTTTCATATACCAGAAATGTTTGAAGCTACTGACTGAATGAAAGGAGCTGGCATCTCACTCTCTTTGAATCTTCTTTATCATGCTAGGATTAGCAGGAAAAAGCAAAAAATTTCAGAATTGCACCTTGCAATGTGGAGATATTACTGTTTGTGCATTTACAATATTCATTGATTTTTGCCATTGAAAAACATGTTTTTCATATACCAGAAATGTTTGAAGCTACTGACTGAATGAAAGGAGCTGGCATCTCACTCTCTTTGAATCTTCTTTATCATGCTAGGTTTAACAGGAAAAAGCAAAAAATTTCAGAATTGCACCTTGCAATGTGGAGATATTACTGTTTGTGCATTTACAATATTCATTGATTTTTGCCATTGAAAAACATGTTTTTCATATACCAGAAATGTTTGAAGCTACTGACTGAATGAAAGGAGCTGGCATCTCACTCTCTTTGAATCTTCTTTATCATGCTAGGTTTAACAGGAAAAAGCAAAAAATTTCAGAATTGCACCTTGCAATGTGGAGATATTACTGTTTGTGCATTTACAATATTCATTGATTTTTGCCATTGAAAAACGTTTTTCATATACAGAAATGTTTGAAGCTACTGACTGAATGAAAGGAGCTGGCATCTCACGCTCTTTGAATCTTCTTTATCATGCTAGGATTAGCAGGAAAAAGCAAAAAATTTCAGAATTGCACCTTGCAATGTGGAGATATTACTGTTTGTGCATTTACAATATTCATTGATTTTTGCCATTGAAAAACATGTTTTTCATATACCAGAAATGTTTGAAGCTACTGACTGAATGAAAGGAGCTGGCATCTCACTCTCTTTGAATCTTCTTTATCATGCTAGGATTAACAGGAAAAAGCAAAAAATTTCAGAATTGCACCTTGCAATGTGGAGATATTACTGTTTGTGCATTTACAATATTCATTGATTTTTGCCATTGAAAAACATGTTTTGCATATCCAGAAATGTTTGAAGCTACTGACTGCAAAGAAAGGAGCTGGCATCTCACTCTCTTTGAATCTTCTTTATCATGCTAGGTTTAACAGGAAAAAGCAAAAAATTTCAGAATTGCACCTTGCAATGTGGAGATATTACTGTTTGTGCATTTACAATATTCATTGATTTTTGCCATTGAAAAACGTCCAGAAATGTTTGAAGCTACTGACTGAATGAAAGGAGCTGGCATCTCACGCTCTTTGAATCTTCTTTATCATGCTAGGATTAGCAGGAAAAAGCAAAAAATTTCAGAATTGCACCTTGCAATGTGGAGATATTACTGTTTGTGCATTTACAATATTCATTGATTTTTGCCATTGAAAAACATGTTTTTCATATACCAGAAATGTTTGAAGCTACTGACTGAATGAAAGGAGCTGGCATCTCACTCTCTTTGAATCTTCTTTATCATGCTAGGATTAACAGGAAAAAGCAAAAAATTTCAGAATTGCACCTTGCAATGTGGAGATATTACTGTTTGTGCATTTACAATATTCATTGATTTTTGCCATTGAAAAACATGTTTTTCATATACCAGAGATGTTTGAAGCTACTGACTGAATGAAAGGAGCTGGCATCTCACTCTCTTTGAATCTTCTTTATCATGCTAGGATTAACAGGAAAAAGCAAAAATTTCAGAATTGCACCTTGCAATGTGGAGATATTACTGTTTGTGCATTTACAATATTCATTGATTTTTGCCATTGAAAAACGTCCAGAAATGTTTGAAGCTACTGACTGAATGAAAGGAGCTGGCATCTCACTCTCTTTGAATCTTCTTTATCATGCTAGGATTAGCAGGAAAAAGCAAAAAATTTCAGAATTGCATCTTGCAATGTGGAGATATTACTGTTTGTGCATTTACAATATTCATTGATTTTTGCCATTGAAAAACATCATGTTATTCATATACCAGAAATGTTTGAAGCTACTGACTGAATGAATGGAGCTGGCATCTCACTCCCTTTGAATCTTCTTTATCATGCTAGGATTAGCAGGAAAAAGCAAAAAATTTCAGAATTGCACCTTGCAATGTGGAGATATTACTGTTTGTGCAATTACAATATTCATTGATTTTTGCCATTGAAAAACATGTTTTTCATATACCAGAAATGTTTGAAGCTACTGACTGAATGAAAGGAGCTGGCATCTCACTCTCTTTGAATCTTCTTTATCATGCTAGGATTAGCAGGAAAAAGCAAAAAATTTCAGAATTGCACCTTGCAATGTGGAGATATTACTGTTTGTGCATTTACAATATTCATTGATTTTTGCCATTGAAAAACATGTTTTTCATATACCAGAAATGTTTGAAGCTACTGACTGAATGAAAGGAGCTGGCATCTCACTCTCTTTGAATCTTCTTTATCATGCTAGGATTAGCAGGAAAAAGCAAAAAATTTCAGAATTGCACCTTGCAATGTGGAGATATTACTGTTTGTGCATTTACAATATTCATTGATTTTTGCCATTGAAAAACATGTTTTTCATATACCAGAAATGTTTGAAGCTACTGACTGAATGAAAGGAGCTGGCATCTCACTCTCTTTGAATCTTCTTTATCATGCTAGGATTAGCAGGAAAAAGCAAAAAATTTCAGAATTGCACCTTGCAATGTGGAGATATTACTGTTTGTGCATTTACAATATTCATTGATTTTTGCCATTGAAAAACATGTTTTTCATATACCAGAAATGTTTGAAGCTACTGACTGAATGAAAGGAGCTGGCATCTCACTCTCTTTGAATCTTCTTTATCATGCTAGGATTAGCAGGAAAAAGCAAAAAATTTCAGAATTGCACCTTGCAATGTGGAGATATTACTGTTTGTGCATTTACAATATTCATTGATTTTTGCCATTGAAAAACATGTTTTTCATATACCAGAAATGTTTGAAGCTACTGACTGAATGAAAGGAGCTGGCATCTCACTCTCTTTGAATCTTCTTTATCATGCTAGGATTAACAGGAAAAAGCAAAAAATTTCAGAATTGCACCTTGCAATGTGGAGATATTACTGTTTGTGCATTTACAATATTCATTGATTTTTGCCATTGAAAAACATGTTTTTCATATACCAGAAATGTTTGAAGCTACTGACTGAATGAAAGGAGCTGGCATCTCACTCTCTTTGAATCTTCTTTATCATGCTAGGATTAGCAGGAAAAAGCAAAAAATTTCAGAATTGCACCTTGCAATGTGGAGATATTACTGTTTGTGAATTTACAATATTCATTGATTTTTGCCATTGAGAAACGTTTTTTCATAACCAAAAATGTTTGAAGCTACTGACTGAATGAAAGGAGCTGGCATCTCACTCTCTTTGAATCTTCTTTATCATGCTAGGATTAGCAAGGAAAAAGCAAAAAATTTCAGAATTGCACCTTGCAATGTGGAGATATTACTGTTTGTGCATTTACAATATTCATTGATTTTTGCCATTGAAAAACATGTTTTTCATATACCAGAAATGTTTGAAGCTACTGACTGAATGAAAGGAGCTGGCATCTCACTCTCTTTGAATCTTCTTTATCATGCTAGGATTAGCAGGAAAAAGCAAAAAATTTCAGAATTGCACCTTGCAATGTGGAGATATTACTGTTTGTGCATTTACAATATTCATTGATTTTTGCCATTGAAAAACATGTTTTTCATATACCAGAAATGTTTGAAGCTACTGACTGAATGAAAGGAGCTGGCATCTCACTCTCTTTGAATCTTCTTTATCATGCTAGGTTTAAAGCAGAAATGAAAAAGCAAAAAATTTCAGAATTGCACCTTGCAATGTGGAGATATTACTGTTTGTGCATTTACAATATTCATTGATTTTTGCCATTGAAAAACATGTTTTTCATATACCAGAAATGTTTGAAGCTACTGACTGAATGAAAGGAGCTGGCATCTCACTCTCTTTGAATCTTCTTTATCATGCTAGGATTAGCAGGAAAAAGCAAAAAATTTCAGAATTGCACCTTGCAATGTGGAGATATTACTGTTTGTGCATTTACAATATTCATTGATTTTTGCCATTGAAAAACATGTTTTTCATATACCAGAAATGTTTGAAGCTACTGACTGAATGAAAGGAGCTGGCATCTCACTCTCTTTGAATCTTCTTTATCATGCTAGGTTTAACAGGAAAAAGCAAAAAATTTCAGAATTGCACCTTGCAATGTGGAGATATTACTGTTTGTGCATTTACAATATTCATTGATTTTTGCCATTGAAAAACGTCCAGAAATGTTTGAAGCTACTGACTGAATGAAAGGAGCTGGCATCTCACGCTCTTTGAATCTTCTTTATCATGCTAGGATTAGCAGGAAAAAGCAAAAAATTTCAGAATTGCACCTTGCAATGTGGAGATATTACTGTTTGTGCATTTACAATATTCATTGATTTTTGCCATTGAAAAACATGTTTTTCATATACCAGAAATGTTTGAAGCTACTGACTGAATGAAAGGAGCTGGCATCTCACTCTCTTTGAA